>NC_086445.1:877231504-877554374 GCF_028390025.1 Pseudophryne corroboree
TGTGTACCAGTGACGTGCGGTGAGGTTAATGACTGGGGAGGCACTAGCTATCATTAGAGTCGGATTTACACACATTATATATCTATATATATATATATATATATATATATATATATATATATATATATATATATATATATATATATATATACATACAGTGGTCGAAGTGGAAATTTTGAAGTCGGGGTATGCAAAAGTCAAGGACGTAGTTATGCGCGCGCTCCAGGAAAGGGGGCGTGGTCACCCAAAAGGGGCGTGGTCACCCAAAGGGGCATGTCCAGTGTAGTAGAACCCCTTATACTATCTAGTACTGGTGCCCCTTTCACCTTATAGCACACTGAATGAGCCGAAAATTCACTTTGTAGCACACTGAATGAGCCAAAATTCACCTTGTAGCACACTGAATGAGCCGAAATTAACATTGTAGCACACTGAATGAGCCAAAATTGACCTTGTAGCACACTGAAAGATCCGAAATTCACCTTGTAGCACACTGAATGAGCCAAAATTCACCTTGTAGCACAATGAATGAGCTGAAATTCACCTTGAAGCACACTGAATGAGCCAAAATTCACTTTGTAGCACAATGAATGAGCCGAAATTCACCTTGAAGCACACTGAATGAGCCAAAATTCACTTTGTAGCACAATGAATGAGCCGAAATTCACATTGTAGCACACTGAATGAGCCCGAAATTCACATTGTAGCACAATGAATGAGCCGAAATTCACATTGTAGCACACTGACTGAGCCGAAATTCACATTGCAGCACACTGAATGAGCCGGAATTCACATTGTAGCACAATGAATGAGCCGGAATTCACATTGTAGCACACTGAATGAGCCGAAATTCACATTGTAGCACACTGAATGAGCCGAAATTCACATTGTAGCACAATGAATGAGCCGAAACTCACATTGTAGCACACTGTATGAGCCGAAATTCACATTTTATCACACTGAATGATCCAACATTAACATTATAGCACACTGAATGAGCCGAAATTCACATTGTAGCACAATGAATGAGCTGAAATTGTGACAGCAGGGACAGCCAGAGTGATGACAGGGAGAGAGAGAGAGACGACAGGGAGAGAGAGAGAGACGACAGGGAGAGAGAGTGATGACAGGGAGAGAGAGTGATGACAGTGACGACGGAGAAAGAGAGTGACGACAGTTATGACAGGGAGAGAGAGTGACGAAAGGGAGAGAGTGACGATGGAGAGAGTGACGACAGGGAGAGAGAGTGACGACAGGGAGAGAGAGTGACGACAGGGAGAGAGAGTGACGACAGGGAGAACAGGGAGAGAGAGTGACGACAGGGAGAGAGTGACAACAGGGAGAGGACAACAGGGAGAGTGACGACAGTGACGACAGGGAGAGAGAGTGACGACAGTGACGATAGGGAGAGAGAGTGATGAGAGTGATAACAGGGAGAGAGTGACGACAGGGAGAGTGACGACAGTGACGACAGGGAGAGTGACGACAGGGAGAGAGAGTGACGACAGTGACGATAGGGAGAGAGAGTGACGACAGGGAGAGAGAGTGACGACAGTGACGATAGGGAGAGAGAGTGACGACAGGGAGCGAGAGTGACGATAGTGATGACAGGGAGAGAGTGACGACAGGGAGCGAGAGTGACGATAGTGATGACAGGGAGAGAGTGACGACAGGGAGCGAGAGTGACGATAGTGATGACAGAGAGAGAGTGACGATAGGGAGAGAGAGTGACGACAGGGAGAGAGAGTGACGACAGGGAGAGAGAGTGACGATAGTGATGACAGGGAGAGAGTGACGACAGGGAGCGAGAGTGACGATAGTGATGACAGGGAGAGAGTGACGATAGGGAGAGAGAGTGACGACAGGGAGAGAGAGTGACGATAGTGATGACAGGGAGAGAGAGTGACGACAGTGACGATAGGGAGAGAGAGTGATGAGAGTGATAACAGGGAGAGAGTGACGACAGGGAGAGTGATGACAGTGACGACAGGGAGAGTGACGACAGGGAGAGAGAGTGACGACAGTGACGATAGGGAGAGAGAGTGACGACAGGGAGAGAGAGTGACGATAGTGATGACAGGGAGAGAGTGACGACAGGGAGCGAGAGTGACGATAGTGATGACAGGGAGAGAGTGACGATAGGGAGAGAGAGTGACGACAGGGAGCGAGAGTGACGATAGTGATGACAGGGAGAGAGTGACGATAGGGAGAGAGAGTGACGACAGGGAGAGAGAGTGACGACAGGGAGCGAGAGTGACGATAGTGATGACAGGGAGAGAGTGACGACAGGGAGCGAGAGTGACGATAGGGAGAGAGAGTGACGACAGGGAGAGAGAGTGACGATAGTGATGACAGGGAGAGAGTGACGACAGGGAGCGAGAGTGACGATAGTGATGACAGGGAGAGAGTGACGATAGGGAGAGAGAGTGACGACAGGGAGAGAGAGTGACGATAGTGATGACAGGGAGAGAGTGACGATAGGGAGAGAGAGTGACGACAGGGAGAGAGAGTGACGATAGTGATGACAGGGAGAGAGTGACGACAGGGAGAGAGAGTGACGACAGGGAGAGCATGGAGAGAGAAAGTGACAAGTAGGGACAAGGATGGTAACGACAGGGAAAGAGGTGACAGTAGAGGAACATTACCTCATTTGTTGCTGGTGGCTTGGCAGCGGTGAGGGGTGGGCTGCTGGTGGCTGGTGGCGGACAGGGGACTCAGGTCTGCGCCCCTCTCCCCAGGTATACGGCCAGGTTTCCTCTGGTCAGTGCTGTAATCTCCTCCCTGGATGCGGGTTGCAGTGAGAGACGGCATCAGCTCCTCTGTGTGTGTGTGTGGGGGGGGGGGTGCGCTCATTATAACAGCGGGACCGGCGGGACGGACGTGCGGTTACTTTAACAGTGCGTCCGGGCTGGGGGGTTGACGGTAGATGCGGCTACTTTAACAGTTGGGTCCGGAGGGGGGGGGGGGGGGGTATGCGGCCGCCGTAACAGCGAGTCCGGGGGGGGGGGAATTATCGTGAGATGCTGTTACTTTAAAAGCTGGTCTGAGGGCGGGAGGGTATGCGGACACCTTCACAGCTGGTCCCGGAGGGGGGGAGGAGGGGGGGGGGGGGCGGCGGCGTACGGCGGGGTGATCAGCGGCGTGTTACTTTAAAAGCTGGTCTGAGGGCGGGGGGGTATGCGGACACCTTAACTGCTGGTCCCGGAGGGGGGGGGGGGGGGCAGCGGCGTACGGCGGGGTGATCAGCGGGGTGTTACTTTAAAAGCTGGTCCGGCGGCGGGGGGGTATGCGGGCATTCTTAACAGCGGGCTGGGGGAGGGGAAGGCTTCAGGAGGGTGTGGGTGTGCAGTCACTATACCGCGGGTCCGGGATGCAGATGATGGCCAGCCAGCGTTAATGTTTCCTGACGCGGTGGCTCGGTCTCTTCCTGGATGGTCACATGACCGAGGTCCCCAATCACAGCTCCAGCCAGTGTGAGGCATGCCTCACTTGGATCTGTTTTGACTGGTGTGATTGGCTGCTGTGTATCCTCTCCTCCCTCCACAGGCAGCGCTGCAGCAGTTCCCAACTATGAGACGTGAGGCAGAGCTGTTGATGCCTCACATCTCATTTCTCCCTTCAGATCCACAGTGATCTTAAATCCTGCACAGTTTTTACTATACAAATGGTCACTTTAATACAAAGAAGATGATTATTTGTTATAAACATCTTCTTTGTATTATTCTAATCATTATATAGTCAAACCTCTGGAGAATGACAGGGAGCATGACAGGTGAGGCTCTGCCTCCCCTGCCTCCCCTGACTGCACGTCCCTGGTGTGTACCCACCTTAAGACAGCTCTCTGGTCTTAGCCATGGTGATGAGGTAGCAGTCTGACTGTTTGAGGGTGTGGACAGGTGTCTTTTATCCAGATAACCAGTTCAAACAGGTGCCATTAATACAGGTAACAAGTGGAGGATAGAAGAGCTTCTTAAAGAAGTAGTAGTAACAGGTCTGTGAGAGCCAGAAATCTTGCTGTTTGGTAGGCGTCCAAATATTTATTTTCCACAAGAATATACAAGTAAATTGTTTAAAAATCATACAATGTGTACCTGTGATGGAAATTACAGACCTCTCTCATCTTTTTAAGTGGGTCAACTTGCACAATCGGTGGCTGTCCAAATACTTTTTTGTCCCACTGTATGTGTGTATGTACAGTATGTAGTTTTACTAGTCCAGTGCAGTTTTATTGTTTGTCTGAAATAATTTCTGCATTGTGCCTGTAGCTGCCGTGTGAATTTCACTCCTCGTGTATCACACCTATTGCTATCACTGTATTCTGTACCCTGGGGGGCTAGTTGCGTCAGGGTCTCATATATAGTGCTACACAGTATATACTGTTTATTGTGTTTTACTGTGTGTTTCAGTCACCTCATACCACTTTAATTCTCTGTTTGTGTCCTGTATTTACTGTCACATAAATCAGGGGGTTATTTGCAGGTATTGTATTTGTCTGGCTTTATTGTACTGTTACGCTTTACGACTACATTCTCTATAATGTCTGCCACACAGGGCGGGAAATCCGTGGATGCTTCTGCATCATGCAGTGCTTGCACCAAAGATTTACCTGAGGGGGAAGTTTTAACTGATGGTTTGTGTACTGGGTGCCATACATCTCCCGGTCAGCCCGCAGCCCCTGTAGCCAATCAGGAACCACCTTGGGCAGCATTCTCAAGTATGCTGAATACACTTGTGACGTGCCTTACACCGCTATTGGGACCTCCTGTGCCATTACAGCCACATATTGTCCCTGTAGTTAATCCGCCCTGGGTGGACACTCTGTCTACCCAGATACAACAATTAAATCAATCTTTGGCTAGACAAAAATCTACGCCACGTCCCTCTGGAGTCAAAGGGTCATCTTAGCAGGCCGCTTCCTCCTCACAATCCATTAATATTTCGGATAATTCTTCTGATGAGGATGGGGAATATACTGATCCATCAGACACTGAATCAGTTGCTTCTGACGAGGAACCTACAACTCAGGTTGATGTTCCTGACCTAGTGGAGGCTATTAAGCTGATTCTACAAATTGATGATGAGGTAGATCCCACTACTGTGTCTAAGAAACCTGATAAGTTCAAACATCAGAAGGTTGCTAAAGTAGTCTTACCACATTCTGACCATTTAATTGACATACGTCAGGAATCCTGGTCTTCTCCAGGAACGAAATTCTCCCTGTCTAAGAAGATGCTAGCTCATTATCGTATCCATGCCGAGTTGAGTAACAAGTGGAAAAATCCACCGCCGGTGGACTCTCATGTCGCCCGTCTTGTGGTGTCATCAACTCTGCCTGTTACCACTGTCACCTCACTGAAGGAACTGATGGATAAGCGTGTGGAGGGATGCCTGAAGTCCATTTACTCCCTTACCGGTGCTGTACATAGACCCACTATAGCAGCCTCCTTGGCCGCAAAAGGAATTGAAGCATGGGTTCAGGCATTAGAGAGAGAGAACTACCTCAGGATATTTCTGACGCTGCCTGACAATATCTGTCTAATATTACCACCGCCTCCCACTATATTCAGGAGGCGTCCTCTGAGGCAGGTGTAATGGCGGCCAAGGTGTCTACTACGTCTATACTGGCTCGCCGAATTCTGTGATTGAGGTCATGGAAGGTGGACCTAGACTCCAAAAAGTCCTTGGAGGTGTTCCCTTTTAAGGGAGACATCCTATTTGGGGAAGATCTGAACAAGATTGTGACTGACATGGCGGCTGCTAAGACTGCGTTTCTTCCAAGTACTAATCCTTCTGCACCGAAGGCAAATAGTTCCACTTTTTGTTCCTTTCAACCTCCAGGGAAAGCAAAGGGTCAGGCGTACCCGAGACAGGCTCGTGCTTCCAAAACCACTAAGCCCAAACCTAAACAATCCTGGGCCGCCCGTCAGCCTGCTTCGAAACAAGACAAGCCTGCTGCATGACAGGCCGGGCCTCCCACTGGGGGATCCCAGGGTGGGAGGTCGACTTCTGCTGTTCACCCAGGCCTGGTTAATGACCACTTTGGACGCCTGGGTGCGGGAAGTAGTCTCTCACGGGTACGCAGTGTCTTTCAAGAGACGTCCCCCTCGCCTGTTCTGCACGACTGTTATTCCTTCGGATGCGTTGAAAGCGCAAGCTCTACACCTGGTTGTGAGATCCCTCCTGGACACAGGAGTGGTAGTGTCGGTACCTCTATCCCAGACAGGCAAGGGAATACTATTCAACCCAGTTTCTAGTCCCGAAACCCAATGGGTCCTTCCGCCCTATACTCAACCTCAAATTATTGAACAAATTTGTAAGGGTGTCCAAATTCCGTATGGAAACTCTGCGCTCTATTGTACTGGCCATGGAACCCGAAGACTATATGGTATCCCTGGACATACAGGATGCTTACCTGCATATACCTATTGCCATATCGCATCAGCAATATGTGTGGTTTGCTATTGGCAACCTACATTATCAATTCCAGACTCTGCCATTTGGTCTGGCCACGGCCCCTCGAATCTTCACCAAGGTCATGGCCGTGATGACTGCCCTTCTCCGCCATCAGGACGACTTGCTGATCCTGGCGAACTTCCAAGATGTTCTCCTCAGTCGTTTGGACCTGACTGTCCAATTCCTACAAGCCCACGGGGTGGCTCATCAACTGGAAAAAGTCCTCACTGGTCCCTGTTTGGAGCATGGTGCACCTGGCGGCACTGCTGGACGCACACAGTCAAAGATTTTTCTGTCTCCAGAGAAAGTCCTGAAACTTCAGGACAGGATCAGATACTTCCTCTCTCTCGCCAAAGAGTGTTGATACACTTGGCGATGCAAGTATTAGGCCTCATGATGTCTGCTTTCAACATGGTAGAGTATGCTCTATTTCATTCCCGCCCTCTTCAGAGGTTAATCCTTTCCAAGTGGGATGGCCTGCCTCATCGGATCTGGTCTCAAATGATCTCCTTGACTCCAGAGGTTCGTCTGTCACTGAGCTGGTGGCTACAGGACCAACAGTTGAGCAGGAGCCGTCCCTTCTGGATCTCCAACTGGCTCCGACTGACTACGGACGCCAGTCTGCGGGGTTGTGGGCACGGTTCTGGAATCTCTCCTCCCGATAAACGTTCTGGAATTGCGTGTGATGTTCAATGCTTTGACTCTTGCCCTGCTTCTGATACAGAACAGGCCTGTTCAAGTACAATCGGACAACGCCACCACAGTGGCGTACATAAATCATCAATGCGGCACTCGAAGCCACATGGCAATAATGGAAGGGTCAAAAATCCTTTGTTGGGCGTAACACCATCTGCCAGCAATATCGGCAGTGTTCATTCCCTCAACTGGGAAGCGGATTTCCTCAGTCGTCGGGACGTACACTCCGGAGCGTGAAGTCTTCATCCGGAAGTGTTTCAACTCCTAGTGGACAAGTGCCTTGGTTATTTCACCTTAACCAAGAGATCGTGGTTCCGGCTTTTATCTCTTCTGGCTTGTCCTCCAAAGAGCTGTCTTTGGGGGAGATTCAAATGTTTGAAAAGTCAGTTGGGATTCTGTTTTTTCCTATCTAATAGACAGGGAAAAACAGACACCCAACCGACTTTTCAAACATTTGAATCTCCCCCTTTGGATGTGGTATGGGCTCTCCGTATTTACGCGGAGTGGACTGCCCCTCTCAGGACGTCCGATACCCTTTTTTTTACTTTTTGGTTTTCACAAAAGTGGCTGGACTGCGAATAAGCAAACCTTGGCTGGATGGATTAGAATGGTGATTGCACAAGCTTTATGCACAGGCTGGTCATCCAGCTCCTGCTACTATCCAAGCCCATTCTACTCGGTCTGTTGGACCTTCTTGGGTGGCCTGCTGAGGCGCGTCCGCTGAACAATTGTGCAAGGTGGCTACGTGGTCCTCGGTGAACACATTCATTAGGTTTTATGCCTTTGATACTTCCGCCTCCCAGGATGCTTCTTTTGGACGCCTAAATCTTGTGCCCGGTAAGGTGCGTCCCCTCCCATGAGGAACTGCTATAGGACATCCCCGATCTATTCCCTGTGGAACACAGTGTACCCCGCTGCAGTAAAGGAGCTTTATAGTGGACTTACCATTGTTAAATCTTTCTGTGAGGTACACAAGGTTCCACAGGGCGCCCACCCTGACGCACTTAGCTTCTTTGGGTTTGTATGGCATTAGCCGCTGGTCCCTTCTCCTGTCGTGAGAATGTGGTTCTATGTGACTAACATCAACCATCTCTTTTACCTGCTTCTGCAGACATGTCCAAACTACGACCCTCCAGCTATTGTGAAACTACACATCCCAGCATGCCCTGACACAGCTTTAGCATTCTCTTACAGCAAAACTATGTCAGGGCATGCTGGGATATGTAGTTTCACAACAGCTGGAGGGCCGCAGTTTGGACATTCCTTGGCTACTGCATTGGACTGGTTTAATGAAACTGAGCTCAAGGTCTGGAGGCGGGGTTATAGAGGAGGCCATGCAATGCATCCTGGGAACAGTCAAAGCTTTAGCCTGTTTGTGCCTCTGGATCAAAATCCAACTCTACACCCCCGATGTATTCCCTGTGGAACCCAGTGTGCCTCGCAGAAAAAGATTTAACTATGGTGAGTCTACCATTAATCTCCTTTACTATTCTTATCCTTTATAAGGCCACAAGGGTTTTTTAATGCCTAACAAAGTCCATAAACAAATGAAAAAAAACAATAATTCAGAGACTTACCGTACAAGATCATGCAGGACATGTCTATGGTAGATACAATTGCTGGCTCAGTGGTCATAATACTGAAATAATCAGCAGGGTGACAGAAACCAAGGGTTAGTTGCCATGGTAAAGGGAGTATGTTGTAGATGCTAGGATTAAAAAGAAATGAAGAAATAATGGTTTTCCAAAACCGCAATAGGAAATGGCATTTGCAGGACACTCTTTGCTCTGCCGTACAGTTACAAACACGTCCTATAGACTGTCAGTTGTCAAATAGAGTTCATTATATACAGTTGTGCTCATAAGTTTACTTACCCTAGCAGAATTTGTGATTTTCTGGCCATTTGTCAGAGAATATGAATGATAACTCACAAACTTTTCTTTCACTCATGGTTAGTGGTTGGGTGAAGCCATTTATTGTCGAACAACTGTGTTTACTCTTTTTAAATCATAATGACAACAGAAACTACCCAAATGACCCTGATCAAAAGTTTACATACCCTGGAGATTTTGGCCTGATAACATGCACACAAGTTGACACAAATGGGTTTGAATGGCTACTAAAGGTAACCATCCTCACTTGTGATCTGTTTGCTTGTAATCAGTGTGTGTGTGTGTGTATATATATATATATATATATATATATATATATATATATATATATATATATATATATATATATATATATTTCTCTAACGTCCTAGTGGATGCTGGGGACTCCGTCAGGACCATGGGGATTAGCGGCTCCGCAGGAGACAGGGCACAAAAATAAAGCTTTAGGATCAGGTGGTGTGCACTGGCTCCTCCCCCTATGACCCTCCTCCAAGCCTCAGTTAGGTTTTTGTGCCCGTCCGAGCAGGGTGCAATCTAGGTGGCTCTCCTAAAGAGCTGCTTAGAAAAAGTTTTTAGGTTTTTTATTTTCAGTGAGTCCTGCTGGCAACAGGCTCACTGCATCGAGGGACTTAGGGGAGAGAAGTCAACTCACCTGCGTGCAGGATGGATTGGCTTCTTAGGCTACTGGACACCATTAGCTCCAGAGGGATCGAACACAGGCCCAGCCATGGAGTCCGGTCCCGGAGCCGCGCCGCCGACCCCCCTTGCAGATGCCGAAGATGGAAGAGGTCCAGAAGCAGGCGGCAGAAGACTTTTCAGTCTTCCTGAGGTAGCGCACAGCACTGCAGCTGTGCGCCATTGTTGTCAGCACACTTCACACAGCGGTCACGGAGGGTGCAGGGCGCTGGGGGGGCGCCCTGGGCAGCAATGTATAATACCTTTTTATGGCTAAAAAATACATCACATATAGCCCTTGAGGCTATATGGATGTATTTAACCCCTGCCAGATCTCACAAACTCCGGAGAAGAGCCCGCCGAAATAGGGGGCGGGGCTTATTCTCCTCAGCACACAGCGCCATTTTCCTGCTCCGCTCCGCTGTGAGGAAGGCTCCCAGGACTCTCCCCTGCACTGCACTACAGAAACAGGGTAAAACAGAGAGGGGGGGCACTTTTTTTGGCGATATTACTATATTTAAGCTGCTATAAGGATACAACACTTATATAGGGTTGTTCCCATATATATTATAGCGCTTGGGTGTGTGCTGGCAAACTCTCCCTCTGTCTCCCCAAAGGGCTAGTGGGGTCCTGTCTTCAATAGAGCATTCCCTGTGTGTCTGCTGTGTGTCGGTACGTGTGTGTCGACATGTATGAGGACGATGTTGGTGTGGAGGCAGAGCAATTGCCAGTAATGGTGATGTCACCCCCCAGGGAGTCGACACCGGAATGGATGGCTTTGTTTATGGAATTACGTGATAATGTCAGCACATTACAAAAATCAGTTGACGACATGAGACGGCCGGAAAACCAGTTAGTACCTGCCCAGGCGTCTCGGACACCGTCAGGGGCTGTAAAACGCCCTTTACCTCAGTCGGTCGACACAGACCCAGACACGGACACTGAATCTAGTGTCGACGGTGAAGAAACAAACGTATTTTCCAGTAGGGCCACACGTTATATGATCACGGCAATGAAGGAGGCTTTGCATATCTCTGATACTACAAGTACCACAAAAAGGGGTATTATGTGGGGGGTGAAAAAACTACCTGTAGTTTTTCCTGAATCAGAGGAATTGAATGATGTATGTGATGAAGCGTGGGTTAACCCAGATAGAAAAGTGCTAATTTCAAAAAAGTTATTGGCATTATACCCTTTCCCGCCAGAGGTTAGGGCGCGCTGGGAAACACCCCCTAAGGTGGATAAGGCGCTCACACGCTTATCAAAACAAGTGGCGTTACCGTCTCCTGATACGGTCGCCCTCAAGGATCCAGCTGATAGGAGGCTGGAAACTACCCTAAAAAGTATATACACACATACTGGTGTTATACTGCGACCAGCCATCGCCTCAGCCTGGATGTGCAGTGCTGGGGTGGTCTGGTCGGATTCCCTGACTGAAAATATTGATACCCTGGATAGGGACAGTATTTTACAGACTTTAGAGCAATTAAAGGATGCTTTTCTTTATATGCGAGATGCTCAGAGGGATATTTGCACTCTGGCATCGAGAGTAAGTGCGATGTCCATATCTGCCAGAAGAAGTTTATGGACACGACAGTGGTCAGGTGATGCGGATTCCAAACGGCATATGGAAGTATTGCCGTATAAAGGGGAGGATTTATTTGGCGTCGGTCTATCGGATTTGGTGGCCACGGCAACTGCCGGGAAATCCACCTTTTTACCTCAGACCCCCTCCCAACAGAAAAAGACACCGTCTTTTCAGCCGCAGTCCTTTCGGTCCTATAAGAAGCGGGCAAAAGGACAGTCATATCTGCCCCGAGGCAGAGGAAAGGGTAAGAGAGGGCAGCAAGCAGCTCCTTCCCAGGAACAGAAGCCCTCCGCGGGTTCTGCAAAGCCCTCAGCATGACGCTGGGGCTTTACAAGCGGACTCAGGAACGGTGGGGGGTCGACTCAAGAATTTCAGCGCGCAGTGGGCTTGCTCACAGGTGGACCCCTGGATCCTGCAGGTAGTATCTCATGGTTACAGGTTGGAATTCGAGAAGTCTCCCCCTCGCCGGTTCCTAAAGTCTGCTTTGCCAACGTCTCGCTCAGACAGGGCGACGGTATTGGAAGCCATTCACAAGCTGTTTTCTCAGCAGGTGATAGTCAAGGTACCCCTCCTACAACAGGAATAGGGGTATTACTCCACGCTATTTGTGGTACCGAAGCCGGACGGCTCGGTAAGACCTATTCTAAATCTGAAATCTTTGAACCTGTACATACAAAAATTCAAGTACAAGATGGAATCACTCAGAGCAGTGATAGCGAATCTGGAAGAAGGGGACTTTATGGTGTCCCTGGACATAAAAGATGCTTACCTGCATGTCCCAATTTGCCCTTCACATCAAGGGTACCTCAGGTTCGTGGTGCAAAACTGTCATTATCAGTTTCAGACGCTGCCGTTTGGATTGTCCACGGCACCTCGGGTCTTTACCAAGGTAATGGCCGAAATTATGATTCTTCTGCGAAGAAGAGGCGTATTAATTATCCCTTACTTGGACGATCTCCTGATAAGGGCAAGGTCCAGAGAACAGCTGGAGGACGGAGTAGCACTAACCCAAGTAGTGCTGCAACAACACGGGTGGATTCTGCATTTTCCAAAATCTCAGTTGACCCCGACAACACGTCTGCTGTTCCTGGGAATGATTCTGGACACGGTTCAGAAAAAGGTGTTTCTTCCGGAGGAGAAAGCCAAGGAGTTATCCGAACTTGTCAGGAACCTCCTAAAACCAGGAAAAGTGTCTGTGCATCAATGCACAAGAGTCCTGGGAAAGATGGTGGCTTCTTACGAAGCAATCCCATTCGGCAGATTCCACGCACAAACTTTTCAGTGGGATCTGCTGGACAAATGGTTCGGATCGCAGCTGCAGATGCATCAGCGGATAACCTTATCGCCACGGACAAGGGTGTCTCTTCTGTGGTGGTTGCAGAGTGCTCATCTGTTAGAAGGCCGCAGATTCGGCATACAGGACTGGGTCCTGGTGACCACGGATGCCAGTCTGAGAGGCTGGGGAGCGGTCACACAGGGAAGAAACTTCCAGGGAGTATGGTCAAGCCTGGAGATGTCTCTTCACATAAATATACTGGAGCTAAGAGCGATTTACAATGCTCTAAGCCTGGCAAAACCCCTGCTTCAGGGTCAGCCGGTGTTGATCCAGTCGGACAACATCACGGCAGTCGCCCACGTAAACAGACAGGGCGGCACAAGAAGCAGGAGAGCAATGGCAGAAGCTGCAAGGATTCTTCGCTGGGCGGAAGATCATGTGATAGCACTGTCAGCAGTGTTCATTCCGGGAGTGGACAACTGGGAAGCAGACTTCCTCAGCAGACACGATCTACACCCGGGAGAGTGGGGACTTCATCCAGAAGTCTTCCACATGATTGTGAACCGTTGGGAAAAACCAAAGGTGGATATGATGGCGTCTCGCCTCAACAAAAAACTGGACAGGTATTGCGCCAGGTCAAGAGACCCTCAGGCAATAGCTGTGGACGCTCTGGTAACACCGTGGGTGTTCCAGTCAGTGTATGTGTTTCCTCCTCTGCCTCTCATACCCAAAGTACTGAGAATTATACGGCAAAGGGGAGTAAAAACGATACTCGTGGCTCCGGTTTGGCCAAGAAGAACTTGGTACCCGGAACTTCAGGAGATGCTCACGGAAAATCCGTGGCCTCTACCTCTAAGACGGGACCTGATTCAGCAGGGACCGTGTCTATTCCAAGACTTACCGCGGCTGCGTTTGACGGCGTGGCGGTTGAACGCCGAATTCTAAGGGAAAAAGGCATTCCAGAAGAGGTCATTCCTACACTGGTTAAAGCCAGGAAGGAGGTGACTGCACAACATTATCACCGCATTTGGAGAAAATATGTTGCGTGGTGTGAGGCCAGGAAGGCCCCCACGGAGGAATTTCAATTGGGTCGATTCCTACATTTCCTGCAAACAGGATTGTCTATGGGCCTCAAGTTGGGGTCCATTAAGGTTCAAATTTCGGCCCTGTCGATTTTCTTCCAGAAAGAATTGGCTTCAGTTCCTGAAGTCCAGACTTTTGTAAAAGGAGTACTACATATACAGCCCCCGGTTGTGCCCCCAGTGGCTCCGTGGGACCTTAATGTAGTTTTGGATTTTCTCAAATCCCATTGGTTTGAGCCACTCAAATCGGCGGATTTTAAATATCTTACATGGAAAGTAACCATGCTACTGGCCCTGGCTTCAGCCAGGAGAGTGTCAGAATTGGCGGCTTTATCGTATAAAAGCCCATATCTGATTTTCCATTCGGACAGGGCAGAACTGCGGACGCGTCCTCATTTTCTGCCTAAGGTGGTGTCAGCGTTTCACCTGAACCAGCCTATTGTGGTGCCTGCGGCTACTAGCGATTTGGAGGATTCCAAGTTGCTGGACGTTGTCAGGGCATTGAAAATATATATTTCAAGGACGGCTGGAGTCAGAAAATCTGACTCGCTGTTTATACTGTATGCACCCAACAAGCTGGGTGCTCCTGCTTCTAAGCAGACGATTGCTCGTTGGATTTGTAGCACAATTCAACTTGCACATTCTGTGGCAGGCCTGCCACAGCCTAAATCTGTCAAGGCCCATTCCACAAGGAAGGTGGGCTCATCCTGGGCGGCTGCCCGAGGGGTCTCGGCATTACAACTCTGCCGAGCAGCTACGTGGTCGGGGGAGAACACGTTTGTAAAATTCTACAAATTTGATACCCTGGCTAAAGAGGACCTGGAGTTCTCTCATTCGGTGCTGCAGAGTCATCCACACTCTACCGCCCGTTTGGGAGCTTTGGTATAATCCCCATGGTCCTGACGGAGTCCCCAGCATCCACTAGGACGTTAGAGAAAATAAGATTTTACTTACCGATAAATCTATTTCTCGTAGTCCGTAGTGGATGCTGGGCGCCCATCCCAAGTGCGGATTGTCTGCAATACTTGTACATAGTTATTGTTACAAAAAAATCGGGTTGTTCTTGTTGTGAGCCGTCTGTTCAGAGGCTCCTACGTTGTCATACTGTTAACTGGGTTCAGATCACAAGTTGTACGGTGTGATTGGTGTGGCTGGTATGAGTCTTACCCGGGATTCAAAATCCTTCCTTATTGTGTACGCTCGTCCGGGCACAGTATCCTAACTGAGGCTTGGAGGAGGGTCATAGGGGGAGGAGCCAGTGCACACCACCTGATCCTAAAGCTTTATTTTTGTGCCCTGTCTCCTGCGGAGCCGCTAATCCCCATGGTCCTGACGGAGTCCCCAGCATCCACTACGGACTACGAGAAATAGATTTATCGGTAAGTAAAATCTTATTATATATGTCAGTGAGTTTCTGGACTCCTGAATGACCCTTGCATCTTTCATCCAGTGCTGCACTGATGTGTCTGGATTCTGAGTCATGGGGAAAGCAAAAGAATTGTCAAAGGATCTGTGGGAAAAGGTATTTGAACTGTATAAAACAGGAAAGGGATATAAAAAGATATCCAAGCAATTGAGAATGCCAATCAGCAGTGTTCAAACTCTTATTAAGAAGTGGAAAAATGAGGGATTCTGTGGAAACCAAATCACGGTCCGGTAAACCCACAAACATTTCAGCAACAACTGCAGGAAAATTGCGTGGGATGCAAAGAAAAATCCACAAATAACTTCAGCTGAAATACAGGACTCTCTGAAAAAAAGTGGTGTGGTTGGTTCAAGATGCACAATAAGGAGGCATTTGAAGAAAAATGGGCTGCATGGTTGAGTCGCCAGAAGAAAGCCATTACTACGCAAATGCCACAAAGCATCCAGCTTACAATACTCCAAACAGCACAGAGACGAGCCTCAAAACTTCTGGAACAACGTCATTTGGAGTGATGAGACCAAAATTTAACTTTTTGGCCACAACCATAAACGTTACATTTGGAGAGGAGTCAACAAGGCCTATGATGAAAGGTACACCATTCCTACTGTGAAACACGGAGGTGGATCGCTGATGTTTTGGGGATGTGTGAGCTACAAAGGCACTGGAAACGTGGTCAAAATTGATGGTAAGATGAATGCAGCATGTTATCAGAAAATACTGGAGGAAAATTTGCACTCATCAGCCCGGAAGCTGCGCATGGGCCGTACTTGGACGTACCAACATGACAATGATCCGAAACACAAGGCCAAGTCGACCTGTCATTGGCCACAGCCGAATAAAGTGAAGGCTCTGGAGTGGCCATCTCAGTCTCCTGACCTCAATATCATTGAGCCACTCTGGGGAGATCTCAAACGTGCAGTTCATGCAAGACAGCCCAAGAATTTACAGGAACTGGAGGCTTTTTGCCAAGAAGAATGGACAGCTTTACCATCTGAGAAAATAAAGAGCCTCATCCACAACTACCACAAAAGACTTAAAGCTGTCATTGATGTTAAAGGGGGCAATACACGGTATTAAGAACTGGGGTATGTAAACTTTTGATCAGGGTCATTTGGGTAGTTTCTATTGTCATTATGATTTAAAAATAGTAAATATAGTTGTTTGACAATAAATGGCTTCACCCAACCACTAACCATGAGTGAAAGAAAAGTTTGTGAGTTATCATTCATACTCTCTGATAAATGGCCAGAAAATCACAAATTCTGCTAGGGTATGTAAACTTATGAGCACAACTGTATGTCAGCGTCCGGAGTCTTACCGGTACGCTGGGGCCACGGGGCTGGCTTCCTTGGCGATGTGCGGTCAGAGGCGGAGGTGGGCAGCAGTAGCGGCGGTGAGGGGATCCGCTCGTGGCGGCGGGACGCCGCTACAGCGGGTCGCTCTTGCTGAGCTGTTGCTTGGAGACCAGGGGCAGTGAGCAATGTGGCTTTGCAATAAGGTCTGCATTACTGGGCGCCGCCATGTTGGAGACCAAGTTTTAAGCATAGTTCCTGTTTCTTCCAGCCAATCCAGGGGAAGCTCTCCCTATAAAAGGGGGCTGGTTTAGGACAGGGACGCCAGTGCTTCAAGTTACAACCCTGTTGTAGGTGCTTTAGCCTGTGCTCCCAGGATTCCTGCTGTATTCTGGTTCCTCCTGATCCTGCTTGGTCGGTTCTCTGTTGCTGCTGCAACTCTGCCGTTTCTAGCCTGCTACTGCCTGTGGAAGCGCTCCTGGAAAACCCGGTCCAGTAAGACTCTGTGGGCACAGTCGGCCCCGGGTCTTCTGCCTCATCTTTCAATCCACACTCCACAGATCTCCTTCACCAGCCACGCCTTTGTACCACCGACCACA
This sequence comes from Pseudophryne corroboree, assembly GCF_028390025.1. Lineage (NCBI taxonomy): Eukaryota > Metazoa > Chordata > Amphibia > Anura > Myobatrachidae > Pseudophryne > Pseudophryne corroboree. Next base: position 877,248,484 of record NC_086445.1, read on the forward strand.
GCCTGCAGATTATTATCTTCAGCCTTGTTTTCCAAACCACAGTCCACAGTCCTGGTCTCCAGCCACGTCTTCAACCACCATCCACAGTTCATCACCTACAGTCTCGTCTTTCAAATCACAGTCCACAGTTCTTCGCCTCCAGCCACGTCTTTATCCATCGTGCTCCAGCCTCGGTTCTCTACCTCAGCCCTGTACATAATAAATACTTTCCATTGATTCTCAAATCCCGCCTACGTTCTTCATTGCTCCGTGTCCCATGCGAAGGAACTATATCCAGCCCCCTCATCTGGTTCATTCACAGCCTGCTACCTCCTCGGGCAAATCTCAGCTGCCGGATCCTCAAACTCTGCTAGACGTGACAATATAATCCCAGTGCACGGGATCCTGGTGGTCATAATACCCAACACCGGGATCCCAACAACAGCATTCCCGACAGGGATGAGTTAATGGTGTTCCTCCCTGTCCCCTAACCCCTAAGATTGTGTGTCCCGTGCTGCTTTGGGAATGAGTGAAGTCTCGTGTTCTCCTCACTGTTTTTGATTTTTGTTAAGCAGTCATAAAAAAAAAAAAAAAAAAAAAAAAAAAAGGGATAAGGTCATTAGGTCGACCACTGAAGGTGCATTAGGTTGACATGGGCAGTAGGTCGACATGTACTAGGTTGACAGGTCAAAAGGTCGACATGTTTTTTTTTCACTTTTTTTAATTTTTGGACTTTTTCATACTTTTACGATACACGTGGACTACAATTGGGAACGGTAACCTGTGCCGAGGACAGTGGTAGCAGAGCAATGCACCTTGCCCGAAGCATGGTGAGGGGACACTCTGCACTAATTGGGGTTCCCCGTCACTTTACAAAGAAAACTACACAAGTCCAATATCTCATGTTGACCACCTCACCTGTCGACCTAGTACATGTCGACCTTCAGTGATCGACCCAATGACCCATACCCAAAAAAAATTGTTTAGCCAGATTCTTTTACTTCTACTGCCTATAAGCTCTTTGTATACTGAATGTTTGTTCATCTGGTAAACAGCAGTGTAACAAGTTTTTGTTTAACCGCAATAAAACCATGAAGAATTAGAGCCATGTGCTCATGTGTACATTATAGGTGGAAATGTTTAAAGGTCACCTTTCTATTGTTTGTTTATGCATCTACTTCCTTGCATATATTTATTTTAGTTGGGAATTTGTTTGCTAAACTCAGTGTATGCCAGGCAGCTATTACATGTCTCATGTTCTTATACCACCAGCTTGTCAGAATGTGCATATCTTTTTATTTGATCTAGTAACATTCCCCAACTTTTCCAAACCAAAGAAATGCATGTTCAGGTTGTGACAGAGGGGAAGAGTTATTTGTGAACCCCAGACTTTATCTGTGAAAGCCTATTGAAAACTTTAATGACACTAGTAGCAAAAGGGATGAGTTAAACCTGTTTCCCTCCTGGTGAAGTATGGCTGCCACACTGAAGGACTTCTCTGCATGATCATCGTACTCTGGTTAGATTGTGGCTGTCATTATACTATGCAGGACAATGGACGTTCATGCTCATTGCAGCGTGCCTTGTGTTTTGAAAGCTGGAAAAGCGGGTGGGCATTTTATTTATTTATTATTTATTACCAGTTATTTATATAGCGCACACATATTCCGCAACGCTTTACAGAGAATATTTGCCCATTCACATCAGTCCCTGCTCCAGTGGAGCTTACAATCTATATTCCCTACCACATGTGCACACAGACACATTCAATCTAGGGTTAATTTTGTTGGGAGACAATTAACCTGCCAGTATATTTTTGGGATTGTGGGAGGAAACCGGAGTACCCGGAGGAAACCCACGCAAGTACGGGGAGAATATACAAACTCCGCACAGTTAGGGCCATGGTGGGAATCGAACCCATGACCTCAGTGCTGTGAGAAAGTTATGCTAACCATTACACCATCCGTACTGCCCATTTTCATTTGCAAGTGAATGCTCATCTGTCTAACCTAACGAGCAAGGACTGACTAGGGGTAAAAAGGGTTCAGTATTGTGTACTTTGTATAATTCAGTATTTTCCAGTCACAAATAGTCACACTTCTAGTCTGCAGAAACCTCTTCCGAACCTGGAGAGTAGACCTGCACCTCGGTGTGAACCATCCTGTCACATGAGATATTACAGAGCACGTGGGCTCATTGAGTAGACCTATAGTTTAAGCTTTTGTCTATTGAAATAGACTTTTATATTTTGTTTCTTAGATCTAATGGTATTTATAATTGACTTTTGGTCAGCCTACATGAATACAGTGACATTGTGGTCAGTAAAACACTGTTAATAGGGTTCTGGAAGAATAGTAAATGTGGTAGAGAAATAAGTTTTGTATTGTGCTGTGAAAATAATTCCAGTTGCTTTTTTTTGCTTTTTTTTTTTAAAATAAAATAACGTTACTTATATCCAAGTGATTTTGGTAATGTTTCCACAGGTGCCATGTTGGGGAAGCATAATATTACCACATATGAAGAGAGCAGGATGGATGTGGTAATGCCTCAATCATCTGTAGGCATCATGATCTCCTCTTTCCTCTCTTTATATCCATTGTAGACTACCGCAAACTGATAAAGTTTGATAGCAAAACTACATTGCGTGTAAATGCTTATTAACCCAAGAATAGTTTTTTTTTTTTTTTTTTTCCTGTAAAGATTTATTTAAGTGCATATCCTGTGTTCTGTTAATATGCGTTTTGAGCTGTGATTGTTGATACTTTGGCAAGGATGCACATTAAATGGATGCTTAGGTGAGAGGTAAACAGCGTTCCCACTTGTCTGAACTGAGCAGGATAACCACTTCCTTTTTTTGTCAGATACTTAAAAAAAACACAAAAAAAAACAAACATCCCAAACCCAGATCAAACATGTACAGTATATAAATTAACTGCATTTTTTATGTGCATTTGCACGTCCCTTCCTGTCTCAAAAGGTCTACTATCGTCCCGGTCCCCAAGAAACCCTTTATCACGAACCTGAATGACTACAGGCCGATAGCACTGATGTCCGTGGTCATGAAAACGTTAGAGCGTCTGGTTTTGAATCACCTGAAACCTGTGACTGGTCCCCAACTGGACCCCCTACAGTTCACCTATCGATCGAATCGGTGTGTTGAGGATGCAGTCAACCTGGGCCTGCACTACATTCTGCAGCACCTAGACATTCCCGGTACCTACGTTTCAGCTCAGCCTTCAATACAATCGTCCCCAGCATCCTCCACCCCAAATTACTTTGCCTAGGGGGTCCCAGAAGCTAGTAGACTTCCTGACAGATAGGACACAGGTGGTGAAAGCAGGGGAATTCACCTTTCAAGCGCGGTCCATTAGTACAGGAGCCCCTCAGGGCTGTGTCCTCTCACCCCTGCTCTTCTCCCTGTACACAAATGACTGCACCTCAGAGGCGCAATCAGTAAAGATCATCAAATTCGCGATGACACCACCGTCATCGCCCTCATCAAGGGAAGTAGACCGGTTGGCCCAGTGGTGCATCCACAACAACCTTGAGCTCAACCCCCTCAAAACTGAAGAGATGATAGTGGACTTCAGGAAGAAGTCTGCTATTGCACCTCCGCTAACGAATGCTGACAGTGTGGTATCGCTGGTGGTCTCCTTCAAGTTTCTAGGGACCACAATCTCCCAGGACCTTAAATTGGGGGTCCAACGCTGACGCCACTGTCGGGAAAGTGCAGCAGAGGTTGTTCTTCCTCGGGCAACTAAGGAAGTTCAACATCCCACAGAAGCTTCTGCTCCTCTTCTACTTTGCGATTGTGGAGTCGGTACTGTGCTCCTCGATACTGGTATGGTACAGCTCCGCCAGTGCAAGGGACAGATGCAGGCTCCAAAAGGTGGTCAAAACCGCAGAGATCATCATCGGGGTCGACCTTCCCTCAGTCCAGGAGCTGTACCTGGCCGGAGCTAAAAAGTGGGCAGCGAAGATGGTAAAGGGCCAGCTACTCCCCGGCCATAGCATGTTTAACTTGCTTCCTTCAGGCAGGCGTTACAGGGCCATCCCCGCTGGGTCCACCAGAAGCCTCAAATGTTTCTTTCCCCAAGCGGTCCACCTGCTGAACTTCTGAACATTGACTGACTAGACGTACATGTAACTAACTTGTGTCCCTACGGTATACCTATCTGTATGACTTTACTTGCCCCCCCACCTGCTTATCTGTTATCTACTTGGCTGTTGTATAGCAAACCAAAGACAAATTCCTAGTATACTCAAGTATACCTGGCCAATAAAGCTGATTCTGATTTTGACATGCCATACATGTCAGGATACTTTGTTAGTGTTTTACAGTACCAGCTGGCTGGTTTTGCTGGAGGCACCACTTTGCACCAGCAAAGTACACCACCTGTCCCTAGTGGGTATGATATAACTCAAGCTAGCCATACACTAGACCAACTTTGATCCAACCATCCAACTAGTGGTTGGTGGAATGAAAATCTGGTAATTGATGGTAACAAATGACAATCAGCAGTTTACTCACAAACACCGTAAAACAGATGAAAATGGCTCTTTATTCAAGGTGCTTATTCATTCAATGTGCTTAAATCTGTTTGAGTTAACTGATTTTTGTACGTTTTCCAAGGTTTTAGAGCAAATTGCTGATTATCATTTGCTCCCATCCATTACTAGATTTTAATTCCAATAAAGCAACTAGTTGTATGAATGTTGGCCTAGTGTATGGCCAACTTTAGTCAAAGAGTTGAGTAAATCAAGCAAAACATGTTTTTAATTGTAGAACTACAGCAATCAGGAATTACAGGTATTCTAGAAATAACACCAAATACTAACGTACATCCCTATCATAAAGGTGCTTAAAGTCACTGTTTTTCCAGAATGCTTCCCTGGCTGCCTAGCCACAATATTGTCTTAATCACCAACATGAACCATGACTAGGCCAAAAGGAGTAGTGACCCTTCGTTTGTACGTTCTTGGTCAAAAAACCTGAGGGCACCTTTTTTTCTTTTCATCTGGCACCTACGCTATAGGAATACCATGTGGGTATTTCGATAAGTCTTTCTCTGTCACCATTTCTCCTCTCACCCCATACAGAGACAGCAGGTTTCCTGCAGGTCAGGCTTGACTGAGATGTTAAATATCGGGATTCTACTTATTCAGACAATGAAGCATGGTTTTCTCTGTATCTGATAAAGCTAGAGACATGGTTTCTCCCTTTCCAATCTTTTGGATGAAATCATGCCTCCAGCTGATCATCACCTCCTGTGAAATTTGTATACAGTCTGTATGGCGTTAGTGACCTACAGTATGAACCCAAGTGTCTATCTCTCTTGGATGGTATAGTATGGATCACAGATGTGCCTAGTACAACTCATCCAACAACGTTTAAAAAAATAAGCATTACCATATAACATACTGGTAGGTATGCCAGACAGTCTTAAGCTTTAATGTTGAGTTAGCCTGGCATTGCAAACTCTAGTGTGTAAGTTGCCATGGGTCTTTTATAATTACATAAGCATTAATAGGATTTTATAAAACATTAGTCAGTGACGTTTCTTTGATAAAGATGGAGAGTTTGTCCAATAATGTGATTTCTAAACGACGTGTACTGAGTGGTAATTTAGAGACAGAATTTTTGCAATATTTAAATTGGCAACTTATGTTTTTTGTAACTTTTAGTCCACCTGGCTATATGGAAAGTTGCAACATACCTATATTAATTATTGCGTTACTCTCCCATGTACTATCAGTAGGTAGTGTATGGGACATAACTGTAGTATGTCTTCCAGCAGATTACATGAGATCAGTGTTCTGTTACTTTCAAGATCACACCGTAGGCCACGTGGCTGTTTGGTTTAGCTCACTTCTTACTATTGTCCTCTGTCAGTGATTTTGGATATTGCATACTTGATTGATAATGATCCCCTCGATCAGTGTTACTCAACTTAAGGCCTCAAGTTTTCCCTACAGGTTATGTTTTCAGGGTTTATGTCTATAGAAGTAGGTGTAATAATTACTGACTGAGCAAAATAAATGAATGCACCTGTGCATGATTAAAGAAATCACAAAACATGACCTGTTGGTGACAATTAAAGACTGGAGATGAGAACTCCTGTCCTAAATTTTGAGATGATCCATGTCGAGGATTGTGTGTTTTTTCCCCCAGCCTCAACCTCAAGGGTTGTGTATCTAACAGGAATAAGTGGAAGACTGATTCCTGGTCTGCATGCAATGCCTTCCTCTCCCTGTTGTTGGTCCGGGATCGTGGTTCCTTCCGTTAGTTCCGGAGTCCATCTGAGCTGCTGGCCGCAGACATGACTTCAGGGTTCCCGGTCACGTGTTCGGCCACGGTCTCGTAATATCCGAGACTAAGCTGCTCTCCAGCCGGGGGAAGTGAGTACTACACCCGGTCAGGCAGGTGGGCATCGGGCTTATGGGGTGGTTGTCCCAGTTGAGTGCATCCAACGCTTTTAGTCTAAAAAGCCGTTGTCATATTCAGTTTGGCCATTATTGGAGACTAATGACCATGTTGCAATTTTAGGTTTTTGCTCATGCCATGCAATTAGTATTACATGTTTAATTTCTCTTACCTCCAGACCTCAGTTAGATCCTGTGCCCAGAGGAGACTGGGTGCACTACAGGGGAGCTCTCCTGATTTTCTCTGAAAAATTGTTTTGTTAGGTTTTTTATTTTCAGGGAGCACTGCTGGCAACAGGCTCCCTGCATCGTGGGACTGAGGAGAGAGAAGCAGACCTACTTAAATGATAGGCTCTGCCTCTTAGGCTACTGGACACCATTAGCTCCAGAGGGTCGGAACGCAGGTCTCACCCTCGCCGTTCGTCCCGGTGCCGCGCCGGCGGCGTCCTCACAGTGCCGGAAGATAGAAGCCGGGTGAGTATTAGAAGAAAGAAGACCTCAATGGTGGCAGAAGACTTCAGTTCTCCTCTGAGGTAACGCGCAGCGGTAACGCTGTGCGCCATTGCTCCCACACACAACACACACTGCAGGCACTGATGGGTGCAGGGCGCAGGGGGGGCGCCCTGGGCAGCAATAATAAACCTCTAGGACTGGCTAATAAGTTATATAGGCTGCGGAGGCAGTATATTATACAATCCCCGCCAGTATTGAAAATTTGAGCGGGGACCGAAGCCTGCCGCTGAGGGGGCGGAGCTTGATCCCACAGCACTAACCAGCGCCATTTTCTCCACAGCACTGCAGAGAAGCTGGCTTCCCGGACTCTCCCCTGCTGAACACGGTGACAGAGGGCAAAAAGAGGGGGGCACTTGGCGCAGTGAGTATTGATATATATAAAAGCGCTGTTATCTGGGAATTTTATTTCCAGTGTCAGTTGGCGCTGGGTGTGTGCTGGCATACTCTCTCTCTGTCTCTCCAAGGGGCCTTATTGGGGAACTGTCTCCATATACATATATCCCTGTGTGTGTGGGTGTCGGTACGCGTGTCTCGGCATGTCTGAAGCGGAAGGCTCATCTAAGGAGGAGGTGGAGCAGATGATTGTTGTGTCTCTGTTGGCAACGCCGACACCTGATTGGTTGGATATGTGGAATGTTTTAAATGCAAATGTGACTTTATTACATAAGAGATTGGACAAAGCAGAGTCCAGGGATAATACAGGGAGTCAATCAATGGCTTTGACTGTGTCACAGGGCCCTTCAGGGTCTCAAAAACGTTCCCTATCCCAAATAGCAGACACTGATACTGACACGGATTCTGACTCCAGTGTCTACTACGATGATGCAAGGATACACCCAAGGGTGGCAAAAAGTATTCATTATATGATTATTGCAATAAAAGATATTTTGCATATCACAGATGACCCCTCTGTCCCTGACACGAGGGTACACATGTTTAAGGAAAAGAAATCTGAGGTAACGTTTCCCCCATCTCATAAGCTGAACGCGCTATTTGAAAAGGATTGGGAAACTCCAGACAAGAAACTGCAGATTCCCAAGAGAATTCTTATGGCATACCCTTTCCCTGCACAGGACAGGGTACGGTGGGAATCCTCACCCAGGGTGGACAAAGCTTTAACGCGCTTATCCAAGAAGGTGGCGCTACCGTCTCCAGACACGGCAGCCCTCTAGGATCCTGCTGATCGCAGACAGGAAACGACTTTAAAATCAATTTATACACATACGGGTGCTTTGCTCAGACCGGCAATAGCATCGGCTTGGGTTTGTAGTGCGGTAGCAGCTTGGACAGATACCTTGTCAGCTGATATTGATACCCTTGATAGGGATACCATTTTATTGACCTTAGGTCACATCAAAGACGCAGTCTTATATATGAGAGACGCTCAGAGAGACATTGGGCTACTAGGTTCGAGGGCCAACGCCATGGCGATTTCGGCTAGGCGAGCACTGTGGACCCGCCAATGGATGGGTGATGCCGACTCAAAGAGGCATATGGAAGTTTTGCCTTACAAGGGTGAGGTTTTATTTGCGGAAGGTCTCGCGGACCTGGTTTCCACAGCTACCGCTGGTAAATCTACTTTTTTGCTTTATGTTTCCCCACAGCAAAAGAAAACACCACAGTATCAGATACAGTCCTTTCGGTCGCATAAGTCCAGAAGAGGTCGAGGCTCTTCATTCCTCACCAGAGGTAAGGGTAGAGGGAAAAGAATGCCTGCTACGGCTAGTTCCCAGGAGCAGAAGTCCTCCCCGGCTTCTAAATCCACCGCATGACGCTGGGGCTCCACTGAGGGAGTCCGCGCCGGTGGGGGCACGTCTTCGACTCTTCAGCCACGTGTGGGTTCAGGCGGACGTGGATCCTTGGGCGCTGGAAATTGTATCCCAAGGCTACAAGCTGGAATTCGAAGACGTGCCTCCTCGCTGATTCTTCAAATCGGCTTTACCAGCTTCTCCCCCAGAGAGGGAGATAGTTTTAGCTGCAATTCAAAAGCTGTGTCAACAGCAAGTGATTATCAAGGTTCCCCTAATACAACAGGGAAAATAAGAATTTACTTACCGATAATTCTATTTCTCGTAGTCCGTAGTGGATGCTGGGAACTCCGAAAGGACCATGGGGAATAGCGGCTCCGCAGGAGACAGGGCACAAAAGTAAAAGCTTTAGGACTACCTGGTGTGCACTGGCTCCTCCCCCTATGACCCTCCTCCAAGCCTCAGTTAGGATACTGTGCCCGGACGAGCGTACACAATAAGGAAGGATTTTGAATCCCGGGTAAGACTCATACCAGCCACACCAATCACACCGTACAACCTGAGATCTGAACCCAGTTAACAGCATGATAACAGAGGAGCCTCTGAAAAGATGGCTCACAACAATAATAACCCGATTTTTGTAACAATAACTATGTACAAGTATTGCAGACAATCCGCACTTGGGATGGGCGCCCAGCATCCACTACGGACTACGAGAAATAGAATTATCGGTAAGTAAATTCTTATTTTCTCTGACGTCCTAGTGGATGCTGGGAACTCCGAAAGGACCATGGGGATTATACCAAAGCTCCCAAACGGGCGGGAGAGTGCGGATGACTCTGCAGCACCGAATGAGAGAACTCCAGGTCCTCCTCAGCCAGGGTATCAAATTTGTAGAATTTAGCAAACGTGTTTGCCCCTGACCAAGTAGCTGCTCGGCAAAGTTGTAAAGCCGAGACCCCTCGGGCAGCCGCCCAAGATGAGCCCACTTTCCTTGTGGAATGGGCTTTTACAGATTTTGGCTGTGGCAGGCCTGCCACAGAATGTGCAAGCTGAATTGTACTACAAATCCAACGAGCAATAGTCTGCTTAGAAGCAGGAGCACCCAGCTTGTTGGGTGCATACAGGATAAACAGCGAGTCAGATTTCCTGACTCCAGCCGTCCTGGAAACATATATTTTCAGGGCCCTGACTACGTCCAGCAACTTGGAGTCCTCCAAGTCCCTAGTAGCCGCAGGTACCACAATAGGCTGGTTTAAGTGAAACGCTGAAACCACCTTAGGGAGAAATTGAGGACGAGTCCTCAATTCTGCCCTGTCCGTATGAAAAATTAGGTAAGGGCTTTTATAGGATAAAGCCGCCAATTCTGAGACACGCCTGGCTGAAGCCAGGGCTAACAGCATTACCACTTTCCATGTGAGATATTTTAAGTCCACAGTGGTGAGTGGTTCAAACCAATGTGATTTTAGGAACCCCAAAACTACATTGAGATCCCAAGGTGCCACTGGAGGCACAAAAGGAGGCTGTATATGCAGTACCCCCTTGACAAACGTCTGAACTTCAGGAACTGAAGCCAGTTCTTTCTGGAAGAAAATCGACAGGGCCGAAATTTGAACCTTAATGGACCCTAATTTTAGGCCCATAGACAGTCCTGTTTGCAGGAAATGCAGGAAACGACCCAGTTGAAATTCCTCTGTAGGGGCCTTCCTGGCCTCACACCACGCAACATATTTACGCCAAATACGGTGATAATGTTGCACGGTTACATCCTTCCTGGCTTTGATCAGGGTAGGGATGACTTCATCCGGAATGCCTTTTTCCTTCAGGATCCGGCGTTCAACCGCCATGCCGTCAAACGCAGCCGCGGTAAGTCTTGGAACAGACAGGGTCCCTGCTGGAGCAGGTCCTTTCTTAGAGGTAGAGGCCACGGGTCCTCCGTGAGCATCTCTTGAAGTTCCGGGTACCAAGTCCTTCTTGGCCAATCCGGAGCCACGAGTATAGTCCTTACTCCTCTCCTTCTTATGATTCTCAGTACCTTGGGTATGAGAGGCAGAGGAGGGAACACATACACTGACTGGTACACCCACGGTGTTACCAGAGCGTCCACAGCTATTGCCTGAGGGTCCCTTGACCTGGCGCAATATCTGTCTAGTTTTTTGTTGAGGCGGGATGCCATCATGTCCACCTTTTTGGTTTTTCCCAACGGTTCACAATCATGTGGAAGACTTCTGGGTGAAGTCCCCACTCCCCCGGGTGGAGGTCGTGTCTGCTGAGGAAGTCTGCTTCCCAGTTGTCCACTCCCGGAATGAACACTGCTGACAGTGCTATCACATGATTTTCCGCCCAGCGAAGAATCCTTACAACTTCTGCCATTGCCCTCCTGCTTCTTGTGCCGCCCTGTCTGTTTACGTGGGCGACTGCCGTGATGTTGTCCGACTGGATCAACACCGGCTGACCCTGAAGCAGAGGCCTTGCTTGACTTAGGGCATTGTAAATGGCCCTTAGTTCCAGGATATTTATGTGAAATGACGTTTCCATGCTTGACCACAAGCCCTGGAAATTTCTTCCCTGTGTGACTGCTAGCCAGCCTCTCAGGCTGGCATCCGTGGTCACCAGGACCCAGTCCTGAATGCCGAATCTGCGGCCCTCTAGAAGATGAGCACTCTGCAACCACCACAGGAGAGACACCCTTGTCCTTGGAGACAGGGTTATCCGCTGATGCATCTGAAGATGCGATCCGGACCATTTGTCCAGCAGATCCCACTGAAAAGTTCTTGCGTGGAATCTGCCGAATGGAATCGCTTCGTAAGAAGCCACCATTTTCCCCAGGACCCTTGTGCATTGATGCACTGACACTTGGCCTGGTTTTAGGAGGTTCCTGACTAGCTCGGATAACTCCCTGGCTTTCTCCTCCGGGAGAAACACCTTTTTCTGGACTGTGTCCAGAATCATCCCTAGGAACAGCAGACGTGTCGTCGGAATCAGCTGCGATTTTGGAAAATTTAGAATCCACCCGTGCTGTCGTAGTACTACTTGAGATAGTGCTACTCCGACCTCTAACTGTTCCTTGGACCTTGCCCTTATCAGGAGATCGTCCAAGTAAGGGATAATTAAGACGCCTTTTCTTCGAAGAAGAATCATCATTTCGGCCATTACCTTGGTAAAGACCCGGGGTGCCGAGGACAATCCAAACGACAGCGTCTGAAACTGATAGTGACAGTTCTGTACCACAAACCTGAGGTACCCTTGGTGAGAAGGGCAAATTGGGACATGGAGGTAAGCATCCTTGATGTCCAGAGACACCATATAGTCCCCTTCTTCCAGGTTCGCTATCACTGCTCTGAGTGACTCCATCTTGAATTTGAACCTTTGTATGTAAGTGTTCAAGGATTTCAGATTTAAAATAGGTCTCACCGAGCCGTCCGGCTTCGGTACCACAAACAGCGTGGAATAATACCCCTTTCCCTGTTGTAGGAGGGGTACCTTGATTATCACCTGCTGGGAATACAGCTTGTGAATGGCTTCCAATACCGCCTCCCTGTCGGAGGGAGACGTTGGTAAAGCAGACTTCAGGAACCGGCGAGGGGGAGACGTCTCGAATTCCAATTTGTACCCCTGAGATACTACCTGCAGGATCCAGGGGTCCACTTGCGAGTGAGCCCACTGCGCGCTGAAATTCTTGAGACGACCCCCCACCGTACCTGAGTCCGCTTGTAAGGCCCCAGCGTCATGCTGAGGACTTGGCAGAAGCGGGGGAGGGCTTCTGTTCCTGGGAAGAGGCTGCCTGCTGCAGTCTTTTTCCCCTTCCTCTGCCCCGGGGCAGATATGAGTGGCCTTTTGCCCGCTTGCCCTTATGGGGACGAAAGGACTGAGCCTGAAAAGACTGTGTCTTTTTCTGCTGAGAGGTGACCTGGGGTAAAAAGGTGGATTTCCCAGCCGTTGCCGTGGCCACCAGGTCCGATAGACCGACCCCAAATAACTCCTCCCCTTTATACGGCAATACTTCCATATGCCGTTTGGAATCCGCATCACCTGACCACTGTCGCGTCCATAACCCTCTTCTGGCAGAAATGGACAGCGCACTTACTCTTGATGCCAGAGTGCAAATATCCCTCTGTGCATCTCGCATATATAGAAATGCATCCTTTAAATGCTCTATAGTCAATAATATACTGTCCCTGTCCAGGGTATCAATATTTTCAGTCAGGGAAACCGACCAAGCCACCCCAGCACTGCACATCCAGGCTGAGGCGATTGCTGGTCGCAGTATAACACCAGTATGTGTGTATATACTTTTTAGGATATTTTCCAGCTTCCTATCAGCTGGCTCCTTGAGGGCGGCCGTATCAGGAGACTGTAACGCCACTTGTTTTGATAAGCGTGTGGGTGTTTCCCAACGCGCCCTAACCTCTGGCGGGAAAGGGTATAATGCCAATAATTTTTTAGAAATTAGCAGTTTTTTATCGGGGGAAACCCACGCTTCATCACACACCTCATTTAATTCATCTGATTCAGGAAAAACTACGGGTAGTTTTTTCACACCCCACATAATACCCTTTTTTGTGGTACTTGTAGTATCAGAAATGTTCAAAACCTCCTTCATTGCCGTGATCATGTAACGTGTGGCCCTACTGGAAAACACGTTTGTTTCCTCACCGTCGACACTGGAGTCAGTGTCCGTGTCTGGGTCTGTGTCGACCATCTGAGGTAACGGGCGCTTTAGAGCCCCTGACGGTGTTTGAGACGCCTGGACAGGTAATAACTGATTTGCCGGCTGTCTCATGTCGTCAACAGTCTTTTGTAAAGTGCTGACGCTATCACGTAATTCCTTCCATAAGACCATCCAGTCAGGTGTCGACTCCCTAGGGGGTGACATCACTATTACAGGCAATTGCTCCGCTTCCATACCATTTTCCTCCTCATACATGTCGACACAACGTACCGACACACAGCACACACACAGGGAATGCTCTGATAGAGGACAGGACCCCACTAGCCCTTTGGGGAGACAGAGGGAGAGTTTGCCAGCACACACCAGAGCCCTATATATATACAGGGATAACCTTCTATAAGTGTTTTTCCCTTATATAGCTGCTGTATTGATTAATCTGCCAAATTAGTGCCCCCCCTCTCTTGTTTTACCCTGTTTCTGTAGTGCAGGACTGCAGGGGAGAGTCAGGGAGACGTCCTTCCAGCGGAGCTGTGAGGGAAAATGGCGCTTGTGTGCTGAGGAGATAGGCTCCGCCCCCTTCTCGGCGGCCTTTCTCCCGCTTTTTTAAGGAAAAACTGGCCGAGGTTAAATGCATCCATATAGCCCAGGAGCTATATGTGATGTATTTTTCGCCATCTAAGGTGTTTTTATTGCGTCTCAGGGCGCCCCCCCCAGCGCCCTGCACCCTCAGTGACCGGAGTGTGAAGTGTGCTGAGAGCAATGGCGCACAGCTGCGGTGCTGTGCGCTACCTTATTGAAGACAGGACGTCTTCTGCCGCCGATTTCCCGGACCTCTTCTGTCTTCTGGCTCTGTAAGGGGGCCGGCGGCGCGGCTCTGGGACCCATCCATGGCTGGGCCTGTGATCGTCCCTCTGGAGCTAATGTCCAGTAGCCTAAGAAGCCCAATCCACTCTGCACGCAGGTGAGTTCGCTTCTTCTCCCCTTAGTCCCTCGGTGCAGTGAACCTGTTGCCAGCAGGACTCACTGAAAATAAAAAACCTATACTTAAACTTTTTCACTAAGCAGCTCAGGAGAGCCACCTAGTGTGCACCCTTCTCGTTCGGGCACAAAAATCTAACTGAGGCTTGGAGGAGGGTCATAGGGGGAGGAGCCAGTGCACACCAGGTAGTCCTAAAGCTTTTACTTTTGTGCCCAGTCTCCTGCGGAGCCGCTATTCCCCATGGTCCTTTCGGAGTTCCCAGCATCCACTAGGACGTCAGAGAAAAGGGTATTATTCAACCCTGTTTGTGGTCCCGAAACCGGATGGCTCGGTCAGACCCATTCTAAATTTAAAATCCCTAAACCTGTACTTAAAAAGGTTCAAGTTCAAGATGGAATCGCTCAGGGCAATTATCTCCAGCCTGGAAGAGGGGGGATTTTATGGTGTCACTAGACATAAAGGATGCATACCTTCACGTCACCATATATCCTCCTCATCAGGCATACCTGAGATTCGCTGTACAGGACTGTCATTACCAGTTTCAGACGTTGCCGTTTGGGCTTTCCACGGCCCCGAGGGTTTTCACCAAGGTAATGGTGGAAATGATGGTGCTCCTGCGCAGGCAAGGAGTCACAATTATCCCGTACTTGGACGATCTCCTGATAAAAGCGAGATCAAAGGAACAGTTGCAGAAAAGCGTGTCGCTCTCCTTGAGCGTGCTGCAGCAGCATGGTTGGATTCTAAATCTACCAAAGTCACAGTTGATTCCAACGACTCGACTATCTTTCTTAGGCATGATTCTGGACACGGAACAGAAGAGGGGGTTTCACCCAAAGGAAAAAGCCCAGGAACTCCAGAACATGGTCAGAGACCTGCTAAAGCCAAAAAGAGTGTCAGTCCATCAATGCACTCGAGTACTGGGGAAAATGGTGGCGTCCTACGAAGCCATCCCCTTCGGCAGGTTTCATGCGAGGACTTTTCAGTGGGACCTTCTGGGCAAGTGGTCCGGGTCCCATCTTCAAATGCATCAGAAAATAACCCTGTCCCCCAGGGCCAGGGTGTCTCTCCTGTGGTGGCTGCAGAGTGCTCACCTTCTAGAGGGTCGCAGGTTCGGCATTCAAGACTGGGTTTTGGTGACCACGGACGCGAGCCTCCGAGGATGGGGAGCAGTCACACAAGGAAGAAATTTTCAGGGACTATGGTCGAGCCAGGAGGCTTGTCTACACATCAACATACTGGAATTAAGGGCCATATACAACGGCCTACGACAAGCAGAGAATCTTCTTCGCGACCTACCGGTTCTGATTCAATCCGACAACGTCACAGCTGTGGCTCATGTAAACCGCCAAGGCGGGACAAGGAGCAGAGTGGCAATGGCGGAAGCCACCAGGATTCTGCTCTGGGCAGAAAATCACGTAAGCGCTCTGTTAGCGGTATTCATTCCGGGACTGGACAACTGGGAAGCAGACTTCCTCAGCAGACACGATCTCCATCCAGGAGAGTGGGGACTTCATCAAGAAGTTTTTGCAGAGATAACAAGTCTTTGGGGACTTCCTCAAATAGACATGATGGCGTCACGCCTCAACAAGAAGCTTCGGAGGTATTGTGCCAGGTCAAGGGACCCTCAGGCAGTAGCGGTGGACGCCCGGGTGACACCGTGGGTGTTTCAGTCGGTCTATGTGTTCCCTCCTCTTCCGCTCATCTCAAAAATATTGAGAATCATAAGACGAACAAGAGTGCAGACAATACTCATTGTTCCAGACTGGCCTCGAAGGGCCTGGTATTTGGATCTTCAGGAAATGCTCACAGACGATCCGTGGCCTCTCCCTCTCAGAGAGGACCTGTTGCAACAGGGGCCCTGCGTGTTCCAAGACTTACCGCTGTTACGTTTGACGGCATGGCGGTTGAACACCAAATCCTAGCTGGGAAAGGCATTCCGGAGGAGGTCATCCCTACTCTGATAAAGGCTAGAAAGGAGGTGACGGCGAAACATTATCACCGTATCTGGAGGAAGTATGCATCTTGGTGTGAAGCTAAGGATGCTCCTACGGAAGATTTCCATCTGTGCCGTTTTCTCCACTTTCTACAGACAGGAGTGGATATGGGCCTAAAGTTAGGCTCCATTAAGGTACAGATTTCGGCCCTATCTATATTCTTCCAGAAGGAATTGGCTTCTCTCCCAGAAGTCCAGACTTTTGTAAAGGGAGTGCTACACATCCAGCCTCCTTTTGTGCCCCCAGTGGCACCATGGGACCTTAACGTGGTGTTACAGTTCCTAAAATCTCACTGGTTTGAGCCTCTTCAAACAGTTGAATTAAAATGTCTCACTTGGAAGGTGGTCATGTTGTTGGCCTTTGCATCTGCTAGGCGAGTGTCCGAATTGGCGGCTTTGTCTCATAGGAGCCCCTATCTCATTTTCCATGTGGATAGAGCTGAGTTGAGGACTCGTCCTCAATTTTTGCCTAAGGTGGTGTCATCGTTTCATATGAACCAACCTATTGTGGTGCCTGCGGCTACGGGAGACTTGGAGGATTCCAAGTCCCTTGATGTAGTCAGGGCCTTAAAAATTTACGTAGCCAGGACGGCTCGGATTAGGAAAACAGAGGCACTGTTTGTCCTGTATGCAGCCAACAAGGTTGGCGCTCCTGCTTCTAAGCAGACTATTGCTCGCTGGATATGTAACACGATTCAGCAGGCTCATTCTTCGGCTGGATTGCCGTTACCAAGTTTGGTAAAGGCCCATTCCACTAGGAAGGTGGGCTCTTCTTGGGCGGCTGCCCGTGGCGTCTCGTCTTTACAGCTTTGCCGAGCGGCTAATTGGTCGGGTTCAAACACTTTAGCAAAATTCTACAAGTTTGATACCCTGGCTGATGAGGACCTCATGTTTGCTCAATCGGTGCTGCAGAGTCATCCGCACTCTCCCGCCCGGTTGGGAGCTTTGGTATAATCCCCATGGTCCTTACGGAGTCCCCAGCATCCTCTAGGACGTAAGAGAAAATAAGATTTTAAACCTACCGGTAAATCTTTTTCTCCTAGTCCGTAAAGGATGCTGGGCGCCCGTCCCAGTGTGTACATATTTCTGCAGGACTTGTATATAGTTGTTGCTTACATAAGAGTTATGTTACAGTTAAGATCAGTTGTTGGCTGATACTGTTTTGTTCATACTGTTAACTGGTTGCGTATATTCCAGGTTATACGGTGTGGATGGTGTGGGCTGGTATGAATCTTGCCCTTAGATTAACAAAAATCCTTTCCTCGTACTGTCCGTGTCCTCTGGGCACAGTTTCTCTAACTGAGATCTGGAGGAGGGGCATAGAGGGAGGAGCCAGTGCGCACCCATCTAAAGTTCTTTATAGTGCCTATGTCTCCTGCGGAGCCAGTCTATAACCCATGGTCCTTACGGAGTCCCCAGCATCCTCTACGGACTAGGAGAAAAAGATTTACCGGTAGGTTTAAAATCTTATTTTTCCCCAACCTGCTATAACCTTCATTATTGAAGTACCACACTTTCCAGATACCTCACCCTGACCTCCAGTACTCTACTGTACTGATCTAAAAGCTGGAGTTACTGTAAATCAGAGTTTTCCAACTCCAGTCATCTTTGGGAACCCCTAATCAGTGCATATTTTCCAGGTCTCCTAGTGGGTGCACAGTAAGTGATATAACTGCCGTGGGCAGTGTATGTACAGTGTATTGGTGATTGTAGGACCTTGTATTTGCCTTACTGCTGGCGAATACATTGTGAAATTATTTTCGCAGGACTCGCATATGCAGGCACAGAAAGTACCTGCATGGTAAATACAGCTCTTTCTGTACTGCTACTGAGATGTCACGAAGACAGAACGGGTTGTGTTCAGGAGACCAGCAGTAAAGATGTCAGTCCCCCTCCCGCAATCTAACACTCCCTCCCTGCAGTCTAAGCCTAACCCTCCCCGGCATACTTCCGTTGGTATTCCGGCGCCAGAATTACGACAGGTGCTGGGATTCCAGTGCTGGGATCGTGAACTCCAATATGCTGATTACATCCCGACAGAACAACTCTTAACTTTTCGTAAAAGTATTCTTAATATTTATCTTAGCTTTTTTATCCTAGAATTTTCCCATGTATTTCTTGTTCTGTAACCTTACCTCATTCCTTCATTAACATTGTTTGTAGACACAGCCCTGCACTGGATAATGTTCACATAAGTGTACATTTTAGTTAACCTTGGCATTTTTTTGCAGTACAGGGCAGACATTAATTTCCTAAAGAGAATACATGATTTTCCCTTTTGCCGTGGTGTGTTTGTCGCCCAGTGTGCAGTTTACAGTACAAGACTGATTGAGAACAAATCCATTACTTCTTGTCATTGGCATTGTCACAGTGAATCAGTGTCCCCAGTGACACGGATGGATATTTGTCCCTGCATTCATTTAAAAATGTTTTACTAGCCTCTCTTCTCTCTCTCTCTTTTTTATTTTTTATCCACATTTGTGCAGTCGCACGATGCTATAACAATGGAATGTTGTGTAGATGCGGAACATCTGTGTACTGTGTGAAGTGCTGTACTGTTAGTCCTCATTAGCAACTGGAATAATAGCCATTTAAACAAAATGTTGAGAAGTTCTTATAAAAAAGTACTTGTTTCAAAAACACAGCAGAAATAATGCAGCTACATTTTAAGCATGGCTTAATTTATAGCAGAGGGTCTCAAATGCAGTCCTCAAGGCATCACAATGGTCCAGGTTTTAGGTATATTCATGTTTCAGCACAGATGGTTAAATCAAATTGAGGTGCTAATTGTCACCTGTGGCCAAGCATGGATGTACTTAAAACATGGACCGTTGGGGTACCTTGAGGACCGTATTTGTGAACCTCTGATTTATAGTGTTTGTTTTCACTTCATTGTAACTTTGAAAGTGAGCATGCTGAAATAGAACCTTATGGCAATATTCATTTGAATATCTCCTGTCTAAAGTGACGGGTGATCGCCAGGGCGACATTCAATTGTATCTGTTTTCCGCACTGGTAAAGCAGCTAAACTCAACCAACGTGCTGGGCGAGATCGTGAAGACAGAGAGAGGTAGGCACTACATTTCCTCTATATAGTTACAAAGAACTCTCAAATTTCAATGTATACTGTACGTATGAAAAAATTCAAAGGAAGGTTGAGCAACTTGAAATTGTTCCAGCTAAAATAAATAACAAAGGGCTTCCTGGCAAACCCTTGTCATTAAATGTCTCCAAACATTACATTACGCAATTTTATAAACCAGATAATTTATTAAGCTAGTAATGTATTCCATGGAGGCTATAACCTTAATACGGTTCAGTTTACATTGTTGGTTTCTCCAATTTTGAACAGTTTGCTATTCTGCTGTTTTGCACGTGATGGATGAATTTATCTTTGGCTCGATTGAGAGATTTTATGGGTTTTTTCAACAATAGAATGTAGACCTAGGCTCTGTCATTATATCCAGTTACCTCACTTTCCATGGAGGTTCAGCGGGGGGCGCTAATTTCACCCAGCAGTTAAATGAGCGATGTGCTAGATCTAGCATCGGTGATAGCGGCACGCGGGGCCGCGCATCGCTATTGCTGTGGGGCATACACACGGAGAGATTCCCCTTTACTTACTTAAGGCCAGTACTCACTGGCCGATGTCAGAGAGATGTGTGCTGAGCGAACCGCTCAGCACACATCTCTCCCGGCGCTCAGCACAGCGCGATTTGTGCTGAGCGTGCGGGGGGGAGACGGGGGGGGCCGCTCACTTCACCCAGCGGGTGAAGTGAGCGACCCGCTAGATTGGCCTGCATGCAGGCCAATCTAGCAGCAGCGATAGCGATGCGCGGGGCTGCGCATCGCTATCGCTGAGGGGGCTACACACGGAGCGATCGTGCTTAAAATCTAAGCAATCTAGTCAGATTGCTTAGATTTTAAGCAGCGATCGCTCCGTGAGTACCCCCCTTTACACTCACACAGATCAGTCTGGACAAGGCACACTTCAACTTCACTTCAATATGCAGCTAGTTTTTTTTCCTCCAATCTGTAACAAAAGTTTATTGTTTTAAGATTAGAGAGCAAACACTGCTATTCTGGTCTTTTTTTTTTTTTGTCTTTTGTCAACAGCACTTTTTGCCAACCGAGGTTATATTACAAAGTATTGAGTTAAACTTTTTGATTGTCCAAATATTTATTTTCCGCAAGAATATACAAATAAAATGATTAAATATCATACAATGTGATTTCCTAGTTTTTTTTTTTCAGATTCTGTCTCTCACAGTTGAAGTGTCCCTACCTATGATGGATATTACAGACCTCTCACCTTTTTAAGTGGGTCAACTAGCACAATCGGTTGCTGTCCAAATACTTTTTTGCCCCACTGTACCTACAAGTCCTAGAATGCCCTGTTACAGTTTGGCTATTAGGAAATGCTAGAACTCTAGCAGGGGATGCTGGGATGTAGAGAGACGCAGGTTGGCCAGGCCTGGAATAGGAAGTCGCCTGTATGACAGGAGGAGAGAGTAAACGGTAGATAGAATGTCCTGAACTAGGGGACAGTGGTAACTTAGAGAATCTAGGGCAAACATGGAGCAAAGGGCTGCAGATCAATGTTGATTGATGCTTTGATTACCCATTGCTCTAAAAATATATGGTAATAATACATTTTTATGTACAGCTTCACTAATCCTTTAAACTGCAGCAGGCCAATAACCAAGTAGAGAGGATGAACATTTATTTACCGTATATGGTTTGCTGTATTTATTTTTGGCTTGTCATTTATTTATTTTATGTCCTCGGAAATGAAGACAAAAATGAATCATGAATATACATTTTGGCCGCTTCCATCCTGACCCAATGGCTGCTCCAAGGATTAAGAACTAATTAATGGAGTAAAACAAATACCATAACCCAACACACATAATATACAGTTGTGCAAGTAGCTACAAGCTTTGTACTTTATAAACCTTTTAGGCAGATTTGTTTTTGCTCTGTAATGAAATGCAGAGAACATAGCAGACATGTTACAACTCTACCTAATTTTATAGAGCTACTAGCTGTTATATCTGTTCTTTGCACGGGAGTTTCTGATTTTCACGGTTGTAAATGAGTGTTAACAATTTGGTAAATCTAAAGACATGTAAATTTGAGACTTCTTAATGTAAGTAAATATTAATCCATGGTTCTTGGCGTTACACGAAGTGCAGCCGTAGCAGATACGGCAAAAAGTGACAGGACCATTTTTGTAATTTGTCACATTTTACACACTGGAGATGCAATCCAAATTTTGATAGAATTGTCTGAGCGGTCGTTATAGTTACGCAAGCCACGCATCTGTGAAGACGTCATTATGTCAACCACCTTTTTATCCCCTTACGGGAGGTTAAGTAAAATTCTCATTACATAGTTTTCCTATTCTCCCCCCCCCTTTACCCCTAAAGAACACCTATATTAAATTTCAGCTTCCTTACATATCGGGAGGTAAGAGAATTAGTAAGGGCTCAGTCAGTCAGCAGTGAGTGAGGGCTTTCACGTATGTATGTATGTGTGTGTGTGTGTGTGTGTATATATATATATATATATATATATATATATATATATATATATATATATATATTATATATACACACATATATATATATACATACATATACAGGGTGGGTGGAAGAGACGGCGGGCTATAGGGGCAGCAGGGCACATGGCTGGTACCTCAGGCAGGCGTCTCCCCGGCCAGGCTCCTCTCTCCCGGCAGCGTTCCCTGCTGAGGACGAGTTTGGAGGAGGAGTGGGTCACACAGCAGCAGCACGGATGGGACACCGGCACGGCCAATCCGACAGTCAGATTTGGCCGGTCATTGAAGAGTGCTTTGTTGGATCCTATCCGACAATGCTTGTTGGAAAGGATCCGACTTGAATTGAATATACCCCTATATGTAGAATGTATGTCAACAACCAAGATAAAAATCTGAAAGAATGGATTCTGGGCCTGATTACAGGTTTATTAGCAAAACCAAAAAAGCACACAACTGTGCAGTCATGCTGCACTGCAGGTGGGGCAGATGTAACGTGCAGAGAGATTTAGATTTGTGTAGGCCATATTGTTTCTGTGCAGGGTGCAGCATACGGAGTGTTATTTTGATACGTAGTAATTTCACCCACTACATATAGGTCGTGATGAAAATTTAATCTAAGTGTAATTATTTGTTCACATCCAACAATGCACATATTTATATGACCAAGATGTGTATATGTCTGTCTAAATTATAATTATTTTCCAACGTTTCGAAATGAGACCACAAGATAGTCTGGCTGCTAACTTGTACTTTTTATTTTATTTTATTTTTTACTTTGTTTTGTAATGTTACAAAATGTTAAATATAAGTTTGAAAAATCAATAAAAAAACTATTTAATAAAAATGTTTTTATTTTGTAGCATGCCTATATTCTTCGTGCAGCTGCGGATTTATAAGCATTCAAAATGTTTTCTAGGAAAGCACTGGAATGAAGCATTTTGCAGGCATATATAACACAGAATATAGGCATGCCACATATTTTAATCAGCAGAGTCTGATTGTGCATATAAGACGCATTTTCAGAGAGTGCACAAAAAGATGCCCAGCATAAGTAAACACGTTCACGACTAGGCGTGACTAGAAGGGCTATATAATAAGTCTGCAGCAATGATATAGCAGGACACAACTGGAGGAGCAGTATCTTGGATGTGAATGGTCCTATCCACCACATTCCATAAATGCTTGATTAGAAATATGATGAGCCAATGTGATGGACACGCCATTCATTGGAACTCTACAGAATGCTCCTCGAACCAATTCTGGACAACTTGGGACAGATGACACGGTACATTATCCTGCTGGAATATTCCATCGTTGTGGGGCTACATGTAGTTCAATGACATGTACAGACTGACCCAACCTATTCCACTTGAACACACGTCACACCATTATATAGCCACGTATGAAAAAAAAAAATGTGGCTAGGACAGCCCTTCCAAGTATTACTGGGGGATTGTATTTCAGCTGCTAGACCTTAGGGTTACCCAATTCCCTCACAGAGCAATATTGGTAGGTATCAACTGATAAGTTGATGGAGGTCAGCGCTAAGTAGTATTAGGTAGTATTATACTAGTGCTGTGCAACTCATCTGCTAGGTGAAATGAATGATCAGAGTTTATGCAGACAAATGTGAATATATAAAGGTTATGGAGCCACCACCATCATGCATGGTGCCTTGTTGACAACTGGGGTTCATGGCATCATGGGGTCTGCTCCACAGGAATAAATATTAAATCCAGGCAGGCAGGATGCCGGCTGTCACTATACCGACAGCGGCATCCCGTCTGCCGGAATCCTGTCAGTGGGGCAGCGAGTCCCCTCATGGACTCGATGCGCTCGCCACAGGTTCTATTCCCACTCTGTTCATGGCGTAGACCCACCAACCAAGTGGGAATACCGAGCACTTGTCAGGATACCATCTGGCAGCTTATCACTGGTCTCCTGAACACCAGGATCCCGACAGCCGATATAGTGACTGCATACCGCACCACACTAGAACCCTACCCTCAGTCAGATATATGGAACTGACTCATCGGACCACACCACTGTTGCCAGTCCTTCAGGGTCCAATTAGCAGCGTCTCGAGACCAGGTAAAGTGCTGTGTCTGGTGTCGTAGTGTTAACAAGTGCACTCTGATGGGTGTTCTGCTCCCATATTCCATGGAAGCTAAAGAACGCTCCACTGACGTGCTGAATGTGTCTGGTACATCCTGCATAGAATGCAGATGTGATTTGAGCCAGTGTCGTTTGTCTGTTACCACGGACAAGTCTAGCCAGACGCTGCAGGTCACTATCATTAAGCACCCGTGGTAGGCCACGGTGGTAATGCCTTTTACGGGGTATTCCCAGTACACATGTGGCACCGCAGCACGAGGAATGTTGAATGTCCACACAGCTTTGAAAATTGCATGTACCATCTGTTAGGCACCCACAATCATGCTCCGTCTGAATTCTGATAATTCACGTCGTCAATCTTACGAGACGTCCAGCCCAGGAAGCAGCATTTGCAATCACTTTAAGGGATGCATTTCACCTAAGGGTTCATTATAACTGGAAACTCACAGAGGAGGGTATGTGACAATGCTGCTGAGAATGTAACACACTTGCACAGGATAGATTATCTCATGCTCAGACCAATGAGGCCATAAGGAGCATTTACTGAAACAAACTATTTGGAGAAACAGAAAATTCAAACAGGCTTGTGTACTCAACAGCCATATTGTTAGAGTAAATGAGGCATCAGACTGGAAACCCTTAGCCCGACAGTTGTTGTATCTGTATCTGGTTTGCTACCCCTGGATGAAGGTGCCTGGGGGCATCGAGACATCTGTTGGGCTAAGGGCTTCCAGTCTGATGTCTCCGTTACAGGTGTGGTATGGAAGGTAGATAGTAACTAGGTCGACCACTATTGGTTGACAATAACTAGGTCAACATGGTCTAGGTCGACAGGTCAAAAGGTCGACATGAGTTTTTTATGTTTCTTTGGTGTAGTTTTCTTCGTAGAGTGACTGGGAACCCCAATTAGTGCACCGCGTCCCCTCGCAGCTTCGGGCAAGGTACCAAAGGGCAGATTACCGTTCCAGTCATAGGCCACGTTGATCGTTAGGTATGAAAAGGTAAAAAAAAAAAAATCGTGAAAAACTCATGTTGGCCTTTTGACCTGTCGACCTAGAGACCCTGTCGACCTAGATAGTGTAGACCTAGAGACCGGATCCCCTCCGTTACTCTAACAGCCATATCTGCTATATGGCTGTTGATAAGTATTCAAGCCTGCTGGATTTTTTTTGCACAGTTATGCACTATTGTACTTTCTCTGACGTCCTAGTGGATGCTGGGGACTCCGTCAGGACCATGGGGATATAGCGGCTCCGCAGGAGACAGGGCACAATAATAAAAGCTTTAGGATCAGGTGGTGTGCACTGGCTCCTCCCCCTATGACCCTCCTCCAAGCCTCAGTTAGATTTTTGTGCCCGACGAGAAGGGTGCAATCTAGGTGGCTCTCCTGAGCTGCTTAGAATAAAAGTGTAAGTTAGGTTTTTTATTTTCAGTGAGTCCTGCTGGCAACAGGCTCACTGCTACGAGGGACTTAGGGGAGAGAAGAAAACTCACCTGCGTGCAGGATGGATTTGCTTCTTAGGCTACTGGACACCATTAGCTCCAGAGGGAGTCGGAACACAGGTCTCACCCTGGGGTTCGTCCCGGAGCCGTGCCGCCGACCCCCCTTGCAGATGCCGAAGTTGAAGAGGTCCAGAGGTTCAGAAACAGGCGGCAGAAGACTTTGTCTTCATAAGGTAGCGCACAGCACTGCAGCTGTGCGCCATTGTTGTCAGCACACTTCACCAACAGTCACCAACTGTCACTGAGGGTGCAGGGCGCTGGGGGGGGCGCCCTGGGCAGCAATGTATAATACCTTTTTATGGCTAAAATACATCACATTTAGCCCTTGAGGCTATATGGATGTATTTAACCCCTGCCAGATCTCACAAACTCCGGGAGAAGAGCCCGCCGAAAAGGGGGCGGGGCCTATTCTCCTCAGCACACGGCGCCATTTTCCTGCTCAGCTCTGCTGTGAGGAAGGCTCCCAGGCTCTCCCCTGCATAAAACAGAGAGGGGGGGCACTTATTTGGCGATATGATTACATATATAAAAATGCTATAAGGGAAAACACTTGTATAAGGGGTTGTCCCTGTATAATTATAGCGTTTTTGGTGTGTGCTGGCAAACTCTCCCTCTGTCTCCCCAAAGGGCTAGTGGGGTCCTGTCCTCTGTCAGAGCATTCCCTGTGTGTGTGCTGTGTGTCGGTACGTGTGTGTCGACATGTAGGAGGACGATGTTGGTGAGGAGGCGGAGCAAATTGCCTGTATTGGTGATGTCACTCTCTAGGGAGTCGACACTGGAATGGATGGCTTATTTAGGAATTACGTGATAATGTCAACACGCTGCAAGGTCGGTTGACGACATGAGACGGCCGGCAAACAAATTAGTACCTGTCCAGGCGTCTCGGACACCGTCAGGGGCTTGTAAAAACGCCCATTTACCTCAGTCGGTCGACACAGACACAGACACGGACACTGACTCCAGTGTCGACGGTGAAGAAACAAACGTATTTTCCTTTAGGGCCACACGTTTCATGTTAAGGGCAATGAAGGAGGTGTTACATATTTCTGATACTACAAGTACCACAAATAAGGGTATTATGTAGGGTGTGAATAAACTACTTGTAGTTTTTCCTGAATCAGATAAATTAAATGAAGTGTGTGATGATACGTGGGTTTCCTCCGATAGAAAATTATTGGCGGTATACCCTTTCCCGCCAGAAGTTAGGGCGAGTTGGGAAACACACCTTAGGGTGAATAAGGCGCTCACACGCTTATAAAAACAAGTGGCGTTACCGTCTCCAGATACGGCAGCCCTCAAGGAGCCAGCTGATAGGAAGCTGAAAAATATCCTAAAAGTATATACACATATACTGGTGTTATACTACGACCAGCAATCGCCTCAGCCTGGATGTGCAGCGCTGAGGGGGCTTGGTCGGATTTCCTGACTGAAAATATTGATACCCTTGACAGGGACAAGATTTTATTGACTATAGAGCATTTTAAGGATGCATTTCTATATATGCGAGATGCGCAGAGGGATATTTGCATTCTGGCATCAAGAGTAAATGTGATGTCCATATCTGCCAGACGACAGTGGTCAGGTGATGCAGATTCCAGACGGCACATGGAAGTAGTGCCGTATAAAGGGGCGGTCCATCGGACCTGGTGGCCATGGCAACAGCTGAAAAATCCACCTTTTGTTACCCCAAGTCACATCTCAGCAGAAAAGGACACAGTCTTTTCAGTCTCAGTCCTTTCGTCCCCATAAGGGCAGGCGGGCAAAAGGGCCAGTCATATCTGCCCAGGGGTAGAGGAAAGGGAAGAAGACTGCAGCAGGCAGCCCATTCCCAGGAACAGAAGCCCTCCACAGCTTCTGCCAAGTCCGCAGCATGACGCTGGGGCCGTACAAGCGGACTCAGGTGCGGTAGGGGGTCATCTCAAGAGTTTCAGCACGCAGTGGGCTCACTCACAAGTGGACTCCTGGATCCTACACGTAGTATCCCAGGTGTACATTGGAAATTCGAGACGTCTCCCCCTCACAAGTTCCTGAAGTCTGCTTTACCAACGTCTCCCTCCGACAGGGAGGCAGTATTGGGAACAATTCACAGGCTGTATTCCCAGCAGGTGATAATCAAAGTACCCCTTCTACAACAAGGGAAGGGGTATTATTCCACACTATATTGTGGTACTGAAGCCAGACGGCTAGGTGAGATCTGAAATATTTGAACACTTACATACAAGCGTTCAAATCAAGATGGAGTCACTCAGAGCAGTGATAGCGAACCAGGAAGAAGGGGACGATATGGTGTCACTGGATATCAGGGACGCTTACCTACATGTCCAAATTTGCCCTTCTCACCAAGGGTACCTCAGGTTCGTGGTACAGAACTGTCACTATCAGTTCAGACGCTGCCGTTTGGATTGTCCACGGCACCCCGGGTCTTTACCAAGGTAATGGCCGAAATGATGATTCTTCTTAAAAGAAATATGGACGCTTTCCTGATAAGGGCAAGGTCCAGAGAACAGTTGGAGGTCGGAGTAGCACTATCTTAAGTAGTTCTACGACAGCACGAGTGGATTCTAAATATTCCAAAATCGCAGTTTTTTCCGACGACACGTCTACTGTTCCTAGGGATGATTCTGGACACAGTCCAGAAAAGGATGTTTTCTCCCGGAGAAGAAAGCCAGGGAGTTATCCGAGCTAGTCAGGAACCTCCTAAAACCAGGAAAAGTATCAGTGCATCATTGCACAAGGATTCTGTGAAAAATGGTGGTTTCTTACAAAGCGATCCCATTCGGTAGATTTCACGCAAGAACCTTTACGTGGGATCTGCTGGAAAAATGGTCCGGATCGCATCTTCAGATGCATCAGCGGATAACCCTGTCTCCAAGGACAAGGGTGTTTCTTCTGCGGTGGCTGCAGAGTGCTCATCTATGAAAGGGCCGCAGATTCGGCATTCAGGACTGGGTCCTGGTGACCACGGATGCCAGCCTGAGTGGCTGGGGAGCAGTCACACAAGGAAAAAATTTCCAGAGAGTGTGATCGAGTCTGGAGACTTCTCTCCACATAAATATACTGGAGCTAAGGGCAATTTACAATGCTCTAAGCTTAGCAAGACCTCTGCTTCAAGGTCAGCCGGTATTGATCCAGTGGGACAACATCACGGCAGTCGCCCACGTAAACAGACAGGGCGGCACAAGAAGCAGGAGGGAAATGGCAGAAACTCTCAGCAGTGTTCATTCCGGGAGTGGAAAACTGGGAAGCAGACTTCCTCAGCAGGCATGACCTCCACCCGGGAGAGTGGGGACTTCATCGGGAAGTCTTCCACATGATTGTAAACCGTTGTGAAAAACCAAAGGTGGACATGATGGCGTCCCGCCTGAACAAAAAACTAGATATTGCGCCAGGTCAAGGGACCCTCAGGCAATAGCGGTGGACGCTCTGGTAACACTGTGGATGTACCAGTCAGAGTATGTGTTCCCTCCTATGCCTCTCATACAAAAAGTACTGAGAATCATAAGAGGGAGATGAGTAAGAATGATACTCGTGGTTCCGGATTGGCCAAGAAGGACTTGGTACCCGAAACTTCAAGAGATGTTCACGGAAGACCCGTGGCCTCTACCTTTAAGAAAGGACCTGCTCCAGCATGGGCCTTGTCTGTTCCAAGACTTACCGCGGCCGCGTTTGACGGCATGGCGGTTGAACGCCGGATCCTGAAAGGGCATTCCAGATGAAGTCATCCCTACCCTGGTCGAAGACAGGAAGGATGTAACCGCAAAACATTTTCACGCATTTGGCGAAGATATGTTGCGTGGTGTGGGGCCAAGAAGGCCCCTACAGAGGAATTCCAACTGGGTCGTTTCCTACATTTCCTGAAAACAGGACTGTCTATGGGCCTAAAATTAGGGTCCATTAAGGTTCAAATTTCGGCCCTGTCGAATTTCTTCCAGAAAGAACTGGCTTTAGTGCCTGACGTTCAGATGTTTGTAAAAGGGGTACTGCATATACAGCCTCCTTTTGTGCCCCAGTGGCACCTTGGGATCTCAATGTTGTTTTGAGTTTCCTAAAGTCACATTGGTTTGAACCACTCACCACTGTGGACTTAAATTATCTCACATGGAAGGTGACGATGCTATTAGCCCTGGCTTCAGCCAGGCGTGTGTCAGAATTGGCGGCTTTATCATATATAAAGCCCTTACTTAATTTTTCATTCTGACAGGGCAGAATTGAGGACTCGTCCTCAATTTCTCCTTAAGGTGTTTTCTGTTTTTCACATGAACCAACCTATTGTGGTACCTGCGGGTACTAGGGACTTGGAGGACTCCAAGTTACTTGACGTTGTCAGGGCCCTGAAAAATATGTTTCCAGGAAGGCTGGAGTCAGAAAATCTGACTCGCTGTTTAGCCTGTATGCGCCCAACAAGATGGGTGCTCCTGCTTCTAAGCAGACGATTGCTCGCTGGATTTGTAATACAATTCAGTTTACACATTCTGTGGCAGGCCTGCCACAGCCAAAATCGGTAAAAAGCCCATTCCAAAAGGAAGGGGGCTCATCTTGGGCGACTGCCCGAGGGGTCTCGGCTTTACAACTTTGCCGAGCAGTTACTTGGTCAGGGGAAAACACGTTTGCTAAATTCTACAAATTTGATACCCTGGCTGAGGAGGACATGGAGTTCTCTCATTCGGTGCTGCAGGGTCATCCGCACTCTCCCGCCCGTTTGGGAGCTTTGGTATAATCCCCATGGTCCTGACGGAGTCCCCAGCATCCACTAGGACGTCAGAGAAAATAAGATTTTACTTACCGATAAATCTATTTCTCGTAGTCCGTAGTGGATGCTGGGCGCCCATCCCAAGTGCGGATTGTCTGCAATACTTGTACATAGTTATTGTTACAAAAATCGGGTTATTCTTGTTGTGAGCCATCTTTTCAGAGGCTCCTTCGTTGTTATCATACTGTTAACTGGGTTCAGATCACAGGTTGTACGGTGTGATTGGTGTGGCTGGTATGAGTCTTACCCGGGATTCAATATCCTTCCTTATTATGCACGCTCGTCCGGGCACAGTATCCTAACTGAGGCTTGGAGGAGGGTCATAGGGGGAGGAGCCAGTGCACACCACCTGATCCTAAAGCTTTTATTATTGTGCCCTGTCTCCTGCGGAGCCGCTATATCCCCATGGTCCTGACGGAGTCCCCAGCATCCACTACGGACTACGAGAAATAGATTTATCGGTAAGTAAAATCTTATTTTTGTGAGCTAATGTCATTTTTGACATGTACAATATGTGGCTTATGATGCTATAAACATTTTTTTTTTTTTTTAAATGACTTTGTGTGCTAATCTGGAAAATGCTGCTATTTACATTCTGTGTGATAATGCACCCACATTTGTAGCTAGTTTGAGTGTGCAGACTTGCTGGATTTAACTATATACACTATGATGTAGACAAAAGTGATTGGACAGTGACAGCAAGTAGTTTAATAAAATCTTGTTGATGTCAGTACTTTATACCAGTGACCAACTGTGACACTGAAAAAGGTTGAGTCTGTCTAGAGCGCACCTGTCGCTCCAATTCGTCTCAGAGGTTGTCAATAGGGTTAAAATCTGGACTCTGAGCTGGCCAGTCCATCCAGGTTACTGAATCTTCTGTACACAAGTCCGCGTGTGGGGAAAAAAGCTTTAAAGTAAGAATCCTTTCAAAAATAGAAGTGTTAATAGTTTATTTTTAGCAATTTACAAAATGCAAAGTGAAACAGAAGTTAAATCTGAATCAAATCAATATTTATGTGACCAGCCTTTGCTTTCAAAACAGCAAATTGCTTCAAAACAGCATTAATTCTTCTAGTTACACTTGCACACAGTTTTTTGAAGGAACTTTACAGGGAGGTTGTTCTAAACATCTTGGAGAACTAACCACAGGTCTTCTGTGGTTGTAGGTTTGCTGAAATCCTTCTGTCTCTTCATGTAATCCCAGACAGACTAGATGATGTTAAGATCAGGGCTCTTGTGGGGGCTGGCAATTCCAGGACTCCTTGTTCTTCTCTACTCTGAAGATAGTTCTTAATGACACTGGCTGTATATTTGGGTTTGTTGACGTGCTGTGGAATACATTTGGAGCCAATCAGTATCCTTACTTTGCAGCTTTTATATGCACAGATTTGTTATACAGTTTTTATGAAACAAGATTCTGTAGATTCTGGTTTCTTCCATGTGTAATCTGGGTGGAGTGGGGTGGGGGGGGGGGGGGGGGGGGGGGCTTGCTAGATAGATCCTTGTATCTTCTGGGGAATTCATTAAATTACACATGCCTTTATAGACAACAAATCATTTTCCCCGGTTCTGAGTTTATAAACAAGTAAATATATGATGTCTACTGCAAACCACTTGGTTAATGGAAATAAAAGTTAGAACAATAAAAGCTCTGGGATGCTGGTCATTGATGTTAATTATTACATTTATAACTCTTTATGCACTTCTGGCATTGCAGTAACATGATGACTATTTTATAATCTTTCACATATCCTCATTCATTTCACTTGTTATAAATGAATAGATGTTAAACTCTTATGTTCCTTAAGTAACTGTTTATCCTGATTCTTATTCTAATTGCAAATGTTTTTTGTTTTGTTGGATATCTTTGGTACTGAAAGTGTAATGTGTGCCCTATGCAGGTGGGATGCAGGATTACAACTATCTATGGGGAAATTGCTTGGAAGTGACGTTTGAGCTGTCTTGCTGCAAATACCCCCCTGCTTCTGCATTGGCTGAGGAGTGGGAGAATAACAGAGAATCTCTACTCAAATTTATGGAAATGGTAACGTGATTCTTTATATATAATGTGGTACCTTTTTTTTTTGTCTACATTGTTTCTCAGTCTCTGAGTTCTGACCTAAATAATGGGTCCTAATAACTGGTATCCTAGATTACCAGGATGTTCTCTGCATATAACTGTTTATACTATATTCTAATTATTTTTTTCATATATAATAACTTCCCAACTGTGGTATAACATAATTAACTTTAACATCTCCTTGTAGCCAACAGTAACGTAATTAAAATAAAAAACAAACATTACTTTATTAATGCAAAATGAAATAAGGACTTTTACGACTCCAGACAACTAAACTACTGTTAACATACTGCAGTCTCTCCATTGGTTCCCATGATGTAGTGTAGGGAAACTGTCACATGATCCATAAGCAGCAGTATTATTCCATCAGTTTAGTAGCGCATAGTGCACATTTACATTCATCATAAATTTATTGGTACCATTTCCATGAAAAATAAAAACCTATGTTTCTCTTACGTCCTAGAGGATTCTGGGGTCCACATTAGTACTATGGGGTCCACTAAGAACCATTGGCACTTTAAGAGTGTGAGATTGTGGGCTGGCTCTTCCCTCTATGTCCCTCCTACCAGACTCAGTTTAGAAAATGTGCCCGGAGGAGCCGGTCACAGCTAGGGAAGCTCCATATGAGTTTTTCTAGTTTTATTGTTTTTTGTTAGAGTTAGGCACAGGGAGGCTGCCGGCAACAGCCTCCCTACTTCGTGGGGGGATTAGTGTCCCCCCCGCGGGGTTCGAGCCACTATCTCCGCTGACAGGACACTGCGCTCCTGAGGGAGATGATCGTTAGCCGCCCCAGGCGACCGCTCACTGCTGCCACCCCCTAACAGAGCCAGAAGATTCCGGTGGCGAGTGAGTCACCAGCCCCTCATAGCAGGCGGGGAGCCGGTGTGAAGATGGCGGCAACACGGTGGGCACGCAGTATTAACTGCGCTCCGGAGGTTCAGCGGTACATAGTGCGGCGCTGTGAGGGGCACCTAGAGCCAGCGCCTAAACCCTACACTGGTCACCAAGGCTGTCAGGGACCTCGGTAACGCTGACAGCACAACTCCTCAGACCAGTATAAAGAAATGAAAAGCGGGAAGCAGCGCCATGTTCAGGGGGCGGAGCTTCTCCTTAGAGCGGACCCAGCAGCGTTCAGCACCATTTTCCTGCCTGCAGATTTTGTACAGAGACGCTGACAGGGAGAGCTGTCCCACCAAGCAACTCCAGCTATCCTGTGCGATACCAGGGGGTTGTGGAAGGGGGGGAGGCTGTGTAAATACTGTTTAGTCTATTAAGGCACACAGTAAGCGCCAGGTAGTTGTATTATATCTACCTAGGAAGCGCTGTGTGTGTGGGTTGGCTCCAATCTGTGTTTCTCTGTGGCATACTTGGAGGGAAACTGGGTATGACTTTTCCCTGTGTGTGTGTGTGTGTGGGTGTTTGTTGTCTCACATAGCCATGTCTAGGAACTCTGTGTCTTATGCTGCAGAGGACATTTCCTCTCAGGAGGAATCCATTCCATGTACACAGGACTGTAATTTCTTGTCTCAGATCCCTATTAATGATCCTGAGTGGTTAACCTCTATTAAGGGCATGATCTCTCGGATTTCTACTAGGGTGGCTCATACTGAGACTGAAACTCAGGTTTTAAAGAAGTCTATGGCAGTTTGGTCAGGTTCTGTTCCTATTCCTTCAAAATCCCCTAGCATACACCCACAGAAACGTGCACTTGCCCAGATTACGCAAGATGACACAGATACCGACTCTGACACGGCAGACGGTGATGTGGAGGTGCTGAGGGGGGCGGCATCCCTTGTAAAAGGGGTGCAGCTAATGATTGAGGCCATTAGAGATGTGTTAAATATTACTGACACAACACCTGAGCAGGTTGAGGAGGCTTACTTCATAGACCATAAGAAAGCCTCGCTAACCTTCTCTACGTCTAAAGAATTTAACACTTTATCTGAAAAATCCTGGGAAAACCCGGAGAAAAAATTCCAGATTCCCAAAAGGATTGTGGTTCCTTTTCCCTTCCCTGAGGAAGATAGAAAAAAAATGGGAAAACCCACCCATAGTTGACGCATCTGTTTCCAAACTGTCGAAAAAGGTGTTTTTACCTGTCCCTGGATCTACCGCGTTAAAAGGAGCGGCTGATCGTAAGATTGACACTACGCTCAAATCCATATACACTGCTTCAGGGGTGGCGCTGAGGCCTATTATTACCTGCGCATGGATCTATAAAGCTATAGTAAAGTGGTCAGGCTCGTTACTAGAGGATTTGGGTTCAATGGATAGAAGTGACATTGCATTATTTTTACGTAACAAACCGGATTCTGCGGGGTTCATGGTGGAATCCATGAAGGACCTGGGTACGCTGACTGCAAGAATGTCTTCCATGTCTGTCTCAGCTCGCAAGGGACTCTGGCTACGCCAGTGGTCTGCAGACGCGGAATCCAGGAGTGTGGAGAACCTACCCTACACAGGTCAGGCTCTGTTTGGGGAAGCATTGGATGCGTGGATTTCCATGGCAACCGTGGGTAAGTCACCTTTTCTTCCCTCAGCTACTCCTCCTACGAAGAAACCCTTTTCTTTTTTTGCATCACAGTCATTTTGGACCGCTAAGACAAAAAAGTCCAAGCCTCCTACCACCTTCTTTAGAGGTGGGCGGGCAAAATACAAAAAGCCTGCACCCTTCTGGTACCTCAAAATCCTCAGCATGATGGTGGACCACACAGCCTGGGGCATGGGCTGGTGGGGGCAAGACTAAGACGTTTCAGCCACGTCTGAGTGTTGTCCGGCCTGGACCCCTGGGTACAGTATATTGTGTCCCAGGGGTACAAACTGGAGTTTCAAGAAACCAGAAACCCCACCTCACCGATTCTTCAAATCAGGCTTGCCAGCTGTACTGACAGATAGAAATGTCAAACTGGAAGCTATCCAAAAATTGGAAAAGTCAGAGGTCATTGTTCCAGTTCCACCTCATTTGTACAACGTGGGTTACTATTCAAACCTTTTCGTGGTACTGAAACCGGATGGTTCGGTCAGACCAATTTTGAACTTAAAATCGCTAAACCCTTATCTAAGGGAGTTCAAATCTAAAATGGAGTCTCTGAGAGCGGTGATCTCAGGTCTGGAAGAGGGGGAGTTTCTAGTATCCCTTGTTATCAAGGATACGTATCTCCACATTCCGATTTGGCCTCTGCACCAGGCTTATCTCAGATTTGCACTGTTAGACAGTCACTATCAGTTTCAGGCACTGCCATTCGGTCTTTCCACGGCGCAGAGGGTGTTCACCAAGGTAATGGCAGAGATGATGGTTCTCCGCAGGCAGGGAGTGAACATAATTCCATACCTGGATGATCTGCTGATAAAGGCGTCATCCAGGGAGAAGCTGTTGCAGTCCATTGCTCTCACGACTCATCTGCTCTGGGTCCATGGTTGGATCCTGAACCTTCCAAAGTCACATTTGGAACCGACAAGGAGATTGTCTTTCCTGGGGATGATCCTCGACACAGAAGTGCAGAGGGTGTTTCTCCCTGTGGAAAAAGCGTTGGTGATACAATCAATAGTTCGGGATGTCCTGATGCCAGCCAAGGTATCGATTCATCAGTGCATTCGTCTTCTGGGGAAGATGGTTGCCTCTTACGAGGCTCTGCAGTTTGGAAGGTTTCATGCTCGATCCTTCCAATTGAATCTCCTAGACAAGTGGTCGGGTTCTCATCTACATATGCACCTGAGGATACGTCTGTCGCCGAAAGCAAGGATTTCACTCCTCTGTTGGCTACAATTGCCTCACCTTCTGGAGGGCCGCAGGTACGGGATTCAGGATTGGATCCTTCTAACTACGGATGCAAGTCTCCAGGGCTGGGGTGCAGTCACTCAAGGGGAAACCTTCCAAGGAAGGTGGTCAAGTCTGGAATCCAGTCTTCCAATAAACATTCTGCAACTAAGAGCCGTATACAACGGTCTTCTCCAAGCGACACATCTTCTTCTAGTGCAGTCGGACAATGTAACGACAGTGGCCTACATAAACCGACAAGGCGGAACAAAGAGCAGAACTGCAATGTCAAAGGCGACAAGAATCATCTTCTGGGCAGAAAAGCACGCGTTAGCACTGTCAGCAATTTTCATTCCGGGAGTGGACGACTGGGAAGCGGACTTCCTCAGCAGACACGATCTCCATCCAGGAGAGTGGGGCCTCCATCTGGAGGTGTTCACGGAGGTGACCAGTCTTTGGGGGGTTCCTCAAATTGACATGATGGCCTCCTGCCTCAACAAAAAACTTCTGAGGTATTGCGCCAGGTCAAGAGACCCGCAAGCTGTGGCGGTGGACGCCCTGGTAACTCCGTGGGTGTTCCTTCCTAATTCCAAGGATTCTAAAGCTCATAAGGAGAACAAGAGTTCAAGCAATCCTCATTGCTCCGGACTGGCCAAGAAGGGCTTGGTACACGGATATTTTGAATCTACTGCTGGAAGATCCGAGGCCTCTTCCTTTTCAGGAGGACCTGCTGCAGCAGGGGTTGTTCGCTTATCAAGACTTACCGCGGCTACGCTTGATGGCAAGGAGGTTGAACACCAGATCTTAGCTCTTTGGGGCATTACGAACAAGGATATCCCTACCCTGATACAGGCAAGTGATAATGTTGATTATCTTACAGGAAAGAAAGCTGTACCTTATACACACTTAGAATACACTTTACCATGGAGCCGCTGCTAAACTTAGTACACACGCTACGTACTTTATACACTGTTTGCGTACGGAGTCCCGTATCACTGTACGGACTTAGCGTACAAACGCCGCGCTGGGGGTACAAAGTACACACAGCGCGCACACACACCCAGAGATACACTTTAAACCTTCACAGTAATGCAATGCAATGATAAAACACTTTAAACCTTGGCAGGGCAATGAAGACACGACACCAATTGTGATTTAACCGCTGGGTTCCGACACCACAGTGGATTATTGCTGAAAGGGGGTTACAATACAAATAATACAATACAATATAACAGAGTAAATGGCTACATTCAATGGTACATACTTGAGTAGATTCACTTGCGCTTCCCGGCCCGGTCCTCGGTCATCAAATAGATAACTTTGTGAGTCTTGTGTCTTACCAGGCCAGAAGCAGGCTCTCTTTATACACTTCTTCCGAAAGCAATACAATAGATACTGTAATCCCTTTGTCCATTGGACACAGGAATGCACTTTTACAGTACAGGAGAGGTCATAGGTCGGTTTGAATAGGTAGGCGATCTCTTTCCCAACTGCTCTTGTGGGTGGTCTCCTCTGGATTCCCGCCGCATACATAATGTACAGTAAATACAGTTTCTATATTCTGCTTCTGCACATAACTATCCGCAGGAAAATGCGATCTTCCTCAAACCAACTCCGGAATGTTACCCTTAAAATACCCTACAGCTGGATACCAAACACCACCTTATGACCTTGTTCTGTCCCCTCCTATTCTGTAAAGGTGAATCCCTTTGTTCTGAAACCATTTAAACTGTTGTTAATTTCATATGTGGTGCAGGGGGACTATGTGTACTTTGTGCACTATTTGGATTAAATATGTAATGTGTTTTGATAGCTCTCCATGCGTTCACAAACTCTACCGTAAATACCCATAACACGCGCTGATACGCACGACCGCGGGAGCGACCATACGCAAATTGCGAATATGTGCACGCACAGCAGAACAAGTACATGCGCGGAGGCCATCTGTGTGTTGTTTGTACGTGATGTGTGTACTGCAATATTTTTCGACTTTGACAGTCCACCCTTTGGCAGTCACCAATAACTGCCACTATCTAATCACTAAACAGAAAAATATCTACATAATATCTACAGAAGTTTGGATAGTCGGGAGAGAGGGGTAGGTAGGAAATGTATGACCTAGTGGGATAGTAAAAAGCATGTATGTATGAATCCGTGTCTGAGGGGCTTGTATCATCGTGCCTTATATGTTCTAAATAAGCTTCGAGGTATTGCAAATTATACATCAAATCCTTCTCATCCCGTACTAAGAGTCTGTAAATGGGCCAACAAACACTACCGAGCTCTTGTCGGATTGTTCCAACAAATGGGGTGCACATTTAGTTGATGATACACGGAGGGGAGACATATGTGAGTGCTAGTATATGTGGATATCACCTGTCGACTATGTGTGCTATTAACTGGAGGTTGCAGAGATGAAGATAAGACACATATCTAAAATACATTCACATAAACATTTTGGGTAGGGCAGATGTCTTTTCCGGATGGATGTATCTGGGCAGAGGGGGAAACACAAGAGAAACGGGTGAAAGAAACAGGCCATGAAATTATTTTACAATCCTTATCATAACACTGTCTCTATGGATGGGTCATAAATTAAATCTGCTGCTATAACAGCACTCTTGCTGCTTAGACGCATCAATTTTTTTCCGTGCTTGCGCCGCGTCAGAATTCGAACACACCTAAATATCAAACCAATAATTATGACGACTCCCAGGATACAAAGGAGAAACTTCCCTACACTCATAATAACATTTGAGCCCACTCTCCTAAACCTGAGAATCAATTTCGTGGGTTCAACCATGAGACCCAGCCGGTCAGTTCATTACTCACAGTCGCCAAGGTAAGGTTGTGTTTCCTCCTGAACTCCCACTTCAACTGTAAGATATCGTCCATCTTTTGATCGATAATCTCCATTGGGTCATCAGTGCTGTTTGTAATATACGTACAGCACTTCACCCCATATTGAGTTGCCAGAGTAACACAGTACCCACCTGTCACGGCTGTGATATAATTTAGGACCATCCTGTGCTGAATCAGTTCCTCCCTTCCCGTATACCTGAAGGTGTCGTCATACATCTCAGTGATATTATCTATCAAGTTCGCTAGCGCATCGATATACCTATAATTTATAATTCCTCTGGCAGTACGGGTGATGTCTAATGCGAGAAGGAATTGAATCCCGGTGGATTCGTGGATCAAATCAGAGGCTGCGTGCTCTGCCCTATCTATGAGGTGTCTCTTAACGATATGTTCATTATGAGTATGATTATAAGGAGCCTGAGCACTGCGGTGAACGTCTTTCATCTTATCATGGGTTATGGTCATGACCTCTGGCAGTACTCTCCCAATATAACACAATCCCTCTGAGCTCGGGGCAAGCCACTTGTACGCCTTCCTCCCACATATGAAATAGGCATCATCTGGGAGAACATAGGGAACAAAATATAACATCACCATATTACAAACTTTCCAAGTAAAGAAACCCATCCCCAGTTCTCCCATCTGCTCAGTACAAGTATCGGGCTGGATGATATGAGCACAATACCCTGGCAATACTTTTCCAACCCACATGGTCTTGCTTCCACGAGTATACCTATATCGAAAATACCTCCCACTGTTGGCTATTTGGCGTACAAGTTCAGAGTCTATGGGTATCCTATCAGCTCTGTGTGAAAAGGTCATTGTCTGGTTATTCCACGTCACTTTCCAAATTCACGGTTTTCGTTAATTGGAAATATTAAAACATAATAAGGATCT
This sequence comes from Pseudophryne corroboree, assembly GCF_028390025.1. Lineage (NCBI taxonomy): Eukaryota > Metazoa > Chordata > Amphibia > Anura > Myobatrachidae > Pseudophryne > Pseudophryne corroboree. The sequence continues at coordinate 877,288,315 of NC_086445.1, forward strand.
ATCTACATGATACTGGTGGAGCTTCAAACTAGGGGGCCTAGAAATATTGAATTTCTTGTCCACCGGTCTCCCACCCCGTAATTCGAGTACCTCATCTATTGCTAAAGCGTATGGTACTAATCCTGACTTGCTCTGACCTTGAGGTACCTGTGAGCACATCCAGCATTCTGTCTGGTTTAAGACCTTACCCACTAGTGAGTGGTAATCACTCAACGGATGCCGGTCCATGTCGATATTAAGGTTGGACTGACATCTATGGATGCACCCATCCTCAACTATATTCTCACAATTCCTACAAATACAATATTCATCAGACAATAACCCCTCACAGTGCCTCCGAGCTCCTTGACTACCAGAGCGCTTACTGATGCCAGCCTTTACCAAAATGATGTGTTGATCCTGAGATCCTACAAATTCGTACTTGCCATCAGAACCCATTCCAGATCCCTGCTCGACCTCTCTGGGACCCTCACCAAAACAAACTATCCTTATCAAAGCCAGAATTACTAACAGAACCCGAAACGCAGTCTCTTGTGATTGATCCATTTCGTTAGGGGAAAGGAGGAAAAAAAGGAGAAAAGAAAGGAAAAATGCAGGGGGAGGTGAAAAAAAAGAAAGTGGTACGCCAACCGTTCTAGCTCTGGTTACTCTCTGGGCTCAGATGCCTTTCAACAGTCCTGCCTCTCAACTTTCCCGGAACAGACACTCCAGCGATACGAGATTCTCTACACTCTGCTCTTTGTCACAAGTTCTCTCCGGGTCAGCGACCTTCTTGCAGTGGGACGAGTGGATCCACGTCTCTCTTTCGGCGACTTTCAATGCTGTTGTGCTGGTTAACAAGACTTTATATGGTCCTTCCCACCTGTCTATGAGGCAACCTGAGCGTAAGAAATTTCGAATCATCACATAATCCCCAGGTTCAATGTCATGACAATTACTGTTCGGCAGGTCAGGAATCACCAGCTTTAAATTTCTTTGTTGATTTCTCAGCTGCTGGCTCATCCCAACCAAATATTTCACAGTCACTTCATTATTACATTTCAAATCATCCTGGGGGGTCTATCATTACATGAGGTTGTCGACCAAAAAGAATTTCAAAGGGTGATAGGTTAAGGGGAGACCTGGGAGTGGTTCTGATGCTGTACAACACTAGTGGCAAAGCTTCTGGCCACGACAATCCAGTTTCAGCCATTAATTTGCTCAGCTTGTTCTTAATAGTGCTATTCACTCTCTCCACCTTTGCACTCGCCTGTGGACGGTACGGAGTATGCAGCTTGCTATTAATTCCCATCAGTATGCACATGACCTGAAAGACTTCACCTGTAAAATGGGTACCCCTATCACTTTCAATTATTCTAGGGATACCATATCTACACACAAATTCCTGCACAAATTTCTTTGCAGTGAACGTAGCAGTATTTGTGGCAGCAGGGAACACTTCTACTCAATTTGAAAATACGTCAATACAAACTAACACATATTTTAAATTCCTACAGGGTGGTAACTGTATGAAATCGATTTGTATTACCTGGAAAGGGCCGTCTGTCGGAGGGATATGGGATGGCTCTGTTGGTATTGACTTTCCAATATTCTTCCTCAAGCAAGTCAAACATGTAATTGCTCTCTTACCTGCATGAGAAGAGAATCCTGGCGCACACCAGTAGGCTCTCACCCGCTTATACATACCCTCTTTACGCAGATGAGTCAGACCGTGTGCCGCCTCAGCTAAGCTTGGAAGATATGCTCTGGGGGCTACTGGCTTACCTTGTCCACCTGTCCACAGTCCCGAGGATTCCTGGCCATATCCCTTTGACCTCCAGACTGCCTTTTCCTGTGAAGAACACAAATCTTGCATTTCAATTAATTGTTGTGTATTGATCGTGTTAAATGTAATCAGTGATGTGATGTTCGTTTGTATTGGGGTGCTGGCTGCTGATTTAGCAGCTTCGTCTGCCCGGCTGTTACCAAGTGAAATTGGGTCTAGTTGTAAGTATGTGCTTTCTCTAACGTCCTAGTGGATGCTGGGGACTCCGTCAGGACCATGGGGGATAGCGGCTCCGCAGGAGACAGGGCACAAAAGCAAGCTTTTAGGATCACATGGTGTGTACTGGCTCCTCCCCCTATGACCCTCCTCCAAGCCTCAGTTAGGTTTTTGTGCCCGTCCGAGAGGGTGCAATCTAGGTGGCTCTCCTAAAGAGCTGTTTAGAAAAGTTTTTTTTTAGGTTTCAATCTCAGTGATTCCTGCTGGCAACAGGATCACTGCATCGAGGGACTTAGGGGAGAGATTTCCAACTCACCTGCGTGCAGGATGGATTGGAGTCTTAGGCTACTGGACACTTAGCTCCAGAGGGAGTCGGAACACAGGTCAGCCTGGGGTTCGTCCCGGAGCCGCGCCGCCGATCCCCCTTACAGACGCTGAAGAGACGGCAGAACGGAGGTCCGGAAAACAGGCGGCAGAAGACTCCACAGTCTTCATGAAGGTAGCGCACAGCACTGCAGCTGTGCGCCATTGTCACACGGCTCACTGACTCAGTCACGGAGGGTGCAGGGCGCTGCTGGGGGCGCCCTGGGCAGCAATATAATTACCTTTAGTGGCAAAATAAATACATCACATATAGCCATTAAGGCTATATGTATGTATTTTAACCCAGGCCAGTTTATTAAAAACCGGGAGAAGAAGCCCACCGGAAAAGGGGCGGAGCTTATTCTCCTCAGCACTCAGCGCCATTTTCCTGCTCAGCTCCGCTGGTGAGGAAGGCTCCCAGGACTCTCCCCTGCACTGCACTACAGAAACAGGGTAACAAAGAGAAGGGGGGCATAAATTGGCGATATTTATATATTAAGAGCGCATATATAGTAAACAACACCTTCTAGGGTTGTTTATATACATTTATAGCGCTTTTGGTGTGTGCTGGCAAACTCTCCCTCTGTCTCCCCAAAGGGCTAGTGGGTCCTGTCCTCTATCAGAGCATTCCCTATGTGTGTGCTGTATGTCGGTACGTGTGTGTCGACATGTATGAGGAAAATATTGGTGAGGAGGCGGAGCAAATTGCCTGTAATGGTGATGTCACTCTCTAGGGAGTCGACACCGGAATGGATGGCTTATTTATGGAAATTACGTGACAATGTCAACACGCTGCAAGCCGGTTGACGACATGAGAGGGCCGGCGAACAAATTAGTATCTGTCCAGGCATCTCAAACACCGTCAGGGGCTGTAAAATGCCCATTTACCTCAGTCGGTCGACACAGACCCAGACACGGACACTGATTTCAGTGTCGACGGTGAAGAAACAAACGTATTTTCTTTTAGGGCCACACGTTAAGGGCAATGAAGGAGGTGTTACATATTTCTGATACTCCAAGTACCACAAAAAAGGGTATTATGTGTGAGGTGAAAAAACTACCTGTAGTTTTTCCTGAATCAGATAAATTAAATGAAGTGTGTGATGATGCGTGGGTTTCCCCCGATAGAAAATTATTGGCGGTATACCCTTTCCCGCCAGAAGTTAAGGCGCGGTGGGAAACACCCCTCAGGGTGGATAAGGCGCTCACACGCTTATCAGAACAAGTGGCGGTACCATCTACGGATAGGGCCGTACTTAAGGAGCCAGCTGATAGGAGGCTGAAAAATATCCTAAAAAGTATACACACACATGCTGGTGTTATACTGCGACCAGCGATCGCCTCAGCCTGGATGTGCAGAGCTGAGGTGGCTTGGTCGGATTCCCTGACTAAAAATATTGATACCTTTGACAGGGACAGTATTTTATTGACTATAGAGCATTTAAAGGATGCATTTCTATATATGCGAGATGCGCAGAGGGATATTTGCACTCTGGCATCAAGAGTAAATGCGATGTCCATATCTGCAAGAAGATGTTTATGGACACGACAGTGGTCAGGTGATGCAGATTCCAAACGGCACAAAGATGTATTGCCGTATAAAGGGGAGGAGTTATTTGGGGTCGGTCCATGGGACCTGGTGGCCAGGGCAACTGCTGGAAAATCCACCGTTTTTTACCCTAAGTCACATCTCTGCAGAAAAAGACACCGTCTTTTCAGCCTCAGTCCTTTCGTCCCTATAAGAGTCATATCTGCCCAGGGATAGAGGAAAGGGAAGAAGACTGCAGCAGGCAGCCCATTCCCAGGAACAGAAGCCCTCCACCGCTTCTACCAAGTTCTCAGCATGACGCTGGGACCGTACAGGACCCCTGGATCCTACAAGTAGTATCCAAGGGGTACAGATTGGAATGTCGAGAGGTTTCCCCCCTCGCAGGTTCCTGTAGTCTGCTGTACCAATGTCTCCCTCCGACAGGGAGGCAGTATTGAAAACAATTCACAAGCTGTATTCCCAGCAGGTGATAATAAAATTACCCCTCCGACAACAAGGAAAGGGGTATTACTCCACACTATATGGTGGTACTGAAGGCTAGGTGAGACCTATTCTAAATCTGAAAAATTTGAACACTTACAAGGGTTCAAATCCAGATAGAGTCACTCAGAGCAGTGATAGCAAAGAACAAGGGGACTATATGGTGTCCCGGGACATCAGGGATGCTTACCTCCATGTCCCAAAATTTGCCTTTTCTCACCAAGGGTACCTCAAGTTCGTGGTACAGAACTGTCACTATCAGTTTCAAGACGATGCCGTTGGATTGTCCAAGGCACCCCGGGGTCCTTACCAAGGTAATGACCGAAAGGAGGATTCGTCTTCAAAGAAAATGGACGACCTCCTGATAAGAACAAGGTCCAGAGAACAGTTGGAGGTCGGAGTAGCACTATCTCAAGTAGTTCTACGACAGCACGGGTGGATTCTAAATATTCCAAAACCGCAGTTGTTCCGACGACACGTCTGCTGGTCCTAGGGATGATTTTGGACACAGTCCAGGAAAAGGTGTTTCTCCCAGAGGAGAAAGCCAGGGAGTTATCCGAGCTAATCGGGATCCTCCTAAAACCAGGAAAAGTGTCAGTGCATCATTGCACAAGAGTCCTGGTAAAAAATGGTGGCTTATTACGAAGCGCTTCCATTCGGCAGATTTCACGCAAGAACTCTTCAGTGGGATCTGCTGGACAAATGGTCCGGATCGCATCTTCAGATGCATCAGCGGATAACCCTATATCCAAGGACAAGGGTGTCTCTCCTGTGGTGATTACAGAGTGCTCATCTTCTAGAGGGCCGCAGATTCGGCATTCAGGATTGGATGCTCGTGACCACGGAGGCCAGCCTGAGAGGCTGGGGAGCAGTCACACAAGGAGTGTGATCAAGTCTGGAGAATTCTCTCCACATAAATATACTGGAGCTAAGAGCAAATTTATAATGCTCTAAGCTTAGCAAGACCTCTGCTTCAAGGTCAGCCGGTATTGATCCAGTGGGATAACATCACGGCAGTCGCCCACGTAAACAGAAAGGGCGGCACAAGAAGCAGGAGGGCAGTGGCAAAACTGCAAGGATTTTTCGCTAGGCGGAAAATCATGTGATAGCACTGTCAGCAGTGTTCATTCCGGGAGTGGACGACTGGGAAGCAGACTTCCTCAGCAGGCACGACCTCCACCCGGGAGAGTGGGAACTTCATCGGGAAGTTTTCCGCATGATTGGGAACCGTTGGGAAAGACCAAAGGTGGACATGATGGCGTCCCGCCCGAACAAAAAATGGGACAGGTATTGCGCCAGGTCACGAGACCTTCAGGCGATAGCTGTGGACGTCCTGGTAACACCGTGGGTGTAACAGTCGGTGTATGTGTTCCCTCCTCTGCTTCTCATAACCAAGGTATTGAGAATTAAAAGACATAGAGGAGTAAGAACTATACTCGTGGCTCCGGATTGGCCAAGAGGGACTTGGTAACCGGAACTTCAAGAGATGCTCACAGAGGACTAATGGCCTCGGGAGCTAAGAAGGGATTTGCTTTCAGCAAGTACCATGTCTGTTCCAAGAGGAACCGTGGCATCGGCCTTTAAGAAAGGACCTGCTCCAGCAGGGACCTTGTCTGTTCCAAGACTTACCGCGACTGCGTTTGACGGCATGGCGGTTTGAACGCCGGATCCTAAGGGAAAAGGCATTCCGGAAGAGGTCATACCTACCCTGGTCAAAGCCAGGAAGGAGGTGACCGCACAACGTTATCACCACATGTGGTAAAAATATGTTGCGTGGGTGAGGCCAGGAAGGCCCCACGAAAAAATTTCAACTAGGTCGATTTCTGCACTTCCTGCAAACAGGAGTGTCTATGAGCCTCAAATTGGGGTCCATTAAGGTTCAAGTTTCGGCCCTATAGATTTTCTTCCAAAAAAGAATTGGCTTCAGTTCCTGAAGTCCAGACGTTTGTCAAGGGAGTATTGCATATACAGCCCTTGTGTGCCTCCAGTGGCACCGTGGGATCTCAACGTAGTGTTGGGATTCCTCAAATCATATTGGTTTGAACCACTCAAATCTGTGGATTTGAAATATCTCACATGGAAAGTGACCATGCTGTTGGCCCTGGCCTCGGCCAGGCGATTGTCAAAATTGGCGGCTTTGTCTTACAAAAGCCCATATTTGATTTTCCATTCGGACAGGGCAGAACTGCGGACTCGTCCCTAGTTTCTTCCTAAGGTGGTGTCAGCGTTTCACCTGAAACAACCTATTGTGGTGCCTGCGGCTACTAGGGACTTGGAGGACTCCAAGTTGCTAGACGTTGTCAGGGCCCTGAAAATATATATATATATATATATATATATATATATATATATATATATATAATTCCAGGACGGCTGGAGTCAGAAAGTCTGACTTGCTGTTTATATTGTAGGCACCCAAAAAGCTGGGTGCTCCTGCTTCTAAGCAGACTATTGCTCGTTGGATTTGTAGTACAATTCAGCTTGCACATTCTGTGGCAGGCCTGCCACAGCCAAAATATGTAAATGCCCATTCCACAAGGAAGGTGGGCTCATCTTGGGCGGCTGCCCGAGGGGTCTCGGCTTTACAACTTTGCCGAGCAACTACTTGGTCAGGGGCAAACACGTTTGCTAAATTCTACAATTTTGATACCCTGGCTGAGGAGGAACTGGAGTTCTCTCATTCGGTGCTGCAGAGTCATCCGCACTCTCCCGCCCGTTTGGGAGCTTTGGTATAATCCCCATGGTCCTGACGGAGTCCCCAGCATCCACTAGGACGTTAGAGAAAATAAGATTTTACTTACCGATAAATCTATTTCTCATAGTCCGTAGTGGATGCTGGGCGCCCATCCCAAGTGCGGATTGTCTGCATTACTTGTACATAGTTATTGTTACAAAAAAATCGGGTTATTATTGTTGTGAGCCATCTTTTTTAGAGGCTACTTCATTGTTATCATACTGTTAACTGGGTTCAAATCACAAGTTGTACGGTGTGATTGGTGTGGCTGGTATGAGTCTTACCCGGGATTCAAGATCCTTCCTTATTGTGTACGCTCGTCCGGGCACAGTACCTAACTGAGGCTTGGAGGAGGGTCATAGGGGGAGGAGCCAGTACACACCATGTGATCCTAAAAGCTTGCTTTTGTGCCCTGTCTCCTGCGGAGCCGCTATCCCCCATGGTCCTGACGGAGTCCCCAGCATCCACTACGGACTATGAGAAATAGATTTATCGGTAAGTAAAATCTTATTTTACACTTGATAACAGCCACTCTGTCTGGTTCCTGTATCGCTTTTAGGAGCCTTTTTATGTGGGACGCATGCGCTACAGGTGTGCCAGCTGCCGTTATGAAATTTCTGAAGCGCAATAGGGCCCCGAAATCATGTACCACTTCAAAGGCATACCTAGAATCTGTGTGTATATTAGCTGACTTACCCTTGGCCAATTCACACGCCCTGGTTAGGGCGACCAGCTCAGCAACTTGTGCTGAGTGCGGTGGGCCCAGGGGTTCAGCTTCTATGATACCTCTGTCGTCTACAACTGCGTATCCAGTACACAGGTCTCCCGAGTCCGTCTGTCTGTGGCAACTACCGTCAGTGTAAAAGGTAAAATCTACGCCTTCCAGTGGGTTGTCACTAATGTCAGGTCTCGCAGTGAAAGTCTGATTCAGGTATTCCATACAGTCATGCATATCAGTGTCTGCACTAAATCCTCCTTCACCATCATTCTCATCCTCCAACCTTTGTGCCTGTCTAGGCTCACTTGGCAAGTAAGTTGCAGGATTTAGTGCGCTGCATGTCTTAATGTTGATGTTTACAAGGGCCATCAGTGATAATTCCCACCTTATAAACCGCGCAGATGAGACATGTCTGGTTTGGGCGGAGTTCAGTAAGGCTGATACAGCATGAGGTGTATGGATGGTCAGGTTGTGTCCTAACAATACGTCTTCGCTTTTACTTACTAGCAAAGCTATCGCTGCAACACTTCGCAAGCATGTGGGGAGAGGCCGTGCTACGGTGTCCAACTGTGCACTGTAGTAAGCTACCGGCCTGCTGGCATCACCATGTCTCTGGGTTAAAACTCCTGCTGCGCACCCTGCACTTTCTGTACCGTATAATTCAAAGGGCTTCCCATAATCTGGCATACCTAATGCAGGTGCCTGTGATAGGCACTGTTTGAGTCTCTCAAATGTCAGTTCGGACTCATCTGTGTGCGAGATACGATCTGGTTTGTTCGAAGAGACCATCTCTTGCAAAGGTAAAGCCAGTATGGAGAACCCTGGGATCCAGTTTTGGCAGTACCCACACATTCCAAGGAAAGTGCGGATCTGTTGCTGGGTTTGTGGCAGAGTCATATCGCGAATCGCCTGTATTCTATCAGCGGTGAGGTGTCTAAGTCCTTGAGTCAAGCAATGTCCCAAATATTTTACCCTGGTCCGGCACAACTGCAACTTATCCTTTGAAACCTTGTGTCCCGTTTGGGAAAGATGAAACAGAAGCTGTTTCGTGTCTTTCAAGGACGATTCGAGTGAATCAGAACACAACAATAAGTCATCGACATATTGTATTAGCACTGATCCACTCTCAGGTTGAATGGATTGTAAACAGTCATGCAAAGCCTGGGAGAAAATACTTGGGCTGTCAATAAAACCTTGGGGGAGACGAGTCCAGGTGTACTGTACTCCCCTGTATGTAATTGCAAAGAGGTATTGGCTGTCAGGGTGCAGAGGGACAGAAAAGGAAGCAGAACAGAGGTCAATAACAGTGAAAAATTTTGCAGTAGGAATTTGCATGAGGATGACAGCTGGATTGGGCACTACGGGGAATTGGCTCTCAACTATCTTGTTTATCCCCCTTAAATCCTGCACTAGCCTGTAACCCCTCCCCCCACTCTTTTTCACAGGGAAGATGGGACTATTGGCAGTGCTGGACGTCCTGACTAGGATGCCCTGTTGTAGCAACCGCTCTATGACGGAGTACACTCCTAATTCTACCTCTGGCTTCAGAGGATACTGAGGGATTTTTGGAGCTATCCTACCATCTTTTACTTGCACTACTACTGGAGCTACATTCGCCATCAATCCAGTGTCTTGTCCATCTTTGGTCCAAAGGGAAACCGGGATATTTGTGAGATCATTTCTTCTACCTTTGATGGACACTTGTCTTTAACAGCAGAGTGCGACATTAGCCTTTGAGGGGTGTCTAATATATCTTGCACTTCTTGAACGTGATTCTCGGGTATATCCAAGAAGACACCCTCAGGAGTACAATATATGACACACCGCATTTTACACAATAAATCTCTGCCGAGCAGATTAGTCGGAGCCGATGCAGCCAGCAGAAAAGAGTGTTTGGTCTGCAGGGGCCCTATCGTAATCTCTGCCGGTCTACTCAAAGGGTAGTGTTGCACCGTTCCTGTTACTCCCATTGCCGAAATTGTTTTACCCGTGGTTTTTATACCTACAGTAGAATTTAGCACTGACCTGGCCGCTCCTGTATCTACAAGAAAAGGTAATGGTACACCAGCTACATCAACCGTGACCTCAGATTCACTACCAAGGCTAGCAATCAACTTCACTGGCAGCAGACTACAGGTGTGGCCCAACCCCTATTGTGTGGTGAGACCCTCCCGCAGCGCATTGGCAGCTACGATATGTGGGGGAGGTAGCTGAGAATTTTCGGAGGTCTGCCCATCTCTCCTTGGTGGGTACCTCCTTATTTCCCCTGCATGTGGCTCGTAACTTCTCCTATGTGGTCCCTGATCCCAATTATGTGAGTAGTAGTGTGGTTCGTATTTTCTGTCTAGGGGTCTATCTTGGCTATGCGCTCTACTACTCTTACAGTCTTTGGCAAAATGCCCTTCCTTCCTACAAGTGTAACATGTTCTAGGTCTGTCCAAAACAACAGGGGTCCGGGTTTTCGGCTGATGGGGTTTTGCCGTAAGGGCCTGTATACTTACAGTTCCTATCATGCTCGATAGCGGACTCTCTCAATGCAGCCACCAAGATACCTCTCCAGTTTGGTAGAGAAGTCTGTACCCTTGTTCTGAGTGCCTCCTTCAACCCGTCCATTAATACTGAAACAGCTACCTCCCTGTGATGTACATAGTCTCTAATGTCCTCGATCCCAGTGTATCTAGCCATTTCCTGCAGTGCTCGATGGAAATATTCGGGTGCCGTTTCACCTTCCTTTTGTCTTATGGAAAAGATTTTATTCCATTTGACAACAGTAGGGAAATATATTCCTAATTGCAGATTGATTTGTCGTACATTCACCTGAGTGTACTCATCAGTGAGAGGTACTTCTGCGTCTAAGTTGCAATCAGTTATAAATTTCGCGGGGTCAATATTTGAGGGTAAACATACCCGTAGCACTGTTCGCCAATCTTTGTTTGTGGGTTCGGTGGCATTACCTAACTCTTTAATGAACCTCTGGCATGCGACTAGATCTTTTCTGGGATCGGGAAATTGTGACATAATTGACCTTAATTCTGTCTGGGACCAGGGACAATGCATGGCAATGTTCCTGACGGGAGTTACTCCCTGAGTGTCAGTCTTCCCATTGGGGACTGCGATCACCCTGACAGGATTTAATTCAATTACATCATTTTGATTTGACTCTACAATGTGAGGTGCTATGGTTTCTGCATAATGTACGGTACCGTACTTACCTGTGGACACAACCTCACTTATCCCTCCACTAGGGGGCCTGACTACTGCTCTTGCTGGTTGGGCCGTGCCCACCTGAGTGTCTTGTATGGTGGCTGCTAGAGAGAGTGCCGATATTGTGCTGGACTCATCCTCTTGTTCGCAGTCCTGGGGAAAATTTAAAACAGAGTACAACTGGCAAGGGTTAGCGTTAGTACATTTTGCAATTACACTTCTATTCTGTACCAATGTATCATTGCCTGTAGCCATTTTCTCCCCAACAATATATGGTGCTGGTGGTGCGGTCGCCATTGTTTTCCCGCTAGGTTTGAAACCTGCTGCGCGAGCTAATTCCCTTTGCATATCCCCCTCCTGTTGCCACAAATTTAAACAATCTGTATGTTTAATCCTTCGTTTCTTGGATTTTATCAGACAAATCCTTAACCTTAAGTTCTGTAATACCTCTGGTTCAAAGCTGCCCACCCTAGGCAATGGTTCCCTATCATTGTTAGTCATACATATCCACTCATTGCATAAAACTTCTGTGTGTGAACCATATTTTTCACACATGATAAACCTTGCTGAGCCTTTTGGCCACAATTCTGCCTGAACCCTGTCTAAACGTCTCTTACTTGAGCAACTGGCTCCCATATTTGTGGGTCTCTTCTAATATCTTTAAAAAAATTCCCACAAACACCAAAATACTCAATATAAGTAGACGGTGGAAGTATACCTGAGCACCTTCCACTCGCTCTCACCCACGCTGGCCAATACAACGATACACTGTTGATAGCGGATCGCAATGTACCCAACTTAGGGCTCCTATCAGACCTTACACCGTAATTTCTTTCGGTGGAAGTTCTGTTTGGAATATTTTCCTGAGAGAGGCAGTGAAAATTTCCTTTTCGGTATCTTTAAACTGGAATTGTTTGTAGGGTGAAAAACAGAGAAATTAGATAACTATCTTTCACCCTTTCCGGTGAAGCTCACCAGGGAGATTTCCCGAAGTTATCAAAGAAAAACCCCTTTGTCTATACAATCACGTCTGCGTATGCTCTTCCACAGCGCATATGACACAATAATATCACGTTGCTCTGTGCTGAACAAACGGACATGTGATGCAATAGCACAGTCTATAGATACTAGTTATCTATATGCCCTACGATTGCTGTAGACCACCTAGCTTAGACCACTAAGAGTTGTATGGGATACCACTCAGTTCACTAAGACCACCTAGTTAATAACGCAGGGTTGCGAACCCTATGCCACGGGCCTCTACTAACCCAGTGTGTCCACTTAGACCACCTAGACCACTTAGTTCTTGGGTTCAGTATCCACTCACTCCTGCATTCGCTCACTCACATACACGTTATTTCTCTTACTTCCTAGAGGATGCTGGGGACTCCGTAAAGACCATGGGGTATAGACGGGCCAGGGCACCTAAAAAGAACTTTGACTATGGGTGTGAACTGGCTCCTCCCTCTATGCCCCTCCTCCAGACCTCAGTTAGATCTTGTGCCCAGAGGAGAATGGGTGCACTGCAGAGAGCTCTCCAGAGTTTTCTGTGGAAAAAGAATTTTGTTAGGTTTTTTATTTTCAGGGAGTCCTGTTGGCAACAGGCTCCCTGCATCGTGGGACCGAGGAGAGAGAAGCAGAGCTGGCTTGTCAAGTTGGGCTCTGTTTCTAAGGCTACTGGACACCATTAGCTCCAGAGGGAGTCGGAACACAGGTCTCACCTGGGGTTCGTCCCGGAGCCGCGCCGCCGCCGTCCTCCTCACAGATGCCGAAGATAGAAGCCGGGTGAGTATGAGAAGGCAGAAGACATCATAGAAGACATCAGATCTTCATGAGGTAAGGCGCGCAGCGGTAAGCTGCGCGCCATTGCTCCAATTAACACACACAGAGCAGCACTGAAGGGTGCAGGGCGCAGGGGGGGGCACCCTGGGCAGCAATAAACCTCACATTTGGGCACTAACAAGGTAGATTAGGCTGCTGGGCAGTAATTCTACGATCCCCCGCCATTTTCTATAAAAAAATCACCGGGACCGAAGCCCGCCGTCGGGTGGGCGGAGCTTGATCCCCAGCACTAACCAGCGCCATTTTGTCCACAGAAGCTGCATGAGGAAAACGCTGGCTCCCTGATCTCTCCCCTGCTGAACATTCAGGCTGGTAAAAGAGGAGGGGGGCATTTTGAGCGCAGTGAGTGGGAATCTGGTCATTTTATATATATATAAAAGCGCTATCTGGTCATATTTTTCCAGTGTTATTAAGCGCTGGGTGTGTGCTGGCATACTCTCTCTCTCCTAAGGGCCTGGTTGGGGTTTTGTCCCCTTATAGGTTAATTCCTGTGTGTGTGGGGTGTCGGTGCGTGTGTGTCGACATGTCTGAGGCGGAAGGCTTCTCCAAGGAGGAGGTGGAGCAAATGAGCGGTGTGTCCCCGTCGGTAGTGCCGACTCCAGATTGGATGGACATGTGGCATATGTTGAATGCAAGTGTGGCATCTTTACATAAAAGGCTTGATAAGGCTGATTTAGGAGGGACATCAGGGGGTCAATCCTCAGATTGGACTGACTCACAGGGCCTGTCGGGGTCTCAAAAGCGTCCCTTAACACAAGACACTACTACCGACACGGATTCTGATTCCAGTGTCGACTATGACAAAGCAAAATTGCACCCTAGGGTGACTAAAACCATTCAGTGTATGATTGTGGCAATAAGGGATGTGTTGCATATTGTGGATGAACCCTCGGTCCCCGACACAAGGGTACACATGTTTAAGGAAAAGAAACAGATTATTAACTTTCCCACATCTCATGAATTAAATGAATTCTTTGGAAAAGCTTGGGAGACTCCGGATAAGAGACCGCAGATCCCCAAAAGAATTTATATGGCATACCCTTTCCCTAAGCAGGACAGGGAGATTTGGGAATCACCCCCCACTGTGGACAAGGCCCTGACGCGCTTGTCCAAGAAAGTGGCGCTACCGTCTCCTGACACAGCAGCCCTTAAGGACCCTGTAGATCGCAGGCAAGAAACTACCTTAAAGTGTATTTATTCTCATACGGGTGCTGTGCTAAGACCGACAATTGCGTCGGCATGGGTGTGTAGCGAAATTTCAGCTTGGACAGATGAGCTGACAGATCAATTTGATAATATGGATAAGGATACTATATTCCTAACTCTAGCCCATATTAAAGACGCAGTCTTATTTATGAGGGATGCTCAAAGGGACATTGGATTGCTAGCTTCTAGGGCCAATGCCATGTCTGTCTCAGCGAGAAGATCCTTATGGACTCGCCAGTGGACGGGTGATGAGGATTCCAAGAAACATATGGAAGTACTACCCTATAAGGGTGATGTATTGTTTGGGGATGGGCTGACGGACCTGGTTTCCACAGCTACAGCAGGTAAATCAAATTTTTTACCATATATTCCCCAACAGCAAAAGAAAGGAACACCCTATCAGATGCAGTCCTTTCGGTCGCACAAGTCCAAAAGAGGTCGGGGATCCTCTTTCCTCGCCAGAGGTAAGGGCAGAGGCAAGAGAGCACATGCTTCGGCAGGTGCCCAGGAACAAAAGTCCTCCCCGGCTGCTCCAAAACCCACAGCATGACGCTGGGGCTCCCCTGAGGGAGTCCGCACCGGTGGGGGCACGTCTTCGACTTTTCAGTCAGGCCTGGGTCAGTTCGGACCTGAATCCCTGGGTGTTGGAAATAGTTTCCCAGGGTTACAAATTGGAATTCGAGGAGGTGCCCCCGCGCCGATTTTTCAAATCGTCCCTACCAGCTTCCACATCGGAAGGGGATGTAGTGTTAGCTGCAATTCAAACGCTGTGTATACAGCAAGTGATAATCAAGGTTCCCCTGCACCAGCAGGGAAGAGGTTACTACTCAACCCTATTTGTGGTCCCGAAACCGGACGGTTCGGTCAGACCTATTTTGAATCTGAAATCCCTAAACCTGTACATAAGAAGATTCAAATTCAAAATGGAATCTCTCAGAGCGATAATAGCCAACATGGAGGAGGGGGAGTTTATGGTGTCTCTGGACATAAAGGATGCGTACCTTCATGTCCCCATATGTGCCCCCCATCAGGAATACCTGAGATTCGCTGTACAGGATTGTCATTACCAATTTCAGACGTTGCCGTTTGGACTCTCCACGGCCCCGAGGATTTTCACCAAGATAATGGCGGAAATGATGGTGGTCCTGCGCAAACATGGAGTCACAATTATCCCATACTTGGACGATGATCTGATAAAAGCGAGATCATAGAGAAATTGCTGAGCAGTATGGCGCTCTCTCTGAGAGTGCTCCAGCAACACGGTTGGATTCTAAATCTACCGAAGTCACAGTTGATTCCGACAACTCGACTACCGTTCCTAGGTATGATACTGGATACGGAACAAATGAAGGTCTTACTCCCAATAGAGAAAGCCCAAGACATACAGAACATGGTCAGAGACCTGCTAAAACCGAAAAGGGTGTCAGTTCACCAATGCACTCGAGTTCTGGGGAAAATGGTGGCGGCCTACGAGGCCATTCCCTTCGGCAGGTTCCATGCAAGGACTTTTCAATGGGACCTTCTGGACAAGTGATCCGGGTCCCATCTCCCCTCCTGTGGTGGTTGCAAAGTGCTCACCTCCTTGAGGGTCGCAGGTTCGGAATTCAGGATTGGATCCTGGTTACCACGGACGCGAGCCTCTGAGGATGGGGAGCGGTCACACAGGGAAAACATTTTCAGGGTCTTTGGTCAGACCAGGAGTCCTGTCTACACATCAATGTGTTGGAACTCAGGGCCATTTACAACGGCCTTCGACAAGCGGAGAATTTTCTTCGAAACCTACCTGTTCTGATTCAATCAGACAATGTCACAGCAGTGGCTCATGTGAACCGCCAAGGCGGGACAAAAAGCAGAGTCGCGATGGCGGAAGCCACAAGGATCCTTCGCTGGGCGGAAAATCATGTAAGCGCTCTGTCAGCTGTCTTCATTCCGGGAGTGGACAACTGGGAAGCAGACTTCCTCAGCAGACACGATCTCCATCCAGGAGAGTGGGGACTTCATCAAGAAGTCTTTGCAGAAGTAACACATCTTTGGGGAACTCCTCAAATAGATATGATGGCGTCACGCCTCAACAAAAAACTTCAGAGGTACTGCGCCAGGTCTCGGGACCCTCAGGTAATAGTATTGGACGCTCTGGTAACACCGTGGGTGTTCAAATCAGTCTACGTGTTTCCTCCTCTTCCTCTCATCACAAAAGTGTTGAGGATCATAAGACGAAGAAGAGTACGAACGATACTCGTTGTCCCAGACTGGCCTCGAAGGGCCTGGTACTCGGATCTACAAGAGATGCTCACAGGAGATCCCTGGCCTCTTCCTGTGAGGGAAGACCTGTTGCAGCAGGGGCCCTGTGTATTTCAAGACTCACCGCGGTTACGTTTGACGGCATGGCGGTTGAACGCCGAATCCTAGCGAAAAAGGGGATTCCGGAAGAGGTCATCCCTACGTTAATAAAGGCTAGGAAGGAGGTGACGATAAAACATTATCACCGTATCTGGCGAAAGTATGTGTCTTGGTGTGAGACCAAGAATGCACCTACGGAAGATTTTCATCTGGGTCGTCTTCTCCACTTTCTACAGACAGGAGTGGATATGTGCCTGAAATTAGGCTCTGTTAAGGTACAGATTTCGGCCCCCTCGATTTTCTTTCAGAAGGAATTGGCCTCTCTTCCAGAAGTCCAGATGTTTGTAAAGGGAGTGCTGCACATCCAGCCCCCTTTTGTGCCTCCAGTGGCACCATGGGACCTGAACGTGGTGTTACAGTTCCGAAAATCATACTGGTTTGAACCGCTTAACAAGGTTGAGTTGAAATTTCTTACCTGGAAGGTGGTCATGTTGTTGGCCTTAGCATCAGCAAGTTGAGTGTCAGAATTGGCGGCTGTGTCACACAAGAGCCCCTACTTGATTTTTCATGTGGATCGAGCTGAATTGAGGACACGTCCGCAATTTTTGCCTAAAGTGGTTTCTTCGTTCCATATGAATCAACCTATTGTGGTGCCTGTGGCTACAAGTGACCTGGAGGATTCCAGATCCCTGGACGTAGTCAGGGCCTTAAAAATTTATGTAGCCAGGACGGCTAGAATTAGGAAAACAGAGGCTCTGTTTATCCTGTATGCGGCCAATAAGATTGGTGCTCCTGCTTCGAACCAGACTATTGCTCGCTGGATCTGTAATACGAATCAGCAGGCTCACTCTACGGCTGGATTGCCGGTACCAAATTCGGTTAAGGCCCATTCCACTAGGAAGGTGGGCTCTTCTTGGGCGGCTACCCGAGGCGTCTCGGCTTTACAACTTTGCCGAGCGGCGACTTGGTCGGGGTCAAACACTTTTGCTAAATTCTACAAGTTTGATACCCTGGCTGATGAGGACCTAGCGTTTGCTCAGTCGGTGCTGCAGAGTCATATACACTCTAACGCCCGATTGGATGCTTTGGTATAAACCCCATTGTCCTTAGGGAGTCCCCAGCATCCTCTAGGACGTAAGAGAAAATAAGATTTTAAACCTACCGGTAAGTCTATTTCTACTAGTCCGTAGAGGATGCTGGGCGCCGTCCCAGTGCGGAAACTCTGCAAGACTTGTATATAGTTGTTGCTTACATAAGGGTTATGTTACAGTTGACATCGGTCTTGGACCGTTACTATAGTTTGTTCATACTGTTAACTGGTTATGTATGTTCCAGGTTACATGGTATGATTGGTGTGGGCTGGTATGAATCTTGCCCTTGGATTGCTAAATCCTGCCTTGTATTGTCCATCTCCTCTGGGCACAGTTCTCTAACTGAGGTCTGGAGGAGGGGCATATAGGGAGGAGCCAGTGCACACCCATAGTCAAAGTTCTTTTTAGGTGCCCTATCTCCTGCGGAGCCCGTCTATACCCCATGGTCCCTACGGAGTCCCCAGCATCCTCTACGGACTAGGAGAAATAGATTTACCGGTAGGTTTAAAATCTTATTTTTTCTGTACAGAAAATTAGGATTCATTCAAGTTGGCAGCTTTACCCCCAGAGGCAATTTAAAAAAAATTATACTAAATTTTGTTTTTATATTAAATTTCTTTAGAAACCGTGTAGTTTGGTGCTATTGTAGCGTAGCTACTGTCCCGCCTTTAAACTAAACGAACTATTGTGTAATTTGTACTTAGCGACCGTATTTCTTACGCAATTTGCGTAAACACGCGATCGTGCGTGTTTTCTTACGCTGCGTACGCAGTACCGTACTTTGTCCGAGACACGTGTACAAAACCGTACGTCCGCAATTAAACAAATTCCACAACTTCTATAAATGTGATCAATACCAACTATAATTGCTCACTTAACACAACACACAGTTTCTTTCTGTATAAACCTTTATAACTAGGCCAGGCTGCGTGTGTGTCTTACACTTACTTCCTTAACATTTATTTTAATTTTAACTATATAGCAACAAATATCTCCGGTTTCACACAAGTTTAAATGAATCTAGCAATCTGAATGTTATGACAACACTGTGAGAGAGTATGCAAAGAGTATGGGTGCTGTGTACGCTTTTGGCGCCAAAAGAAATTTCACAGATTTTAAATAGCTTTTTTTCTGTTTACCTTACGAGTTCTACCAGCATCTCTACAAACCATACAGAGCAGACGCCATCTAATCAGCAATCAAGTAGGGTTTTCAGTGCATCCATCGACCAAGAAAAGGATACGTAGGATATCTTCCCACCCTTTGCTGATAGATTACGTCTGCTGTGACCTGTTAGGTAGTGAGTATGTGGAAAACCGGAGAGCCCCCAATTGATAATGTTGATTATCTTACAGGAAAGAAAGCTATACCTTATACACACTTAGAATACACTTTACCATGGAGCCGCTGCGGCCGCTAAACTTAGTACACACGCTACGTACTTTATACACTGTTTGCGTACGGAGTCCCGTTTCAATGTACGGACTTAGCGTACAAAGGCAGCGCTGGGGGTACAAAGTACACACAGCGCGCACACACCCAGAGATGCACTTTAAACCTTCACAGTAATGCTATGCAATGATAAAACACTTTAAACCTTAGCAGGGCAATGAAGACACGACACCAATTGTGATTTAACCGCTGGGTTCCGACACCACAGTGGATTATTGCTGAAAGGGGGTTACAATACAAATAATACAATACTATACAATATAACAGAGTAAATGGCTACATTCAATGGTACATACTTGAGTAGATTCGCTTGCGCTTCCCGGCCCGGTCCTCGGTCATCAAATAGATAACTTTGTGAGTCTTGTGTCTTACCAGGCCAGAAGCAGGCTCTCTTTATACACTTCTTCCAAAAGCAATACAATAGATACTGTAATCCCTTTGTCCATTGGACACAGGAATGCACTTTTACAGTACAGGAGAGGTCATAGGTCGGTTTGAATAGGTAGGCAATGTCTTTCCCAACTGCTCTTGTGGGTGGTCTCCTCTGGATTCCCGCCGCATACATAATGTACAGTAAATACAGTTTTATATCTATATTCTGCTTCTGCACATAACTATCCGCAGGAACATGCGATCTTCCTCAAACCAACACCGGATTGTTACCCTTAAAATACCCTACAGCTGGATACCAAACACCACCTTATGACCTTGTTCTGTCCCCTCCTATTCTGTAAAGGTGAATCCCTTTGTTCTGAAACCATTTAAACTGTTGTTAATTTCATATGTGGTGCAGGGGGACTATGTGTACTTTGTGCACTATTTGGATTAAATATGTAATGTGTTTTGATAACTCTCCATGTGTTCACAAACTCTACCGTAAATACCCATACCACGCGCTGATGCGCACGACCGCGGGAGCGACCATACGCAAATTGCGAATATGTGCACGCACAGCAGAACAAGTACACGCACGGAGGCCATCTGTGTGTTGTATGTACGTGATGTGTGTACTGCAATATTTTTTCGACTTTGATACTAGGAAAGGAGTAACGTCTAAACATTACCATCGCATTTGGAAAAAGTATATATCTTGGTGTGAGTCCAAAAAGTTTCCTACGGTGAAGTTTCAACTGAAACGGTTTCTCCTCTTCCTACGTGGAGTTGTGGATATGGGCCTAAGGTTGAGATCCGTAAAGGTCCAGATCTTAACGTGGTGTTACAGTTCCTCCAGTCGGATTGGTTCAAGCCTCTACCGGAGGTTGAGGTCAAGTTTCTCACGTGGCAGGCTGTCACTTTGTTGGCCTTAGCTTCTGCTAGACGAGTTGGGGGCTTTGTCTTGTAAGAGCCCCTATTTGATTTTCCATGAATATAGGGTGAGCTCCGGACACGTCAGCAGTTCCTTCCGAAGGTTGTGTCGGCATTTCATATCAACCACCCTATTGTGGTGCCAGTTGCTACTGACTCCTTAATTTCCTCAAAGTCCTTGGATGTTGTAAGGGCTCTGAAAATCTATGTGACGAAAAGTGCTTGTCACAGAAAATCGGACTCTGTTTGTCCTATATGATCCCAAGAAAACTGGGTGTCCTGCTTCTAAGCAGACGATCTCTCACTGGATCAGGTTCACTATCCAGCATGCGTATTCTACGGCAGGATTGCCGTGTCCTACATCTGTTAAGGCCCACTCTACTCTTAAAGTGAGTTCTTCCTGGGCTGCAGCCCGGGGTATCTCTGCTTTACAGCTTTGCCGAGCGGCTACTTGGTCTGGGTCGAACATGTTTGCTAAGTTCTACAAGTTTGATAATTTGGCCTCTGAGGACCTGAAGTTTGGTCATTCAGTTCTGCAGGAGCCTCTGCGCTCTCCCTCCTGTTCTGGGAGCTTTGGTACATCCCCATGGTACTAATGTGGACCCCAGCATCCTCTAGGACGCAAGAGAAAATAGGATTTTAATTACCTACCAGTAAATCCGTTTCTCGTAGTCCGTAGAGGATGCTGGGCGCCCGCCCAGCGCTTTGTGATCCTGCAGTGGTTTCTTAGTTCAGTACTGCTTAGTTCTTGGTTAAGTAATCTTGTTCAGCCGTTGATGAGTTTTCAAGCTGGTTAGCTTGGTTTGCCTTGTATGTGTGAGCTGGTGTGAATCTTTCCACTAACTTTCGAAGTTGTCTGTCTCCTCGGGCACAGTTTCTAAACTGAGTCTGGTAGGAGGGGCATAGAGGGAGGAGCCAGCCCTCACTCTCAAACTCTTAAAGTGCCAATGGCTCCTAGTGGACCCGTCTATACCCCATAGTACTAATGTGGACCCCAGCATCCTCTACGGACTACGAGAAAAGGATTTACCGGTAGATAAAATAAGATTTTAATTTTCACTGAAATACCTTGAAAGTGACGAAAGGAATTGGCATCCAGCATTGCTTAGTCAATATTTAGTAGAATTCAGGCTTTGCAATAGATTATTGATTAATCTTAAATAAATGGAACTGGCATGGACAAAAATGAAGGGACCTATAACCTAATATTTTGTTGCACAGTCTTTAGAGGCAGTCGCTGCAATCAAGTGATTTCTGTAGCTCTTGGTGAGACTTCTGCACCTGTCAACAGAAATAACTAAGGTGCCAAATAAACCTTCTGATTGAGCCAAATAGACAAATCAGTTACTTAATATTAATACCAGCAATGACTGCTACTTCTGGTTACTGTAGGATGGATCTTCGCAACCCCCAATTAGCGGAATCAGCAGTAGAAAGAAGGGGTGTGGTTCATCAAATCGACAGTATCTAGGTCGACAATGTTTAGGTCGACCACTATAGGTCGACAGTCACTAGGTCGACATGGATGGAAGGTCGACAGGGGTTCTAGGTCGACATGTGCTAGGTCGACAGGTCTAAAGGTCGACATGAGGATTTTTTTTTTGTGTCGTTTTCTTCGTAGAGTGACCGGGATCCCAAACTAGTGCACCGCGTCCCCTCGCATGGCTCGCTTCGCTCGCCATGCTTCGGGCATGGTGCCTTCGCTCCGCTAACGCTTCGCTCGGCACAGATTACCGTTCCAATCGTAGTCCACATGGATCGTTAAGTATGAAAAAATTCAAAAAAAGAAAAAAATTGTGAAAAACTCATGTCAACCTTTAGACCTGTCGACCTAGCACATGTCGAACTAGAAACCCTGTCGACCTTCCATCCATGTCGACCTAGTGACTGTCGACCTATAGTGGTCGACCTAAACATTGTCGACCTAGATACTGTCGATCTTCAGACCGGATCCCAGAAGGAAGCGCTGTTAAATAGTTTATTCTAAGGGGTATTAACAAATCTGTCCAGGTCCAATTTAGAATACTTTTGGAGAATAAACCATTATTTATCTGTTTTCAGTTTCTTTGCTGTTATTCAATGAAATAGCATGGGCATGCAGGTATACATTAGACAATAGGTTTTCATTTCACCAGGAGGAATGTTTCAATAAGGTGTAAAGGGCCCTTTGACGACCAACGATATTATCGTTGGCCGATTTTTCAACAACGATTTTTGCATAAAAACCGAACGATATCTATGGCCGATTTTGGACGATATGACAGTACATTACATCTATGTCGTCCAAATTGGCTTGATGATCGACCAACAATGAACGACTGCGGGGACGCGCAACGTTCGTTGATGCATACACACTGAACGATATGACCGTTCATTTCTCTAACGTCCTAGTGGATGCTGGGGACTCCGTAAGGACCATGGGGAATAGACGGGCTCCGCATGAGACATGGGCACTTTAAGAAAGAATTTATATTCTGGTGTGCTCTGGCTCCTCCCTCTATGTCCCTCCTCCAGACCTCAGTTTTAATCTGTGCCCGGACGAGCTGGGTGCTGTTCAGTGAGCTCTCCTGAGCTTGCTGTAAGAAAGTATTTTGTTAGGTTTTTTATTTTCAGGGAGCTCTGCTGGCAACAGACTCCCTGCATCGTGAGACAGAGGGGAGAGAAGCAGCCCTACTCTCTGAAGATAGGTCATGCTTCTTAGGCTACTGGACACCATTAGCTCCAGAGGGATCGTACGCAGGATCTCACCCTCGTCGTCCGATCCCAGAGCTGCGCCGCCGCCCCCCTCGCAGAGCCGGAAGACAGAAGCCGGGTGAGCATAAGAAGCAAGAAGACTTCGAAATCGGCGGCAGAAGACTCCAGTCTTCACTGAGGTAGCGCACAGCACTGCAGCTGTGCGCCATTGCTCCCACACACACCTCACATACTCCGGTCACTGTAAGGGTGCAGGGGGATGGGGGGGCGCCCTGGGCAGCAATTGGGACCTCTTTGGCAAAAAGACTAACGCTCTGACAAAACCACCGTCCTATCAATAGGTAGAGAAGCCAGTTCTGGACCTTAATGGAACCCAGTTTTAGGCCCAAAGTCACTCCCGACTGTGAAGGAAACGGCCCAGCTGGAATTCCTCCGTAGGGGATTTCCTGGCCTCACACCAAGCAACATATTTTCGCCATATACGGTGATAATGTTGAGCCGTCACGTCCTTCCTAGCCTTTATCAGCATAGGAATAACCTCATCCGGAATGCCTTTTTCTGCTAGGATCTGGCGTTCAACCGCCATGCCGTCAAACGCAGCCGCGGTAAGTCTTGGAACAGACAGGGCCCCTGCTGCAACAAGTCCTGTCTGAGAGGCAGAGGCCACGGTTCCTCTGTGAGCATTTCTTGCAGATCTGGATACCAAGTCCTTCTTGGCCAATCCGGAACAATGAGTATTGCTCTCACTCCTCCTTTTCTTATGATTCTAAGCACCTTGGGTATGAGAGGAAGGAGGAGGAAATACATAGACCGACTGGAACACCCACGGTGTCACCAGTGCGTCCACAGCTATCGCCTGAGGGTCTCTTGACGTGGCGCAATACCTCTGTAGCTTTTTGTTGAGGCGGGATGCCATCATGTCCACCTGTGGCAGTTCCCACAGACTTGCAATCTGCGTGAAGACTTCTTGATGAAGTCCCCACTCTCCCGGGTGGAGGTCGTGCCTGCTGAGGAAGTCTGCTTCCCAGTTGTCCACTCCCGGAATGAACACTGCTGACAGTGCGCTTACGTGATTCTCCGCCCAGCGAAGAATTCTGAAAGAATTTTGAAATCTCGCACTAGGAGCCAAATTGGCTAGAAACGGCCCTGCGTACAACATAATATATGGAAAATAAGACTAACACGTTAATGCTAAGCATTATACTACTACTTAATTAGTAAAATAAATAAATCTGACTAGTAATACAAAGTGGAAAATGCAAAAGCACTTTTCAGAGACACACACACACACACACACACACACACACACACACACACACACACACACACACACACACAAATTAAACATTAGCAGTGGGCTTGCCACTGGCATTAAACATTTTGAATAATTAACTAGTTTCTTTTTTTGTTCAATATGCCTTTTTAAGAAGTAACTGTGTCATGCCTGTAGTCACAGCATAATAAAAAGTGTGTTAAAGAAAACACAAAAACAGTTGGTTTAAACCAGCCAGGTCAATTCTGGCTATGGGGTCTATTCAATTATTGTCGGTATTCCTGACTAGTTGGATAAACTGCATTTTCTGAATTTTTTAGGTGTAATTTAGATTCGACCTATTAAAGTCCAGTGCTGTTTTTCCGACTTTTCGGAAAACATGTGGATTAGCCGCGGTTCCATGTATTTTGTCGAATTTGCGGGCGTTTCTGACAGGTTTTTGGGCCGTATTCAACAATGCCGATTCAACTTTAAAAAAAAAAGTCGGATTAGCATTGTCGAAAACGGACAAAAACCTGTCGGAAATGCCAGCAAATTGAATACTGAAGTGTCGGATCCTCTCCGTCGCAATTGAATATACCCTTATGTCATTACGACAAGGTGCATATCGTCCAGTGTGTATGCTACGAAGAACCCCCATGAAATTCTTACCCAGTAGCTGAAATACCCTAGTTATCAGGTGACTACTGTATGTCGTTGGTAAAAATCACTCAGTGTGTATGCTCAATATCCTTTGTCCGGCACTCTGGGAAGTTCAAGGGAAATCATTCAACTATATTGCTTGTGGAGCATATTGCCTAGCGTGTAGCCAGCTTTAGTGCACATATGGGGATTGTAGAAGCTAGAGACAAGGAAGCCTTGCATTTGAGAGTTCACACGCGAACCTTGCCCCATCTGTAACCATACCAGTAATGCAATGTATTTACACGTATGACCTGGAAATTATATATTTAGAAACTAAAAATGGATATAGCTCCTCTTTATCCATATCATGGGGTCAGCCAAAGCTCTACATCAATATTGGACAGTTTAATAATATTGAACTTTAAATTACGCAACAGTATTCTTTTCTCTGTGCACAGCTCTGCACGTACCTGCCCTTTCCTGAGTTCTCTTTTTATCACTTTGTAAACTACAATACGTTCAATACACTGTTCTTGGCAAGCTCTTCGCTGTAATGGCAAATAAACACTAATTTGATATAACAAATCCATTCTCCTACATTTTGCTCTTCTGTGTATTACTGACTAGTAATGGCTGTAATTTGGCACCAAATCAGAAATTCTAATCACCATTTAAATAATTAGTTTTTAGTTACACGCCTACATGTTTCTCCCCTTATAAAGCAGATAACTGTTAAACTTTCCTAGTTTTAAGGTTTCATACGTGTATTCTTTTGTTGTCATGTCTACTTTGTATGTCTCCGTTTTCCCTACTGACTGGCGTTGTGGCGCACTTTGGCGCCATACAGCCAAATCACAATAATTAATTCTTTGTGAAGAGATTCCATGCCATTGTCCCTGCAGGACTCCGATTACCTGCAAATGGTCACAATAGAAATGTTTATGGCAGTAATATGTTACCACAGAGCACAAGTATATGCGATACCTTTTACATGATAAGGAATGTCAGAAAATTCTGAGGTAAATTACAGACCGAAGCTGCTTGCAGCTCTTCCATTAGATTTTTTATCTTCTGATCTGTAAGTAATCCACAGATGTTGCAAAATAAACCCAAAGTATACACATAAAGCCTAATTCAGACCTGATCGCTGCTGTGTGTTTTCGCACAGCAGCCGATCAAGTCTGAACTCCGCCGGCGCCGCAGTGCGCCAACGCATGCCAGACAGCCAACGGCTGTCTCAGCCCTGCGATCGCCCCTGCCTGACTGACAGGCAGAGGCAGTCGCTGGGCAGAAGGGGTTGGGCCGGCTGCGTTTGCCAGCCATTTAGGGGGTGGGCCACGGCAGCTGTGTGACCTCACGCGCTGCGACCGTCACAGCGACGAGTAGCTCCTGCCAGCGCGCAGGAGCTGCTCTGGCAGGGAGCTACTCTTCCAGTACAAAGCATCGCCGCTGTGCGATGCTTTTGTACTTGTGCGGGGGGATCGGGCCTGACATGCGGGGCAGACTAGCCCTGTGCTGGGCGTCCCCCTGCAGGTCTGTGCAACTCAGGCCAGGCCAACCTGTGGCTCTCCAGACGTTGTGAAACTACACATCTCAGCATGCCCTGCCACAGTTTTAGCATTCCCTAATAGCAAAACTGTGGCAAAGCATGATGGGATTTGTAGTTTTACAACCGCTGGAGAGCCACAGGTTGGCCAGGCCTGGTGTGACTGATCGTAGATGTGCTCAATTTAGCACATCTACGATCAGATCTGAATTAGGCCCATAGTTTGAAGCATACATTTGAAAGTGTCAAGTTATGTGTATTAAATTGTGTCATAGAAAACCAGCGTTTACAACGAGTACTTTATTGTCTAAGCCATTGGTTCCCAAACTGTGTGCCGTGGCACCGTGGCCTCAGGACACTTGCAGGGGTTGCCTTGGATTGGTGATCCAGGACCAATTTAAATTATTTATGATCAATGTAATAGGCAAAAACAGTGCTGGTGGCTGCCAATCATAAAATATGTGGACAAACAGAAGCAATTTCTGTCCCACACCATTTAATATTTATTATAAATCATTAAAAAAAAAACCTTTTGGCCTAGGGGTGCCATGAAAAAAATTCTGATACTCTAGGGCGCTGTGATTCAAAAAAGTTTGGGAACCACTGGTCTAAGCACATCTTGTTGGTGGTTTATATGTTGAAAGTAATGCTCTGCTAATGCAGTGTTCAGAATCCCTTCTCAAAGCTGCGTGTGGAATACATAAAGGTACTTCTGTAATATGCCGCTGACATTTAGGGTTTCTGGAATTGTGATTGAGTAACAAGTTGTTTTTTTCCCCCTGCATTTCTTTCATTTGCTTGGCATGGTCGTCGACTTAGTTAACTAGCATACTGAAATAAAGCTGACAAGCCATGACAAACTGTGATCTGCGAGACATTACATAGACATTTCATTTCATTTTATCTTACTAGAACATTTCCCTGACAGCCTCCTGATACTTACGTTTGGCTTATTTTTATGTTTCTTATCAGACAAGTTTTAGTGAGCTGCATGTATGGTATAAATGTATGTTTGTATGTTGCATCAGATTAAAACATACATTATTCTTGTTTGGGTCAGGCATGCAGAGCTAAACCTTGAGAGGACTTTAACATTCATCTATCTTACACAATATACTGTAATGCCCAGTCTGATACTACAAAGCTGGGGGGAGTCCCCCCAGATTTTCCTATAACCAGCACCGGGCTGAAGCAGCCATGGGGCTTATGCTATAGCAGGGATACCCACAGCATGGGGCCATTACATGAAACCAGCCCTAAACTGGTTAGCCTAGGCCTGGAAGTCCCCCTCCCAAGTAACTCCCAGGTCTGAGCTCAAAATCCTGAGGCTATTCCCCACAGTGAAATTAGGAAGCGGGCAGGGTGCAGGGATACTGGGGCACCGTGTGCTTGTAAAGGGGCACGGCCAGCACGGGAGGGCGGTACGGCTTCCCTGGCTTCACCATTGAGAGTGGCACGACCCCCATCAGCATCACAAATGAGGTCGTGCCTGGCCGTCAAAGTGAATAGAAGCCGTGCACAGCAGGCAACGGCAAGCTGTTTTAGCAGGGTGCTGGAAAAAAGGGCATGGCGTGGCGCCCTGCTAAAACTTGTTCTTTACAGTGGTAGGACTACAGGTTCCAGTAAGTCTGCCCTGGCATGCTGGCACTTGTAGAACAAAAAGTGCCAGCATGCACAGACATTAAGGGCCTGCTGGCACCTGTCTGTAAAAAAAATAAAAATTTAAATAGTGACACAAACAACGAATGGGGAAGTCCTTTTATGAGAAAATGTAAAAAAATTATTTCCTGCTCCCCAGACATGGATCGGGTCCTCTTCTGTCCATGTAAAAGTCCACTGGTCTTTAAAACTGCAAATCTGTTCCCAAATGGACAATACTGTCCTGTCTGTACAGTAATAGCACGTACTTAGAGGTAATTCCCGATCACGGTCATAAGAGTGAATGGGCAAAATGCTGATTGGCATAAGAAGAATGGATGCAGTATAGTTGCCGCCAGTCGGGATCTCGGCGGTCATCGGAATCCAGACTGCTGACAATGCCGCCAGCCGAAATTCCGGCTAACAGGCTATTCCCAGTCGTGGGTGTCCACGACACAGATAGAGTGGGAATAGAATCTGTGGAGAGCGCAGTGAGCCACCTAGCCCACAAGTGGACTCTCTGCGCTCGCTATGCTGCCGGCATACTGTCGGCCGGGATGCTGTTGTCGGTATACTGAATGCCGGCATCCCGGCCGCCGGCATATCATGCTGAACCCAAGAAGAGGACTTGATCCATGGGTTGGTGTATATGAAATATACATATTTTTAAATAAAGGTCCTCCCCGTTTGTTCTACAAGTGCCGGCATGCCAAGGCAGGTTTGCTGGGACTAGTCCCAGGCTTTCAGCTTAAACCTGGGGGTTCCTTTTTTTTATGGTAGGGAAGTCCCCAGTTTCCGAGGAATTCCTGGGCTAGTTGTATGTTATGGCAGGGGGGCTCTCCCTGCTTATAGCGTAAGCCCCCTGGCTAGTTAAGGCTGGTGCTGGTTATTGGAAAATCGCGTGTTCCCCGAGCCAGTTTTCCATCTGATTTCCCAGTAGCTCAATTTTTCTTTTTCTTTTTCTTTTTTTTAAACTAAAATTAACACTTTTTTCTATACACTTTAACACATAAAAGCCTGCTCACATCATACCGACCTGTGCAATGCTTAGAATCCGCTGCCGACTGATAGCGAATTGATGCTTCTAACAGTCTGCGGTGTCTATCGTAATGGGGGCAATCTTACTGAAATTGCACATGGAAAAAACTGAATATTACCATTGGAACAAAATAGTCAAATATGCTGCTTATTAAATTCGTAATTTAGAACCTCCAAACCCCCAGTGATTTCCAATTATTTAGTTTAGAAGTGCAACGTTCTTTGTAGTAAATCTACCCCCAGGAGTAGCAAAGTAAGCTCACTCAGGTTACTCAAGGAATAGCGTAACCTCTCTGCTATCTGTCCTGGCTGGTAGAGTAAGGGGTCCACTATTAAAACTATTGAGGATCCTAATTTTACTCGGCTGAATTTCTGAATCACGCCTTAACATAAATTCTAGCCCCTTTGTATCCTTACTTTACAAGCAACCATTCCGAATTTTGTTTTCAATCCAGTTTTAACAATTAATTATGTTCTACAGGTATTACGGGAAATGTTTAATGGAAGTATACTGTCCATTTGCTAACCTAAGCTGCTTACGCTGACTTTTCCACTTACATATTTCTGACGGGATATTGTGTATAAAGATTATATGTGTGGCTAGAAGTTGAATTGTTTAGTTACACAATGGTGATGCTGTATGAGATTTGTGTAATTATAATTTGTCCCTTCTGTTTGCATACAGGTGCACATAGGAGCCAAAGGGTTTGTAAGAGACTCTGTTACTAAGAAAGGTATAGAGAA
Organism: Pseudophryne corroboree; assembly: GCF_028390025.1. Lineage (NCBI taxonomy): Eukaryota > Metazoa > Chordata > Amphibia > Anura > Myobatrachidae > Pseudophryne > Pseudophryne corroboree. Next base: position 877,318,137 of record NC_086445.1, read on the forward strand.
TACCACCATCTCTGTGTCAGGGATTGATCATAAGATCACTACTGGCAAGATGGGAAACTTCCAGAGATTGCTAGCTCCTGGGACATATAACATCACTGCGTCCGTTATCGGGTGAGTGATCATTTTCTGAGAAGTACCTTATGGAAATGGATTTTAGTGTGAAACACTGGTTTTGGTTGCTTTTCTAATAAATTAATATTATTGTTTGCCATTCTGTCTGGTAAATGTTACATTAAGCAAAGTCAGCCAGTGTGCACCGTTTTTTGTGGGTTATGAATATGGAAGGTGTAAATAATGTACCATAATGACTGATTTATGGGATCAGAATTGTGTTGAGTTCTCAGTGACCCTACTTGGGCTGTTTCACCAAAATACAGCATGCTAGACTACTAATATAAACTTTCTTTTCCAGTATAAAGAATTTTTTGTAAAAATATTTTTATATTTAAATGCAAAAGTAGCTTGTGGCATTGGTGTTTATCATGTTGTAGTGCTGCAAGTTGTTTGTGGAAAGGGATTCTTTCATATTTTATACTAAAAGATTATACAGAAAAAAATTGTCTAATGTCCTTGCTCTTTGTAGATTTTATTTGTGATTGTGCATAATTACCTCACATAGTGATGTGCAGCAAGTATTCTGTCTTGTAACATTCAATTTGACAATATTACACTCTCACCCAGTAGATTGGTAACAATTCCGTGGTACAATCCATTACATTGTGTCACTGCTTTGCAGAAGTCAGTTGAGATTCTTGATGAAGCTGCAGCGCATCCAGTATCCTACAAATCTATTCTCATGAATATGACCATAGTTTCTTTAGATTTACCCTTTGTACAAGTGATCAGACTAGACAAATATTAGACATAAAAGAGGGGTTACATTCTGGTCCTGGGTCAATAGAGATGATACCACAGGGGGAAAGGGGGTGGGGGGCAGCACCATGGATGATGAGGAGGACGGGACCACTGCGTGGACAGAGGTGGTACCATGGGGGAGGAGGAGACTGCTACCCATGAAGAAATGGAGGGTAGGACACCAGGGAGGTGTAGACAGCACCACAGTTGAGCAGGAGGTAGGGGCTGTGGTGTGCATTAAAGGAATAGGCTGCACAGCTCCTTCACTGCACAGAGGAGGTGTAATGTGCAGTCTATTAATTTTAAAGGTTGCACATTACACCTCCTACTCCGTTCAGTGCAGGGGCTGTGCAGCCTATTCCTCTAATGCACAGCCCCTGACCATCCACGGCTGCCACTCCTCCAACCTATTACTAGCGCCTCTCAAATATTTTTTTAGGGACTCGCGCCCACCCATTTATCATAGATAAAGAGCTGGTACAGCGATAACAGCTGAATCTTATAAGCAGTAAGCATGAAAAGGATGTCTGAGACCTCCATTTTTTTTCCTGGACTCTGTCAGCTGCCCCCTCAGGTCCTAATGGCAGTACTGGCCCCGGTTACATCATATGAACACTACAACTGTGGGCATACCTTTCTGTTGGTTTGTATTTACTGTTAAATCAAGATGTGTTATTTAACATGGTGCAGATTTTACATGTACTGGAATTTTGTGAACAGTGGTGACCTCTGTTCCGTTGTCTACACTTCCCAGGTATCTGCCACTAACTATTCCTAATGTGGATGTAAAAGAAGGGCTAGCTACTGTGCTAGAGTTCTTGCTCAATCCTACAGTATCAGTCCCAGCGCTTGATAATACCATAGGCAGCACTACTTACCCAGTACCTGCATCTGAACCTCCAGTTACCGTAAAAGCTGTAAACCTCCCACCTCTTCACAAACCAATCCAGCCTCAGGACTTCCGCCATCACCACTATTCTGACATGGAGATATTCCTCAGGAAGTACAACAGTGAATATGCCAGCATCACACATCTGTACTCGGTTGGCAAGTCCGTGGAATTACGAGAGCTATATGTCATGGCAATATCCGATAACCCACATGTTCATGAGCCAGGTAACTAGTCTCAGTGCTGCCAGATATCAAATGTTCTGTTCTTGTCTTAAGAGCATTGTGTAAATTTTGGCATTGCGCAAGTACAACAGATTATACTTCTTGATATTATTCTTTACAAGTGGTATTTTCTTTCTGCTCCTAATGTTCCACAGCTCAGTCTCCTGCTGCCATTAAACAGCCACATGAGGGAAGACGCAGCACCACGCTGCCTTGGCTCTCCATGTATTTTAAGTGGCCACTATTCTTCTGCGCCCATACATCATATCTGTATCATCTATTGGCACCTTTGAAAGCAAATATGTGGCTTGCCCATAGAACAAATACAACTATATTGGATTAAATTCATTGTGAAGTTCCTGCCCCCGAGAATAAGTTTGGCTATGTAATGGATTCTAATTGGCAGCCTCGTAGGGCAGCAAGTCCGGGGTGAGATTGTGCTGCACGGTGGGCAGGTTCTGCTGCTATTCCCAGCGCTTATACGCCATTGCAACAGCAACTCACCCCCTTCGCCCCTAATTAAATTGAAATGTTATTAAACATTTCTTAAAATTTTAGTTAATTGTTTTAATACTTATCAAAGGAAACATTAAGTGTTATGAGGGGTTCTTAATTATATTAACACTTAACTGACGATTTATTTAGCCAAAAACCGCTCCGAAATTGTCTGGTTTGTTTATGAGTGAATTAGGTGAAGAACATGAATTTATCCCTATCCCAAATGATTTTTGTAAAAAAAAAAAAAAAAAAACAGGAAAAAATTTATTTTTAAATATTTTCCCCCCAAACATCGAAACATCAATTGGGAACATTGCGACCATCGCGGCTTTAATTTTGAAAGCCGGAACAGCCTGCAGGTATACAGGGGGGGGTCTGGGGGTGGCTGGGGAGGGTTAATTTACACCCTTCAGCGGCTGGGGATCCTGCCGTGCTGACCGATCAGCAGTGATCGGCAGCACGGCAATCAGTGGCAATCTGACGGCAATAGCGGAGGGAAGTTTATCTTCCCTGCCGCTGCTAACACACTCTGACTGGTCGCATCCTGTGCGACCAGGTCAGATAAGACACTTGCAGGCATGGTCGCATCTGATGCGACCATGTCAGGCAAGTGGTAAGTATATTATATCTAAACTAATGATTGATGTACTGTCAGGAAGTTCTGGGGCAGAAGAACATGGGGAAGTGTTCTCTTGGTTGCTAGCAGTGATGTATTTTTTTTTTCAGTGAGATAATAATGTGCTGGTGACTCTATGCCAATAAGTTATTTCTTTGTAATGTTACATGTTTTCATTTTAAGAAATACCATTGACTTGTCTTTTTGCACCAAAATCTAATGAAAATCTAATCTAATAGGTGAGCCAGAGTTCAAGTACATTGGTAACATGCATGGTAATGAAGTGGTAGGACGAGAGCTGCTGTTAAACCTCATCGAATATCTGTGCAAGAACTATGGGACTGACCCTGAGGTGACACAACTGCTTCGTACCACCAGAATCCACATCATGCCATCTATGAACCCTGATGGATATGAGAAAGCACAAGAAGGTAATGTATTTGTTTTAGTTTCATTGTTTTAGCTGTTCTTGAACGTGTACAGCTTTAGAAAAGCTTTATTTCAGTGAATGAGTTGGGGGCTAATCTAATATGTGTCCGTAAAAGTCAGGACATGGATGTGTTTCTTCTGCAGCAATAAGGTTTCAGTTTAAATTGTTTTTAAAGCAGTTAGGCATAACCCCCAACTTTTCTCCTCCGATATCTGGACATAGCCACCTTTCTAGCCACTCTGGTGGCATAGAAGAGAGAGTACTGTAACTGTAGGCTGACTGAACCTATCCAAATGATTTAAGCTGCTAGGACAGAGGCATCCAGTTTTTGTGGCACCATACTGTATTGGTAGTTGCTCTTGTACTGCATACATTGCTCCCAGTGCTGGGAAATCTGGCTGTTCTATCCATCCATGCTGCCCCCTCTGCTTATGCCGTAGGGCTAGGTTGGCTGCTTAGTGCTAATAACCAGGCTATGTAGAGAAATTGGGGGTTAGACACTTATTGGACAGCCCTTTTCAATGGTTAACCAGGTCATTGACTAATAGAGTGGTTTAGAGGTTTACTATTGCTTTGACTTGGGTTAATAAATGAAAGTATGTCGGTAAATGTGTGAGAGCCACTCATTTGGTTTATGTTCCCCTACTGCGCCGGGGAGTAATAGAGGTTGTGTATGCTCTTTTGATGTATAAGACTTGATCGTTTCTTCTGTCCCTTTCTAAAACTGCTTGAATAGATTAGTGACAGGTAGGTTTTTCTTCCAGGTTCCGTTATAAACCAGTTTAAATGAGTTCCCTTTATACTCTCGTTCCCAAATTACAGCAGACTACAAACTGCCATTGTTCACCAACTTTCTTTCTGTACAGGGGACCGTGACGGAGTAGTCGGCAGGAACAACAGCAACAATTATGATCTTAATCGTAATTTCCCCGACCAGTTCTTCCAGATTGTAGACCCTCCACAACTTGAGACATTGGCAGTAATGAGTTGGATGAAAAGTTACCCCTTTGTTCTCTCTGCTAATCTCCATGGTGGTATGTTTATTAGTTTGCTATAGCAGCACATGTGTTTATCTCCAGTCTCCGAGAATAAGAAAAGAGCGCTAAACTGAAGAATCACAGCTATCATTTACTAGTCCATGGTTGATGGATTTTGAAGAGTTTTACGAACTTTGTGCTTAAACCGTTTACTATCAAATCTTCCTATTTTCCATTATAGCAGCTCCATAATCTCTTAGCACTTTATTTCCCGTAGTATTTCATACACAGATACCATCAAACCTAGCTATAAAGTATAGTTGTAGGTAAAATAACAATTGCACAATTACTATTTCCTAAAGTGTACTCCACATGTAAGACCTGAGCACCCTTGCCTTTTGCCTCTCCTATATTTAGTACTCATCCTTTATAGGATTTGCTGACATAATTTCACATTTCTATTAGGGCTGCATATAACATGTGATTATGTGGACTGCATTCAGTGTAGAACATGTCTGTGTATTCTACACTTATGTAAGGGCGCTAAGCCATTAGCTGATTGGAGACAGCTGAATGCTCACGTACCTGTCTAACGCTTGGTGTATTGTTGATCCTGCCCTGTGCTGCCTGGGTCTTCATAATTTATATTATGGTATTTCTAAAAGGTATGATTATTTTGTTAAATCCTTGACATCTTTTCACTAAAGTGACTCCACAAATTTTCCTCTGTTTTACAATATTGAAACTTTTTTTTTTTTTTTTGGTAACCTTTTGTTAGAAGCGTGGCTTTTGGGGGGGGGGGGGGGGGGGGGAAGAGAAAAAAAAAGCGACGACTTTGGTGTGTCCTGCATGTTTTGTTTTAGATTAAAATGTGAATTTTAATGCATGTTTGCAGTATTTTCTAAATCTTTACTTGTATCTACAGGCTCCCTTGTGGTTAATTATCCGTACGATGATGATGAAGAAGGTATGTCTGCGTACAGTAAATCCCCAGATGATGCTGTGTTCCAGCAATTGGCGCTCTCCTATTCCAAGGTGAGGCTTAGTGAAACAAAGCACTATGTGGGCCGCTGCCAGCACCTGGGGAACCGGTGTGTCTGTGCTAATACTTGACTGTATTTTCTCTAACGTCCTAGTGGATGCTGGGGACTCCGTCAGGACCATGGGGAATAGCGGCTCCGCAGGAGACAGGGCACAAAAGCAAGCTTTTAGGATCACATGGTGTGTACTGGCTCCTCCCCCTATGACCCTCCTCCAAGCCTCAGTTAGGTTTTTGTGCCCGGCCGAGAAGGGTGCAATCTAGGTGGCTCTCTTAAAGAGTTGCTTAGAAAAATTTTTTAGGTTCTTTATTTTCAGTGAGTCCTGCTGGCAACAGGCTCACTGCATCGAGGGACTTAGGGGAGAGATTTTCAACTCACCTGCGTGCAGGATGGATTGGATTCTTAGGCTACTGGACATAGCTCCAGAGGGAGTCGGAACACAGGGCTCGCCCTGGGGTTCGTCCCGGAGCCGCGCCGCCGACCCCCCTTGCAGATGCTGAAGATGAAGAGGTCCGGAACCAGGCGGCAGAAGACTCTCAGTCTTCATCAGGTAGCGCACAGCACTGCAGCTGTGCGCCATTGTTGTCAGCACACTTCACACAGCGGTCACGGAGGGTGCAGGGCGCTGGGGGGGGGGCGCCCTGGGCAGCAATGTATAATACCTGTATGGCGAAAAATACATCACATATAGCCCTTGAGGCTATATGGATGTATTTAACCCGTGCCAGATATCTAAAACTCCGGAGAAGAAGCCCGCCGAAAAGGGGGCGGGGCCTATTCTCCTCAGCACACAGCGCCATTTTCCCTCACAGAAAGGCTGGTGGGAAGGCTCCCATGATCTCCCCTGCACTGCACTACAGAAACAGGGTTAAAACAGAGAGGGGGGGCACTGATTTGGCGATATGTATATATATTAAAATGCTATAAAAGGAACACTTATATAAAGGTTGTCCCTGGATAATTATAGCGTTTTGGTGTGTGCTGGCAAACTCTCCCTTTGTCTCCCCAAAGGGCTAGTGGGTCCTGTCCTCTATCAGAGCATTCCCTATGTGTGTGCTGTATGTCGGTACGTGTGTCGACATGTATGAGGAAAATATTGGTGAGGAGGCGGAGCAAATTGCCTGTAATGGTGATGTCACTCTCTAGGGAGTCGACACCGGAATGGATGGCTTATTTATGGAAATTACGTGACAATGTCAACACGCTGCAAGCCGGTTGACGACATGAGAGGGCCGGCGAACAAATTAGTATCTGTCCAGGCGTCTCAAACACCGTCAGGGGCTGTAAAATGCCCATTTACCTCAGTCGGTCGACACAGACCCAGACACGGACACTGATTTCAGTGTCGACGGTGAAGAAACAAACGTATTTTCTTTTAGGGCCACACGTTAAGGGCAATGAAGGAGGTGTTACATATTTCTGATACTCCAAGTACCACAAAAAAGGGTATTATGTGTGAGGTGAAAAAACTACCTGTAGTTTTTCCTGAATCAGATAAATTAAATTAAATGTGTGATGATGCGTGGGTTTCCCCCGATAGAAAATTATTGGCGGTATACCCTTTCCCGCCAGAAGTTAAGGCGCGGTGGAAAACACCCCTCAGGGTGGATAAGGCGCTCACACGCTTATCAGAACAAGTGGCGGTACCATCTACGGATAGGGCCGTACTTAAGGAGCCAGCTGATAGGAGGCTGAAAAATATCCTAAAAAGTATACACACATGCTGGTGTTATACTGCGACCAGCGATCGCCTCAGCCTGGATGTGCAGAGCTGAGGTGGCTTGGTCGGATTCCCTGACTAAAAATATTGATACCTTTGACAGGGACAGTATTTTATTGACTATAGAGCATTTAAAGGATGCATTTCTATATATGCGAGATGCGCAGAGGGATATTTGCACTCTGGCATCAAGAGTAAATGCGATGTCCATATCTGCAAGAAGATGTTTATGGACACGACAGTGGTCAGGTGATGCAGATTGCAAACGGCACAAAGATGTATTGCCGTATAAAGGGGAGGAGTTATTTGGGGTCGGTCCATGGGACCTGGTGGCCAGGGCAACTGCTGGAAAATCCACCGTTTTTTACCCTAAGTCACATCTCTGCAGAAAAAGACACCGTCTTTTCAGCCTCAGTCCTTTCGTCCCTATAAGAGTTATATCTGCCCAGGGATAGAGGAAAGGGAAGAAGACTGCAGCAGGCAGCCCATTCCCAGGAACAGAAGCCCTCCACCGCTTCTACCAAGTTCTCAGCATGACGCTGGGACCGTACAGGACCCCTGGATCCTACAAGTAGTATCCAAGGGGTACAGATTGGAATGTCGAGAGGTTTCCCCCCTCGCAGGTTCCTGTAGTCTGCTGTACCAATGTCTCCCTCCGACAGGGAGGCAGTATTGAAAACAATTCACAAGCTGTATTCCCAGCAGGTGATAATAAAATTACCCCTCCGACAACAAGGAAAGGGGTATTACTCCACACTATATGGTGGTACTGAAGGCTAGGTGAGACCTATTCTAAATCTGAAAAATTTGAACACTTGCAAGGGTTCAAATCCAGATGGAGTCACTCAGAGCAGTGATAGCAAAGAACAAGGGGACTATATGGTGTCCCGGGACATCAGGGATGCTTACCTCCATGTCCCAAAATTTGCCTTTTCTCACCAAGGGTACCTCAGGTTCGTGGTACAGAACTGTCACTATCCGTTTCAAGACGATGCCGTTGGATTGTCCAAGGCACCCCGGGTCCTTACCAAGGTAATGACCGAAAGGAGGATTCGTCTTCAAAGAAAATGGACGACCTCCTGATAAGAACAAGGTCCAGAGAACAGTTGGAGGTCGGAGTAGCACTATCTCAAGTAGTTCTACGACAGCACGCAGTTGTTCCGACGACACGTCTGCTGGTCCTAGGGATGATTCTGGACACAGTCCAGGAAAAGGTGTTTCTCCCAGAGGAGAAAGCCAGGGAGTTATCCGAGCTAATCGGGATCCTCCTAAAACCAGGAAAAGTGTCAGTGCATCATTGCACAAGAGTCCTGGTAAAAATGGTGGCTTATTACGAAGCGCTTCCATTCGGCAGATTTCACGCAAGAACTCTTCAGTGTGATCTGCTGGACAAATGGTCCGGATCGCATCTTCAGATGCATCAGCGGATAACCCTATATCCAAGGACAAGGGTGTCTCTCCTGTGGTGATTACAGAGTGCTCATCTTCTAGAGGGCCGCAGATTCGGCATTCAGGATTGGATGCTGGTGACCACGGAGGCCAGCCTGAGAGGCTGGGGAGCAGTCACACAAGGAGTGTGATCAAGTCTGGAGAATTCTCTCCACATAAATATACTGGAGCTAAGAGCAAATTTATAATGCTCTAAGCTTAGCAAGACCTCTGCTTCAAGGTCAGCCGGTATTGATCCAGTGGGATAACATCATGGCAGTCGCCCACGTAAACAGAAAGGGCGGCACAAGAAGCAGGAGGGCAGTGGCAAAACTGCAAGGATTTTTCGCTAGCCGGAAAATCATGTGATAGCACTGTCAGCAGTGTTCATTCCGGGAGTGGACGACTGGGAAGCAGACTTCCTCAGCAGGCACGACCTCCACCCGGGAGAGTGGGAACTTCATCGGGAAGTTTTCCGCATGATTGTGAACCGTTGGGAAAGACCAAAGGTGGACATGATGGCGTCCCGCCCGAACAAAAAATGGGACAGGTATTGCGCCAGGTCACGAGACCTTCAGGCGATAGCTGTGGACGTCCTGGTAACACCGTGGGTGTAACAGTCGGTGTATGTGTTCCCTCCTCTGCTTCTCATAACCAAGGTATTGAGAATTATAAGACATAGAGGAGTAAGAACTATACTCGTGGCTCCGGATTGGCCAAGAGGGACTTGGTAACCGGAACTTCAAGAGATGCTCACAGAGGACTAATGGCCTCGGGAGCTAAGAAGGGATTTGCTTTCAGCAAGTACCATGTCTGTTCCAAGAGGAACCGTGGCATCGGCCTTTAAGAAAGGACCTGCCCCAGCAGGGACCTTGTCTGTTCCAAGACTTACCGCGACTGCGTTTGACGGCATGGCGGTTTGAACGCCGGATCCTAAGGGAAAAGGCATTCCGGAAGAGGTCATACCTACCCTGGTCAAAGCCAGGAAGGAGGTGACCGCACAACGTTATCACCACATGTGGTAAAAATATGTTGCGTGGGTGAGGCCAGGAAGGCCCCACGAAAAAATTTCAACTAGGTCGATTTCTGCACTTCCTGCAAACAGGAGTGTCTATGAGCCTCAAATTGGGGTCCATTAAGGTTCAAGTTTCGGCCCTATAGATTTTCTTCCAGAAAGAATTGGCTTCAGTTCCTGAAGTCCAGACGTTTGTCAAGGGAGTATTGCATATACAGCCCTTGTGTGCCTCCAGTGGCACCGTGGGATCTCAACGTAGTGTTGGGATTCCTCAAATCATATTGGTTTGAACCACTCAAATCTGTGGATTTGAAATATCTCACATGGAAAGTGACCATGCTGTTGGCCCTGGCCTCGGCCAGGCGATTGTCAAAATTGGCGGCTTTGTCTTACAAAAGCCCATATTTGATTTTCCATTCGGACAGGGCAGAACTGCGGACTCGTCCCCAGTTTCTTCCTAAGGTGGTGTCAGCGTTTCACCTGAAACAACCTATTGTGGTGCCTGCGGCTACTAGGGACTTGGAGGACTCCAAGTTGCTAGACGTTGTCAGGGCCCTGAAAATAAATATATATATATATATATATATATATATATATATATATATATATATATATATATATATATATATATATATATATATATATATATATATATATATATATATATATAATTCCAGGACGGCTGGAGTCAGAAAGTCTGACTTGCTGTTTATATTGTAGGCACCCAAAAAGCTGGGTGCTCCTGCTTCTAAGCAGACTTTTGCTCGTTGGATTTGTAGTACAATTCAGCTTGCACATTCTGTGGCAGGCCTGCCACAGCCAAAATCTGTAAATGCCCATTCCACAAGGAAGGTGGGCTCATCTTGGGCGGCTGCCCGAGGGGTCTCGGCTTTACAACTTTGCCGAGCAGCTACTTGGTCAGGGGCAAACACGTTTGCAAAATTCTACAAATTTGATACCCTGGCTGAGGAGGACCTGGAGTTCTCTCATTCGGTGCTGCAGAGTCATCCGCACTCTCCCGCCCGTTTGGGAGCTTTGGTATAATCCCCATGGTCCTGACGGAGTCCCCAGCATCCACTAGGACGTTAGAGAAAATAAGATTTTACTTACCGATAAATCTATTTCTCATAGTCCGTAGTGGATGCTGGGCGCCCATCCCAAGTGCGGATTGTCTGCATTACTTGTACATAGTTATTGTTACAAAAAATCGGGTTATTATTGTTGTGAGCCATCTTTTTTAGAGGCTACTTCATTGTTATCATACTGTTAACTGGGTTCAAATCACAAGTTGTACGGTGTGATTGGTGTGGCTGGTAGGAGTCTTACCCGGGATTCAAGATCCTTCCTTATTGTGTACGCTCGTCCGGGCACAGTACCTAACTGAGGCTTGGAGGAGGGTCATAGGGGGAGGAGCCAGTACACACCATGTGATCCTAAAAGCTTGCTTTTGTGCCCTGTCTCCTGCGGAGCCGCTATTCCCCATGGTCCTGACGGAGTCCCCAGCATCCACTACGGACTATGAGAAATAGATTTATCGGTAAGTAAAATCTTATTTTTTCATCTATGAACCATTAAGGACAAGTTTACAATTACATTTCTTTACAAACTCAGATTAACCTTGTCATACTGTACCTTGTTTTTACTCTTGTACACAATCAGCCTCACCTACCTTTACTGGAAGGTTTTTTTCCCCCAAGGCCTCTACCCTTTTATTTAAAGCATCCTCTCCTTGTGTATTTCATGATCCTGGAGCTTGTAATAAATGATCTCTTTTTCTAACTTCTATTTTAAAACACAAAATATGTTGATGGCTTCTGATAGAGCATTAAACGGTCATAACAGCTAAAATCCAATCTAGTCCAGTATGAAGGAGTATTATTACAGTCACAGGCTTACTGTGACTCTCTCTCTCCAGAGCTATGGGTACCAAAAGATGTGTCTGATCTCAGAATTACTCCAGCTAAGGCAGGTGGTGATAAACACTGATAAATACTGATCACCTACAATAGGAGCTATTGTGTTGTAGTAATGTTTCACACAGCCTTTCCACAGTGTAAGCTGTGTATTGTGGGAGCTGTAACTGGTTTCCTATGATTACTATATAGTAAAGTAATATGTTCTCATTGGTAAAGCAGCACTCAGACCACGTTACGTTACCCCAGACAGAGCACAAGCTATTGTTTACATACCGTATTCTTTAACTGTATTGAAGGATAATGCAGGGAAAATCGTTGAATCCAAGTGGAAGTAATTTCCTATCAGGGACAAACGTAATGTAGCTATAAATTAATTCTTTGTCTGGTGCAAGTTATGGAGTCCAAAGTTTAGACTGACAGAGTATGTCACCTGGTGTTACTGATCAAACTGAATTATCCTGCGATCATGCACATAAGGTGAGTTAGGCTGGTGGCATCTTACAACCAACACACTCTACTCTTTATGCGATGCTTTCTTTGGTATTTAAAACTAGAAGCTGAACTTTTTGTTTGTTGCATTATTGAAAGAAGTCTTGAAGGGGAAAGGAGAAAAACCCTGACCTCCCCAGAAACACTTGCTCAAATGCAGTAGGAAGATTGGACAGCTGTGAGACATAGACCGGAGTCTCCTGCCCCTCTTAAGGCTTCACTCATGAATTCTCCTAGAATCCATAATGCAGTGATATGAACTGATCACAGCACAGCTACAGTCAGGGGCCAATACTAGCTTGGAATCTACAGTAATTAAGAGCAGAATGGAGGCACAGTAGATGCTGTATGTTTTGATTTGCTGTGAGCGTTGTACTCTGGCTGTCTTTCGGGTCTCCACTTTTTGGTATGTTGTAGATACTGTGTTCCTATTGCAGATATAGGTTGCATATGGTCAATGTACAGTACCACTTGCATCATCACATATATTTTTTAAGGGTTAGACACCTTAAAAAAAACAATGATCTGTCTAGAATTAATTTTATTTTGGTACATAAAACTGTTATTTTGAGTGAAAGTGGTGAACTTTTGGCAAATGTTTAAAGATGTGAGCACTGCTGCAGCACCACCATGTGTCAGAAAGTGGAAATGCGCTTCTAATCTGTTTTGCTCAGCTTCACAGCATATATTTGTTAGAAATGGAAACATCTGGATTTTTGTTAGTGCCATCAAATGTTATTTAAAAATGAAGTTAATATGGGGGGCGTGGCCTGGAGGCTGAATGAGCAGGCTGCTTTTCTTGTGAGCTCCCAGGGATCTGGGAGTTTCATTATTATAAACTAGCCTCTGCACGACTATTATTCTCCCTAAGCGCCTTGATCAACATCCCAAGGCAGCAGAGCAGGCAGTGAGTGAGAGCTGCGGAATCGGGGCGCCGGTCTCCTGGCTCCTGCGGATTGCGGCCTACTCGCTGCACGGAAGCCGGGGCCTAAATTTTCACACTTTCCCCCAGCCGGGTGGACGGCCGGCCCGGGACGTCGGAGGGGCCTACTTTGACCCTGTCCCTTGCTGGGACTTCACTGCAGCCTACCGGGTGGTCCTCGCTGGCTGGCGGGGGAGATCCGGGACAAGATCGGAGCCGAGACGCGGGCTCCGGAGCACGAGCGGCGGCCATCTTGGGAGACGGGCGACGGGAGGAGAGGCGGCGGTGACCCGGAGGAGACGTCCGGAGGCCCTCGGGGGTAAGCGACCTGCAGCCTTGATCCCATAGGGGTGGCTGTACCTCTCCCCCCTCGTGTACTTTAGCTGGAAACCCGTGGTGCGTTGCTGCGGAGGACTGCCGGCCCGGCCGAGGTTTCCCCCCTCCTGCCAGTCGGAAATTGAGCAGTCAGCTCGGCGGGCGCCCCCCCATATATCTGGGGTCCGGGGTCAGCTGAGCCGCATCCAGGGGTGCAGCCCCCCCGAGCAGAAAGCAAAGACCCCCCCCCCCTTCTATAACAGCTACCCTACCGGCCTATCCGTAGATACCCGGGGGACCTGTGCACCCCGGCCCCTCTGCGAGTCCGCCCGCGGCTGTGGGTGGCTCGTTGGACGGAGCGGGAGGTCGACAAGGATCTCTGCGACCTGCAGTGGCCCCATACTGGACGCATGAGCCGTGGGGAAGAAGCCCAGAATAATATAGCAGTAGGGGCGAATACGACAGGCCCCCCAGCCTTGCCGACACATCCTTCATACGTCCGGGCTCCTCTATTGCAGCTGGGCAGCACTCCTGGACCTGCACTTGGAATTATCAAGAATTCGCTTTCTCCAAGTTATAATATCCCTCCAGGGAGCCCTGGACCTGATCTTGATCTTCTACGACCTGCGGCCCGAACCTGAGTATATCTGGGTTGCTTGGGGTGCGGGACAGGAGTTCCCCCCAATGCTTCATATGCACATACAAGAGGATGGCTAGTCTTATAGCCCTGCCGACCCTGCTCATGCCAATGTAAAACGAGAAATATCTCCTACCCCTGCCAATATCTACGTGACATCTTGGTGATCCCGGAGACAGTGGAGCCTCCTATTTTTTTTTCCATCTTCAAGTGTTGGGAACCGTCGAGCTATTTTTCTCTGGCCTGAGTATGCCTTCTAGACGCAGTAAGCCGTCAAAGCCCGCCCAGCAGCTTTCATTTTTCAAGTCATCTCCGAGGATGTCGGGCTCTAAAACCACCGGGTCATCTACAAAAGATACAGTCCCGCAAACTCCCCCCTCCCTGGAGGTGCCCCCTTCCACCTCTATAGCTGCTACGAGCCTGGACAAAGTCGGAGATGGAGATGCTCTCACCGTGGGCACTATGAAGCTCCTTTTGTCTCGCTTTAAGGAGGAGGTGGCAGCGGAGTTCCGTACCACGTTAACGGCATGTCAACAATCCATAGATGACCTAGGTGGCCGCACTGACCATTTGGAAAATAAAATGGAGGAAGTCGTGGGGTCTCATAACAGCCCACTAGACTCTCATGATGCCCTAGAGGCGGAGGTGAATCTTTTGAGGGACAAAGTCACAGATCTGGAGGACAGATCGCGTCGCAGCAATCTTAAATTGCGTGGAGTCCCCGAATCGGTGTCGCACAGCAGTTTGCACGATTATGCCGTGGCCCTATTTAAAGTTCTATTACCTCAGTCCCCATCGGCAGACTTCATTATTGACCGGATACACCGGCTGCCAAAGGCTAGAGCAGCCCCAGGAGACGCTCGTAGAGATGTCCTAATGAAGATGCACTACTTTCACGTCAAAGAGGCCCTACTGAAAGCATGAAGACCGACGTCAGACACATCTTCCGCCCTTAAAGGACTTCAACTCTTCGGAGACTTGTCTGCAGCCACCCTCTACAAACGGCGTTCCTTTCACCCTATCACGGCAGCCCTTAGGAAGGCGGATATCCCCTATCGTTGGGGTTTCCCTACCAAGCTGCTGATTTCCCGAGATGGCTCCACTGTCTCTATTTCTACCGCAGATGAAGGGGCAAAGTTGCTTAAATCATGGAACATTGCGGAACCCTCAGCGGACTCCTCCCCCCGTCGACTTCAGCAGGACTGGTCCTCGGTGAAGTGAGGAGGCCTGCTCGGGGCCAGATAGCTTCCAAGGATGATCTGTCTCTACGGTTATGACTCCGGTGACTCTCCAGTTATGGTTGTTAGCTCTGCCAACCCCACTTCTACACATGTTTGGGGAGGCGTGGTGAGTAAGGGAGGGGCGTTGAATGTAGCAGGCGATCAACCCATGTTACAGAAGTATTCTCATGTGTGCATACTTTGTTCTACAGGTTGACTAGTTTGTTCTCTTTTTTTTTTTCTCTCATTGTGGGAGGAGTGCCTGACGCTCCCCCAGACATGGCAGGCCCCTATCAAAATTAACCTGATAGGATAGCTCAAGAGCTTGATATGTAGGATGAGTCGCTGGGGAGACCCTAATGATCTTACCGATTTCAGTGTTTGTTTTTATGCTTTAATTCCAGGTTGGACCGTTTCTGTTATGCATTATATGCCCATCATGTTCTGTTTATATGCATGTGTATTCATATGCCCTTATATTATCAAGATGTTCATGTGTTTTTTATAGTTTACAGTAAAAAAGGATGGCAACGGGTGGGAGTTATGCCACTAACCCCTCCTTTAGCCTACACAGCCGCCATATTATGGCGACTGGTTATGATCTCAAAAGAGATCAATTCAGTTTTGTTTTTTTAATTTCTCTAACGTCCTAAGTGGATGCTGGGGACTCCGTAAGGACCATGGGGAATAGCGGCTCCGCAGGAGACTGGGCACAAAAGTAAAGCTTTAGAACTACCTGGTGTGCACTGGCTCCTCCCCCTATGACCCTCCTCCAAGCCTCAGTTAGATTTTTGTGCCCGAACGAGAAGGGTGCACACTAGGTGGCTCTCCTGAGCTGCTTAGTGAAAAGTTTAGTTTAGGTTTTTTATTTTCAGTGAGACCTGCTGGCAACAGGCTCACTGCATCGAGGGACTAAGGGGAGAAGAAGCGAACTCACCTGCGTGCAGAGTGGATTGGGCTTCTTAGGCTACTGGACATTAGCTCCAGAGGGACGATCACAGGCCCAGCCATGGATGGGTCCCAGAGCCGCGCCGCCGGCCACCTTACAGAGCCAGAAGACAGAAGAGGTCCGGAAAATCGGCGGCAGAAGACGTCCTGTCTTCAACAAGGTAGCGCACAGCACTGCAGCTGTGCGCCATTGCTCTCAGCACACTTCACACTCCGGTCACTGAGGGTGCAGGGCGCTGGGGGGGGGGGCGCCCTGAGCAGCAATAAAAACACCTTGGATGGCAAAAAATGCATCACATATAGCTCCTGGGCTATATGGATGAATTTAACCCCTGCCAAAATATACAAATAAACGGGAGATAAGGCCGCCGATAAGGGGGCGGAGCCTATCTCCTCAGCACACTGGCGCCATTTTCCCTCACATCTCCGTTGGAGGGAAGCTCCCTGGCTCTCCCCTGCAGTCACTACACTACAGAAAGGGTTAAAAAAGAGAGGGGGGGCACTAATTACGCGCAGTATTAAAGATACAGCAGCTATAAGGGGAAAAACACTTATATAAGGTTATCCCTGTATATATATATATAGCGCTCTGGTGTGTGCTGGCAAACTCTCCCTCTGTCTCCCCAAAGGGCTAGTGGGGTCCTGTCCTCTATCAGAGCATTCCCTGTGTGTGTGCTGTATGTCGGTACGTTTGTGTCGACATGTATGAGGAGAAAAATGATGTGGAGACGGAGCAGATTGCCTGTAATAGTGATGTCACCCCCTAGGGGGTCGACACCTGAGTGGATGAACTGTTGGAAGGAATTACGTGACAGTGTCAGCTCTGTATAAAAGACAGTGGTTGACATGAGACAGCCGGCTACTCAGCTTGTGCCTGTCCAGACGTCTCATAGGCCGTCAGGGGCTCTAAAGCGCCCGTTACCTCAGATGGCAGATATAGACGCCGACACCGATACTGACTCCAGTGTCGACGGTGAAGAGACAAATGTGACTTCCAGTAGGGCCACACGTTACATGATGGAGGCAATGAAAAATGTTTTACACATTTCTGATAATACGAGTACCACCAAAAAGGGGTATTATGTTCGGTGAGGAAAAACTACCTGTAGTTTTCCTGAATCTGAGAAATTAAATGAGGTGTGTGATGATGCGTGGGTTTCCCACGATAACAACTGATAATTTCTAAAATGTTATTGGCATTATATCCTTTCCCGCCAGAGGTTAGGGTGCGTTGGGAAACACCCCCTAGGGTGGATAAAGCGCTCACACGCTTGTAAGGGCTCTACCCTCTCCTGAGATGGCCGCCCTTAAGGATCCTGCTGATAGAAAGCAGGAGGGTATCCTAAAATGTATTTACACACATACTGGTGTTATACTGCGACCAGCAATCGCCTCAGCCTGGATGTGCAGTGCTGGGTTGGCGTGGTCGGATTCCCTGACTGAAAATATTGATACCCTAGATAGGGACAGTATATTTTTGCCTATAGAGCATTTAAAAGATGCATTTCTATATATGCGTGATGCACAGCGGAATATTTGCCGACTGGCATCAAGTCCAAGTGCGTTGTCCATTTCTACCAGTAGAGGGTTATGGACACGACAGTGGTCAGGTGATGCGGATTTCAAACGGCATTTGGACGTATTGCCTTATTAAGGGGAGGAGTTATTTGGGGTCGGTCTTTCAGACCTGGTGGCCACGGCAACAGCTGGGAAATCCACGTTTGTACCCCAGGTCGCCTCTCAACATGAGAAGACGCCGTATTATCAGGCGCAGTCTTTTCGTGGACAAGCGGGCAAAAGGTTCCTCATTTCTGCCCCGTGACAGAGGGAGAGGAAAAAGGCTGCAGAAATCAGCCAGTTCCCAGGAACAGAAACCCTCTCCCGCCTCTGCCAAGCCCTCAGTATGCCGCTGGGGCTTTACAAGCAGAATCAGGCACGGTGGGGGGCCCGTCTCAATGAATTTCAGCTCGCAGTGGGCTCACTCGCAAGTAGACCCCTGGATCCTTCAGGTGATATCTCAGGGGTACAAATTGGAATTCGAGACGTCTCCCCCTCGCCGTTTCCTAAAGTCGGCTTTACCGATGTCTCCTTCTGACAGGGAGACAGTTTTGGAAGCCATTCACAAGCTGTATTCCCAGCAGGTGATAATCAAGGTACCCCTCCTGCAACAGGGAACGGGGTATTATTCCACACTGTTGTGGTACCGAAGCCGGACGGCTCGGTGAGACCGATTCTAAATCTAAAATCTTTGAACACTTACATACATACAGAGGTTCAAATTCAAGATTGAGTCACTCAGAGCAGTGATTGCGAACCTGGAAGAAGGGGACTACATGATGTCTCGGGACATCAAGGATGCTTACCTTCATGTCCAAATTTACCCTTCTCACCAAGGGTACCTCAGGTTTATGGTACAGAACTGTCACTATCAGTTCAGACGCTGCCGTATGGATGGTCCACGGCACCCCGGGTCTTTACCAAGGTAATGGCCGAAATGATGATATTCCTTCGAAGGAAGGGAATTTTAGTTATCCCTTACTTGGACGATTCCCTGATAAGGGTAAGATCCAGGGAACAGTTGGAGGTCGGTGTAGCACTATCTCAGGTAGTGTTGCGGCAGCACGATTGGATTCTCAATATTCCAAAATCGCAGCTGGTTCCGACGACTCGTCTTCTGTTCCTAGGGATGATCCTGGACACAGTCCAGAAAAAGGTGTTTCTCCCGGAGGAGAAAGCCAGGGAGTTATCCGAGCTAGTCAGGAACCTCCTAAAACCGAGCCAAGTCTCAGTGCATCAATGCACAAGGGTTCTGGGTAAAATGGTGGCTTCCTACGAAGCAATCCCATTCGGCAGATTCCACGCAAGAACTTTCCAGTGGGACCTGCTGGACAAATGGTCCGGGTCGCATTTTCAGATGCATCAGCGGATAACCCTGTCACCAAGAACAAGGGTGTCCCTCCTGTGTTGGTTGCAGAGTGCTCATCTTCTAGAGGGCCGCAGATTCGGCATTCAGGACTGGGTCCTGGTGACCACGGATGCCAGCCTGCGAGGCTGGGGAGCAGTCACACAGGGAAGGAATTTCCAGGGCTTATGGTCAAGCCTGGAGACATCACTTCACATAAATATCCTGAAGCTAAGGGCCATTTACAATGCTCTAAGCTTAGCAAGACCTCTGCTTCAAGGTCAGCCGGTGTTGATCCAGTCGGACAACATCACGGCAGTCACCCATGTAAACAGACAGGGTGGCACAAGAAGCAGGAGGGCAATGGCAGAAGCTGCAAGGATTCTTCGCTGGGCGGAAAATCATGTGATAGCACTGTCAGCAATTCCGGGAGTGGACAACTGGGAAGCAGACTTCCTCAGCAGACACGACCTCCACCCGGGAGAGTGGGGACTTCACCCAGAAGTCTTCCACATGATTATAAACCGTTGGGAAAAACTCGACAGGTATTGCGCCAGGTCAAGGGACCCTCAGGCAATAGCTGTAGACGCTCTGGTAACACCGTGGGTGTACCAGTCAGTATATGTGATCCCTCATCTGCCTCTCATACCCAAGGTACTGAGATTGATAAGATGGAGAGGAGTAAGCACTATATTCGTGGCTCCGGATTGGCCAAGAAGGACTTGGTAACCGGAACTTCAAGAGATACTCACGGAGGATCCGTGGCCTCTACCTCTAAGAAGGGACCTGCTCCAGCAAGGACCCTGTCTGTTCCAAGACTTACCGCGGCTGCGTTTGACGGCATGGCGGTTGAACGCCGGATCCTGAAGGAAAAAAGGCATTCCGGATGAAGTCATCCCTATCCTGATCAAAGCCAGGAAGGATGTAACCGCAAAACATTATCACCGCATTTGGCGAAAATATGTTGCGTGGTGCGAGGCCAGTAAGGCCCGACGGAGGAAATTCAACTGGGTCGATTCCTACATTTCCTGCAAACAGGAGTGTCTATGGGCCTGAAATTGGGGTCCATTAAGGTTCAAATTTCGGCCCTGTCAATTTTCTTCCAAAAAGAACTAGCTTCAGTCTCTGAAGTTCAGACGTTGTAAAAGGGGTACTGCATATACAGCCTCCTTTTGTGCCTCCAGTGGCACCTTGGGATCTCAATGTAGTTTTTGGGTTCCAAAAGTCACATTGGTTTGAACCACTTAAATCTGTGGAGTTAAAATATCTCACATGGAAAGTGGTCATGCTGTTGGCCCTGGCCTGGGCCAGGCGCGTGTCAGAATTGGCGGCTTTATCCTGTAAAAGCCCTTATCTGATTTTCTATTCGGACAGGGCGGAATTGAGGACTCATCCTCAGTTTCTCCCTAAGGTGGTTTCAGCGTTTCACCTGAACCAACCTATTGTGGTGCCTGCGGCTACTAGGGACTTGGAGGACTCCAAGTTGCTAGACGTTGTCAGGGTCCTGAAAATATATGTTTCCAGGACGGCTGGAGTCAGAAAATCTGACTCGCTGTTTATCCTGTATGCACCCAACAAGCTGGGTGCTCCTGCTTCTAAGCAGACTATTGCTCGTTGGATTTGTAGTACAATTCAGCTTGCACATTCTGTGGCAGGCCTGCCACAGCCAAAAATCTGTAAATGCCCACTCCACAAGGAAGATGGGCTCATCTTGGGCGGTTGCCCGAGGGGTCTCGGCTTTACAACTTTGCCGAGCAGCTACTTGGTCAGGAGCAAATACGTTTGTAAAATTCTACAAAATTGATACCCTGGCTGAGGAGGACCTGGAGTTCTCTCATTTGGTGCTGCAGAGTCATCCGCACTCTCCCGCCCGTTTGGGAGCTTTGGTATAATCCCCATGGTCCTTACGAAGTCCCCAGCATCCACTTAGGACGTTAGAGAAAATAAGAATTTACTTACCGATAATTCTATTTCTCGTAGTCCGTAGTGGATGCTGGGCGCCCATCCCAAGTGCGGATTGTCTGCAATACTGGTACATAGTTATTGTTACCAAAAAATCGGGTTATTGCTGTAGTGAGCCATCTTTTCTAGAGGCTCCTCTGTTATCATGCTGTTAACTGGGTTCAGATCACAAGTTGTACGGTGTGATTGGTGTGGCTGGTATGAGTCTTACCCGGGATTCAAAATCCTTCCTTATTGTGTACGCTCGTCCGGGCACAGTATCCTAACTGAGGCTTGGAGGAGGGTCATAGGGGGAGGAGCCAGTGCACACCAGGTAGTTCTAAAGCTTTACTTTTGTGCCCAGTCTCCTGCGGAGCCGCTATTCCCCATGGTCCTTACGGAGTCCCCAGCATCCACTACGGACTACGAGAAATAGAATTATCGGTAAGTAAATTCTTATTTTTTTTTATGTCTACCTCCCTGTTCCCGGATATGTTTCCCCCCCCCCCATCAGGTATATCAGTTTAAGCACGGAAATTGGTCAACGGAATCATCAGCTCTATTTGCAACGGATTATGGTTAACATAGTCTCTATTAATGCCAAAGGGCTCAATTCTCCCCATAAACGAAGAGTAGCCTTGAATTATTTCTATAAGCTTAAGGCACATGTGGTAGCAGTACAGGAGACACACTTTCAGAGACAAAATCCCCCCCTCTTCACTAATTCACGCTACCCCCATTGTTATATGGCAAATGGACCCGCCAAGAAAGCTGGCGTGGCTCTTCTTATAGCACAACACTGTTCGTTTGTTCTGTCCGATAAATATGAAGACCCAGACGGGAGATACTTAGTCTTAGTGGGCAAACTAGATAATGTAGAGACCACACTGGTATCTTGCTATGCACCCAATACCAAACAAATCCCATTTCTTAGAACCTTCTGTAGAACTCTCAAAGAACATACTAAAGGAGCCCTTTTGATCCTAGGAGATTTCAATATGGTGCTGGATCCCGTTATTGACCGCTCCCGCCCAACCCGAACCCTTCGTAGCAGTCCGCCCCAGGACCCCTCAGGCAAATTTGGTCAACTGCTAGCTGAGTATGCGTTGTATGATGTCTGGAGGGCTAAACATCCGGCAGAACGGGATTACACCTTCTATTCCCACGTACATAGTTCGTACTCCCGCATAGACTTGGCATTAGCTGATAAATGGACATTAGCGGCTATTAGTAAGATGGAGATACTACCTATGTCCTGGTCAGATCACTCACCGCTTATTGTTGTTTGGGATGTCAGTAAGAGGGTGGTCCCTCATGGTCCCTGGAGAATGGGCCAATACCTTCTGGCCAACGCTGAGGCTCACCAGGTCATCCAGCAATCCCTGGATTTATATTTGACCACTAATTGCCCCGGGGACACATCTGTTTTCACCCATTGGTGTTCTCTGAAAGCCGTGATTAGAGGCTCTGCAATTCAAATAGCGGCTAGACTCAAACGCGACTATAGAAAAAGACATGTCTCGGCCGAAAGAGAGGCTGCCCGGTTGGAAGCCGCACATAAAATTAGCCCCGATAATAAATCCCTTTTTAAGCAACTTCTTAGTGCCCGTGACAAAGTGAATACATTTGCCTTAACAGAAGTTCACCGCAACCTGCAGCTGCTAAATCAAAAATATTATAGGCTTGGTAATAGAGCGGGACGGCTACTGGCGCGTAAATTGAGAGGGCGTAGAGCCAAGGAACGCATACATGCTATCCATACATCTTCTGGAGTTAAAGTTACCGATCCGGTCGAGATAGCGAATACGTTTGCTGAGTATTATTCGCAGCTGTATAACCTCAGAGATGACCCGGGTACCCCTCAGCCCACTATGGCAGATATCACCAGATTTTTGGACGGGTTGTCGCTCCCTACTATAGACTCTCGGACCCGTAAATCCCTTAGCGCCCCCTGGTTGCTCAAAGAAGTCGAAGCAGCCATAGATTCATGTCCAGTAAATAAAGCCCCCGGCCCGGATGGGTACCCCTCCAGCTTCTACAAGGCATTAAAATCAACCTTTGCCCCACTCTTAACGTCAGTCTACAATGAAGCCTCTGACTCCACATGTTTCCCGAAAGAGATGTTAGAGGCCCGAATAGTTACTATCCCCAAGCCAGGAAAATCCCCAACAGTGGTTCAGAACTACCGCCCAATAGCATTGCTGAACACTGACCTTAAATTTTACGCTAAGATGGTTGCGAATAGGATTTCCCCTCTCCTGCCTAGTTTGATTAACCCTGACCAGGTGGGTTTTGTTATGGGCCGACAGGCGTCAGATAACACACGTAGGGTTATTAATTTGATTGACCGCTGTCAGGCCCGGAGCGAACCTTTCTTGCTTCTTTCCCTGGACGCAGAAAAAGCATTCGATAGGCTCCATTGGGACTATTTCTTTTTCATCCACTAGGGGTCACTGGAGTACTCTTGGGTTATGGACTGGGCGTAGCCGGAAATGGCACATATTTAAATATTTAAATTAGTAACTGGCCATCCCCTCCATAATCCCATAGAGCCTTCAGTATTTTTCTGTGCCTCTAGCGGAAGGTACTGAGGACTGAATGTCCTGCGATTCTTCAAGCAAGATTATTTCAAACAAGATTATTTTTGGTTTTTACCTGATCCCTTCCCAACTTATCAGAGAAGTTCGGGTTAGGGATCATTGGTGCTGCATTAGCAGCAGATGGTCTGCCGGCGCTCATACAAAGGGCCCCGCCATTGACTAAAATCAGTGCAGCTGATTGCAGCCACGGGCTGCACAAGGACGCAGGACGGCGCTTACAGAAAGGTCCCGTCATGGCCTCCGCAGGTGCAGGTACTGAGCGGTAGGCAGCTCTCACTGCCGCCGCTCACTTACTTACTATTCTATTGCGGGCGGTCAGCTCACGCTGCCGCCCATTTTGGGGGGACTGTATGGGTTTAGATACTGTAAATGTTCCCCTGCTGCCTGCCACTAGATACACCTTGCTGCCACTATAATGCATTTGCAGACGGAGCCAGCGAGCGAACCCCGGCACTGCCGCAGGGCCGCTCGACCTTCCCCGGATCCTTTCATTAACAGCACCCGGCGCCGCGGGGCGCTTGCAGTAAACTAGCGAGCAGTTCCCGACACTACCGCCGGAACACTCGCCGCTCCCCGTCTCTCTGGCGTCCGCGCAATACGTCCTCCGCCCTACGGCTCTGGTGGGGTGAGCGGCCGAGATGACCTCAGCTGCTGCTGCGGCCCGCTCTGGCGGCCGCTCACCAATCTCCGGCGTGCAGTCCTTCACGGCCGCGGTAAGACTCGCACTCCCCGTCTCCCGTCTGCTGAACAACGGGGGGGGGAGCAGTAAAAGAAGAAAGTGGGGGAAGTCGGCAGCCAGAATAAAGGCTGCCCTGCAAATAATACTCTTCTGCAGGAGAGAGAGGGGGGGAGGAAACCCGCAGGGAGGCCCCAATAACTAAGCTGCGTTTAGGCAGCAAAATAATCAGGCTTTTAAGCCTGTGGCCAATATCAGAGTCTCTGTTACTTATACAATATACCTGTGGGTGTGTATCTGTGTATGTATGTATATATATATATATATGTATATATATATATATATATATATATATATGATAGATATATAGATATATATATATATATATATATATATGTATATATATATATATGTGTGATGTATATGTATTTGTGTGTTTACACACTGATTGTATACAGATAGGTGTGTCGGTGTATATGCATATACATGTATTAATATATATATGTTTATGGTTAAAATATATATATATATATATATATATATATATATATATATATATATATATAGAACTTGGTGTATCAGCAACCTTGCAATAAGCAAGCACATGGCCGGACACCATTTTAACATTACTTCCTGGTTCTTCCCAGGAAGTTGCTGCCCTACAACATTCGGCCTCTAGAGGAGCCGGGGTGTTAGGAATTTTTTCTTGGTTTTGTACAAGCACAAGATAAACACGTGTGCCGTAAGGTAGATTTATACACACTTTATTTACGTGGTACTAAGTCACGGTACTAGTCTATCCTTCTGTACTTGCTTGTCCGTGTACATAAGGAGTAAGTCTAAGACATAGCAGCTTCGCTGCAGAGTCCGTCGGACATACGCACTATTGCCGTTCCTCGTTGGGGGAGGCTGGCGTATATACTGACTGTGAACAATTGTTATTATTGTTTTATAATTTGATGGTTTCAATACCCGTCGCAGTGTGTCCTACAGTATACAGCAGTAGGGGTGTTGTTTAACCTGGTTTGGGCCCGGTTTCGCTTAACAGGGCAGTGGTTGCATGGCAATACAGTTCACGTTTGCCCTACAAGAAGCACACCTTACGCTTCTCGCTGATCACACTTGTGAATCTGCTCAACAGTTTCTGTGGATGTCAGCCAGTTTAGTTCTCGCTTTTCAGTTTCACTAGTGCGGCACGACGTGCTTTTTCGCTACGTGCTTAACAGGACGGTGTCCGTTTCTAAACGAGAATAGAAACATTACCTTACGCTGCCCACATGTTTCGTCCTGTCTTGGACAAATTCCTGAATAAATAGATTCAGGATATAGTCGTTACATCTCGGTCCTTTCGGGCCCGTGCTACAGAAACAGCCACAGGCGGGTCAGGTGGTAGTGAACGTGGTTTTCGATAACCTCTACCTTTCTGATTGTTGTCAATATACGGTTAAAGTGCTGCCACCTACTTCCACGTATCTTTAACCAGGGTTCAGTGGCGTTTACAGCTAAGCCACTGAAAAGCCAGGGCTAGAATGAGTTTCCAGGCCATCGCCGATCGTCAGTTGTGGGCATCCACAGTTGGGGGATCCGCAATTTTTGGGTTCGCAGTTTACCAGACAAAGGTTGCTTGTTTTCCACCATTGCAATTTGCAAGACGGGTCTGCCTGGGTCATAAGATGCGGTTCTGCACACCGCCATACAAGCTCTAGTAGATTGAGCACTTTGACTGCAGTCAACAACATTATTCCAGTTTGGGGTAGTTCCAAAGCTGGCTGAATCTGTCAGTCCGATACTGACCCTTCAGGTCAATCAGGGCGTCGCTTATACTACACATTCATGAATACCTGCAGTTGATGACTACAGGTTGAAAATCACAGTGATTCTGGATTTCAACAAGAATAGGTACTTAGACGCATCAGGCCTACTTAAGTTGGCAGTAAAAACCATTCTCGCTTTCAAGCGCTACCGTTTTGGCTTCGTATGGCGCCTAGGGTTGTCACAAGTAATGGCTATCGTGATAGCTCATCCCTGGAAGTGATAACAGTTCAGTGTTTTGCAGATCTGCTCATTAAAGCTCCGTCTCAAAACTTCGTCATGCAACGGCCCTTACTAACGTACAAGGGTGTCGTTCAGCACGGTTAGATTGTTAACCTAGAGATATCAAGCCTCATTCCGTAATACCGGACTCATACATAGGGATAATTCCGTGATTGCACGGATTTACCTGCCTGAACATACCTCACAAACTGTTCGTCATCACGTACAGTTCATACGCAAGCCACGGACAGTCTTGATCCGTTTGGCCTTTTGCCTATTGGTAAGGAGAGTGACGTCTTTCGACGCTCTCTACTTCGCAAGGAGTCACTCAGGTCATTTTCACCTGGAAGTTCTTGCACGCTCCTACAAAATAGTACGGTTGTCTCTAAGGGCCAGAGTTTCACTACTCTAGTGGCTCCAAGTACATAATTTTACCGCAGGGACAATGTTCGGCGTCTGGAATTGGATAATTCTAAATATGAACGCGAGTCTCAGAGGTTGGGGACCTGGGGTCCCAAATGATTAACTTCACAAATCACGGAGATTTCGGTCAAACGCGCTGCGGCAAGCGGGCCACATGCTCCGTTCTCAGACTGTCCAAGTGCGGTCAGACAACACAACGGCGATCGCATACATCACCGATCAAGGACGGAATCGAAGTCGCATGACCATGCGCCAAGTTGCTCCATGTTCATTCTGGAAGTGAACAGCTGGAAGGCAGCTTATTCCAGGACACTGAGCATTGAAATCTTAAGTGTTCCAGATGTTGGTCCAGCGGTGGAGTTACCCACAGGGGTATCTATTGGCATCTCGCAAAAACAAATTAGAAAAAAAAAAAAACATCCAAGTATGTGTCCATCCCAGTATGTGTCCAGTACAAGGGCTCCGAAGGCAGCAGCTGTAGATGCTCTGATGCTCTCACGATCGCGTGGCTGTACAGCATTGTGAATCTGTTACAACGGTTACGCTGCTTCCTCGGGTACTAAAATGGATCATACAAGACTCCATGACAGTCATACTAGTGGCGCCACATTGGCCTCGGAGGCCATGATTCTTGGATCTCCGCGAACTACTCGCAGCCGATCCTTCACCGCTCTCGCCACGTCCGGACCTATCCCACTAGGGTCAGTTCTTTTACCCCGTTTTAGCGGGGCAGCGTTTCACGGGGTGGCTGTTCAAAGCGCTCTCAAGAACGGAGGGCATTCCAGAATCTGGTATACAAACCATGTTAAAGGCTGGGAAGCCAGTACGGCAGCTCATTATCACAAGGTTTAGCGTGCCTCTATAGGTTGGTGTGACGCTCAGAAGTTTCCAACATCATTTTCAAGTTATCCCGTCTTTTAATATTTTTACAAATGGGTTTGGTGAAGGATTATATTCTACATTCAAGGTGCAGGTCTCTGCATGTCAATTTACCTGCAAAGGTGTTTGGCTCCTTTGCCGATTGTACACACTTTCCTGCACGGTGTCCTCAGACGACCTCCATTTATACCACCTACAGCGCCATGGGACGTGATCTGGTTTTAGGTTTTTTATTTACAGTCTTCATTTGTTGATTTCTTACAACAAGTGGATGTTACGTTTATCAATTGGTAAACACTTTTCTCTTAGCCTTAGCCTCTCAGCAAGGCGTGTTTTTAACATAGGGTGGCTTGCATGTCAAGGCCCCAAATCTGGTGTTTTATGGTCATAGGGCGGAACTTCGCACAAATTCCGTGTTCCAGTCAAAGATCGTATAATGTCATGCATCAACTAATTAATGTAGTTCCTCGGTTATCAATATGTTCGAGAACTTAAGTTACTTTGAATGTGGTACGCGCACTACGCGTTTATGTAACACAAACAATTGTACGTAGAACAGACACATTGTTCTCTATAATGTAGTGAAGATGGCTTTACAAGCTTCCAAGCAGTCCTTATGTCATACGTCAGGCTTAGCTTCATAATAGGCTACAACACCTACATCAAGGTCAGACCATTCCAAACGTTCTAGTGAACGTCATAAGCGGGCTTCGACCGCCTACATCAGTGTCAGACCATTCCATACGTTCTTTGGGAACGTTAGGAGCAGCAGGTCGTGGAGTTTCTACGAAACAGCGTAGACAAGATGCTACATGGTCATCAGTGCATGACCATCAGTGCGCATGTTGGTGCGCTTTTACAGGTTGGCTACGTTTGCGGCATCAGCATTTAGCTTTGGCCGTCTAGTATTACAGGTGCCAAACTGCTCTCCCGCCCAAGGGGGAAACTTTGGTACGTCCCAAGAGTACTCCAGTGACCCCTAGTGGATGAAAAAGAAAATAGGATTTTGGTACTTACCAGGTAAATCCTTTTCTTTGAATCCATAGGGGGCACTGGACGCCCACCCAGAGCAGTTTACCTGTCTTGTGGTAAGGTCTGTGGATCTTATGGTAACACTTCATCACCAATGCATTCGATGTTATGGTATCAACTGATTGTTATCAGTTCCGTTATGTGTCAACTTTAGGGTTGACCATTATATTATAATGTTATAGGTGCATATAATGTTATATGTAATTCTCTATGGTTCATCCTCTCTATCACTCCTGTTCGGCCCAGTAAAAATACTGAAGGCTCTATGGGATTATGGAGGGGATGGCCAGTTACTAATTTAAATATTTAAATATGTGCCATTTCCGGCTACGCCCAGTCCATAACCCAAGAGTACTCCAGTGCCCCCTATGGATTCAAAGAAAAGGATTTACCTGGTAAGTACCAAAATCCTATTTTAAGGGTTACCCTGGGCCGTGTTGGATTTGCGGGTAGGATTCTTGACTCCATTTTCGCTTTGTACTCCTCGCCCTCGGCTTCGGTTTTCGCCAATGGATGCAACTCCTCTGTATTTAATATTACTAATGGGACTCGGCAGGGATGCCCACTATCACCCCTTATCTTTGTACTAGCTGTGGAACCTCTGGCGGAGCGAATTAGGGTGTCTGCGTCAATTGTTGGTCCAGAGGTGGGAGGGTTGCCCCATAAAATCTGCCTTTTTGCTGACGATATCTTAGTGTGTCTTAGTGAGCCTGAGTCGTCCTTACCTCATTTACACTCTCTTTTGGACTCGTATGCAGCGGTCTCTTACTATAAACTGAACGCTACTAAGACTGAGGCCCTCCTTTTGAACTTTTCGGACAGCGCTCTTAGTCGTCTGAAGAATGATTATAAGTACGCGTGGCAACTTAGGTCGCTTAAATATCTGGGTGTACATATATCTAGAGGGCGGGACTTAATGGGGTGTAACTACGACCCACTTTTTCGTACATTTGAATTATTTATTAAAGAATGGATGATGCAGGAGGTCTCCTGGGTCGGACGGGTGGCAGCTGCGAAGATGGTTCTTTTACCAAAATTGATGTATCTCTTCCGTACCATCCCAAGGACTTTCCCCAAAGATGTTTGTAACAGATTAAATCGTCTATTAACTAAATATATATGGGGGGGCTCAAAGCCGAGAATAGCGAAATCCACATTAACCGCTCCAAAGTGTGTTGGTGGAGTCACATATCCAGATTTAGAGAGATACCATATTGCTTGTTTACTCACCCAGGCTAGAGATTGGCTCACTCAGGGCAATTTTAAACCATGGGTATCCCTTGAACAGGACGCAATATCCCCCTTCACACTATCAGACTTGTTATGGTTGCCCATCAAATCACTCCCAGCTAGGGTTGCTGAGTGCCCCGCAGTCCACGCAACGCTGTTGGCATGGAAGGACGTGACGAAGTCTCTCCCTCCTGGTGCTCTGCCCTCCCCCCAGCTGTCTCTCCACGCAATAGCCCTATTGATCCCAGATTTGCAATTACACCACTGGCGGGCCATGGGTCTCACCATTCTAAAAGATGTTCTTCGAGAAGGCGCTTTAGTCCCCTTCTCCCTACTCCAAGAACAATTTCAGGTACCCAAACAAGATTTTCATAAATATCTACAATTGCGACATTGGCTTCAAAGCTGCTCTCCCAGTCGAGTCCCACATACTGACTTCCCTAAAATACTGATGTCACTTCTAGTGCCTAGCGGCAATAGGGGAGGTATATCTAGATGGTACCAGCATCTTGTGATCGAATCCCACCATGGGGTATTCCCCGCACAGACTAAATGGGAAAAAGACCTCCCTGCAATCTTCACTGAAGATGTCTGGAAAGATATCTTTAAATCTTGTTTTAGAATCTCCAAATGCGTAAACCATTGTGAAATGTATTACAAACTGGTTCACAGGGTATATTTAACGCCGGACCGTTTGCACAAGATCTGGCCTGATATCTCCGCTAGTTGCTGGAGAGATTGTGGGATGGTGGGAGATATTCTACATATTTTTTGGTTATGTCCGAAAATCCGAGCGCTATGGAGGGAGGTGTTTTTGTTCATTTCCCACATACTAGGAGCTGTCCTTCTGCCAGACCCCCTTTTGGCACTCTTCCACTATTACGAGAAAGATGTCTAGCGCTGATAGATATCTTTTAGGCCATATCCTCATAGCTTCTAAAGCCGCCATTGCCTCCAAATGGAAGTCAGCGGTCATCCCCAATATTTCAATGATAGAAAATAGAGTCCATCAACACTGTTTTTGAAACAGCAGAGGGCAATTACTCCCCAGGAATTAATTCTATTAGTAAGAAATGGTTTAAATGGTCCCTCTACAGGGAGGGCTTGGGCCAGACGGGTGTATTTGGCGTCCCAACTGACATTCCAGACCTTTCTGTGCTTCACTCCCCGATTCATACCGGGCCTTAATTTGCTAAATGAAGCAGACTTGTTGTCTTTCACTATACTACGATTTCATTGTTAAACTACGATATCCCTGATATGTACTCTCCCTCCCCCATGTCTTTATTAATTCTGTTATGTATGTGTCCCCCCCCCCCCCCCCCCACTTGATTTTACCTACCAATTTAAATGTACATGTAATCTGTATGAAAACTCAATAAAAATTTAATGTTTAAAAAATAAATAAAATGAAGTTAACATAAAATAGGCCCTTCTTCAGCGTCGAAGCCCTGTATTTGCGGGGACTCTGGAACTAATTGCTGAATTTCTATTTTAGAATTTTTTCTACTTGTATTATGCTTGCAAAGCCTTGTAATAACAGGTTTGGCTTTTTTTTTTTTAGGAAAACAATGAGATGTTCCTGGGTAGTCCATGTAAGGAGATCTATCCCAATGATAACTTCCCTCAAGGAATTACCAATGGAGCAAACTGGTATAATGTTCCAGGTAAACAGTGTATCCTACTATAATTCTCCTTGTTCTTAAGTTTAAAACTTGCACCTCTAAGGGTAGATGTATTAAACAGCGTAATGGGGGAGAAATGGAATCACTGCATGTTATGTGAGCTGATACCGCTTCTCCTCCATGTAGTAATGTAGGGATGTGTGTGAAATGACAGGGGCACTGTGTCTGATGCCATGTGTCGTTCCTCCCGGCCGATCTCTTGTGGAGCCCGGACCTGGCAGCAGCCACAGCCAGGGACAGGTCTGTCCCTGCTGTGGTGATGGGGCAATGACATCTGCAGCTGTAGGAACGGTCAGTGCTACTGACCAGTCATACAATGTTCTGCACATGGCTGCGCTATCGAAGATAGCAGTACCAAGAATTACGCCCCTGTCACTTCACACACACATCCACTTTTTTTTTTTAAAGTAAATTTTTATTGGCAAGATGAAATGCACAAACAGTAACTTGACCTATGCAGAGGTCTCAAGGTAACATCCAACAGAACAGAATCGTGTCACAGGATAAAATAGGAAAAATCAAATATTACAATATTACAGACATTAACATCTATTGAAGAACAATCACATCCCCACTTTATACATGGGAGAGTAGCAGTATCAGCGCATATAATGTGTGCTGATACCACTTCTCCCCCCATAACACTGTTTAATACATATACTCCTGAATACAGTGAGTGGTCCACAAAGTATTGCTCTGCTAGTACTGAATTTTGTTTTAGGGAATTACTATATTTAATGGGGTCATTGATGCTTAATTGTGCATATGTTATTGTTGCATTATTATAGTTATATCTGTAGGTGTCTGAGGTGCACAAGCTAAACTATTTAATTGTACCTTTTTATTCTGTCAATTATCACGTGTGTAGTTTCGTGTTGAGGGCGATGTTAGAGAAGAATCAGACCAGGGACGGATCTAGACTTTTCTTTTAGGGGGGGGGGGGGGGGGGGGCACGGTTTATTTATTCATGACTCCTCCACTACACTCATTACTCCTCCCACTTCCCATACCAACTGTCCAACTGTCCATTAATGCTCTAAAGAGCATATAAAGCATTGCCAGGCTGCACATGTGCTTCTTATGTAGCACACATAACCGGGCACATGTAACTACTAACACCCCGATGGGCGGCACACACTGCCCAAGGTGGGGGTGACGGCATGTGATGATGGCAGATGGGGCTAGGGGCCCCAGGGACACGGAGAATGGGGAGGGATGTCAGTGCAGCCACACACCATCACCTGGCAGCAGCCCCCACCTCATGTAGGTGGGCGTGGCTATGACTGTTAGGGGGGGGGGCGTGATAGTGTCAGGTGGAATTTGTCCCATGTGTCACCAGCTTTACTGACCAAGATTGCATGTGGCAGTGAGAGTACGGTGTGTATGGGTGTGTTCTGTATATCCTACACACTTATGCTGAGGACCTTTTTATAGAGTGTCACATGCAGTGAGAGAGGTTAATTTCACCATAGACATGCTGATGCCTTTTTAAGAAGATTAGCCTAACTTAATCAGAATGGATACCTGATTGCTTTGTGCACAGTTGCTGATGTTAGCAAGAGTCTAACTTGCATATTAACTCATAGGTGGCATGCAGGACTGGAACTATCTAAACACAAACTGTTTTGAAGTGACCATTGAGTTGGGCTGTGTAAAATATCCTATTGCCTCGGAACTTCCTGCGTACTGGGAAAGTAACCATCGGTCTTTGCTGCAGTTCATACAACAGGTGAGTAGTTGCTCACAAGCTTGTTCCCTGTTAACATGTCGTGTCTGAACCACTAACTTCTAATCCTTTTTCAGGTGCACAAGGGAATCAAAGGATTTGTGCTTGATGCCACAGATGGAAGAAGCATTTTCAATGCTACCATTAGCGTGGCAGACATTAATCATCCTGTGACCACTGATAAAGCTGGAGATTATTGGAGATTGCTAGTGCCTGGAACATATAAAGTCACAGCCTCTGCAAGAGGGTAAGTATCGCTTTACTCCCCTGCAGACACATAGTATTGACTAGAATTAGGTCCGTGCTATGGACTATGCATGTGTTGTTGCTGTTGGTTTTTTGTTTTTTTACACCCTCTTATAATCAAACCAATTTGTGACTGTCTGCCAGTACCAATAGTATAAAGATTTAAAAATAAATATTTCTCTAGCATCCACTGGGGTCTTAAGGCCCGTACACACTGGCCGATATATCGGCCGTTCTCTTGAACGACCGATATATTACGGGACCGTCAGCCAGTGTGTACGGCTGATACGTCTGTGAACTCCGTCGTTCACAGATGTATCGCATCGGCCCCGCAGCACAGCCGACGGCCAGTGCACTTTAAATTTCTTCACTGGGCGTGCTGGCTCTTCCTCTCTATGTCCCTTCCCACTGGCGGTTTAGAAAAAAGTGCCCTCAGGAGAGGATGCACATCTCTGCAGCTACAGAGAGTTTTCTTCAATTTGTTTTCAACTTTTATTATTTTCGGTACGCTGTTTGGGCAACAGCATACCTGCACCGTTGGAGTTAGGAATGGGACGGTCACCAGCCTTGCGACATGCAGAGCCGCTTCCCCGCTGCAGAACCACCGTCCTGAGGGGCTGTTGTTCAGCGGGGCACTGCGCCTTTGCTGTCACAATCGCAGCATGCCGCACACCCCTAGCACTAGCCTGAAGGTGACTTCTGTGGTGAGTATAAACCAGGGGCCCCGCTAGGGGGGTCCCCGGTTCAAAGTGCAGCTGAACGCGGGCGCGACATGCGGGACCCTTCTGGGGGTCCCTGCTAGAGCCCTCGTGTAGACTGGCTTATATTAGCTTGAACTAGCACTTGTGCGACATTTTTAATCCACACAGGAGACTTTGCCGGTATAAATATAATTATAGCTCCGGCGCCATTGGAGAGGGCGGAGCTAACTCAGAGTGGTACTAGATGCATTTTGGCACCTTCCTCTGCTTAATGCAGCCACGGACAGCACATACAGCTCTTTCTGCCTCACAAGACACCCTGGAAATCTTGTACAGGGTGTAGCAAAGGGGGAGAGCTGCTATTATACACTATTTGTGGGGGTGATTCAGACCTGATTGCACGCTAGCTTTTTGCGCTGCGCCGCAATCAGGTCAGAACTGCGCATGCACCACTGTGCACAGGCGCGTCGCTCGGGTACAAAGCGGATTGTTGCTGTGCGATGGGTTTTACAGGAAGAGGGCGTTTGTGGGTGGCAACTGACTGTTTTCAAGGAGTGGTTGGAAAAACGCAGGCGTGTCCAAGCGTTTGCAGGTCGGGTGTCTGATGTGATCGCAGCGGCTGAGTAAGTCCTGGGCTACTCAGAAACTGCAAAAGATCTTTTGTACCTCTCTGCTGCACATGCGTTTGCACACTTGCACAGCTAAAATACACTCCCCTGTAGGCGGCGACTATCTGATCGCAGCGCTGCAAAAAACTGCTAGCGAGCGAACAGGTCTGACTTAGGTCCTGTGTCCTCTCCAGGACAGAATTTACTAGTATTTGCTGAGTTATAGTTAGCTGTCAGCCTCACTGGGGCAGTGCAGCTAGGGGTGTGCTGGTGTGTGTCTCTCTCTCTCTCTCTCTCTCTCCTCTCACATACAGTAAGGGCAGGCTTGCAACGTATTACTGTCTGTGTGTATGTGTATGTCATTGTGCTTACTGTGAAACATGGGTAAACACAAACTGTGCAGTGTATGCCACACCAGATTCTCTCCATTGTCATCTGATTCTGTTTCTTGTGAACAATGCAGCCAACCTTCACAAATCAGTGAAGGTGCTGTGGGAGAGGGTACAGAACCCCACTGGCTAGGGTCTCTTAAAACTATGATGTCTGATATGTTGTCCCAGCTCACTGCTAATATACAGAAAACTCAGCTACTACAACAAGCTGTTGCAGACTTAACTGCTAGGACAGATGTTACACAGCCCCCCCTCTCTCATGCAGGTCCACAAAAGCGTGGTCTACCTGCTCTGCTCTCTGATACAGATGAGGATATACAGAAGGACGGGGAGTACTTGGATCCCATTAGTGGGGATTCAGATTCTGCGCATGGTATTGAACCCTTAATTTTGGCTATAAGGGACGTGTTAAAGCTCCCTCTAGAGGACGCTACGTCACAGCAGTCGTTTTTCTTTACACAAAACAAGCTTAATGTCACTTTCCCTGATTTTACGGAGTTAGATGACCTATTCAAGTTAGCCTGGAGAAATCCAGACAAAAAAATTCCAAGTGTCAAAAAAGTTTTTGCACACTTTCCCATTTGCTCCTGCAGGCAGGAAGTTTTGGGAGGAGCCCCCAGGGGTTGACGTATCAGTCTCTCAACTGTCTTAAAAGGCGGTGCTGCCTGCCCAGGGCTTCTTTACCATAAAGGATCCTGGGGACCGGAATATAGAGACTACACTAAAATCTATTTACATGACAGCAGGTGTATTGCAAAGGCCAGTCATAGCTGGATGACCCATGCCATACATGTGTGGACTACTCAGATTAAGGAGGGCCTCTCCGAGGCTATGCCTCTGGTTGCTATGGTGACTCTCCTCAAGCACATTCAGGACACTACACGCATCCTGTGTGACTCGCTCAAGGAGATGTGAAATATTAATGCTAGGACTTCTGCCATGGCAGTGTCGGCATGCAGGGCTTTGTGGTTGCGTCAGTGGATTGCGGACGCAGAATCAAAGCGCAGCGTGGAATCCCTCCCCTTTTCGAGGCAATGGCTCTTTGGGGTTGAGTTGGATACGTGGATTTCCAAAGTAATGTCTGGGAAATCCACGTTTCTCCCTTCTGGGGCCCTGGCGGCGAGACGCTCCTACACGGGGCCGTCTGTGCAGTCCTTTCAGGTCTAACAGATTTAGATCTAATACCAGAGGTGCCTCAAATGCAACTAGAGGCACCAGAGGTAAGTCAAGAAAACCTGCAAGCACCAGCTCCCAGGACCACCTGTTCTGCTTCCGCTAAGACCTCAGCATGACTGTGCATACCCACCCCGTGGGGATATCGAGATGGGAGCTCGACTGCGTCACTTCAGCCGCGTCTGGGAGGCTTCCTGCCAGGATACTTGGGTCAGGGATCTCATTTCTCAGGGCTACAAGCTGGAGTTCGATGATGCTCCTCCCCAACGATTTTTCAAATAAAGCTTACCAGCTTTGGAGGATATGCAGGTTACGTTGCAACAGGCCATCCAAAAGTTGGTCCAGTCCCACGTCATTGTTCCAGTACCTATACCACAACGAGGCAAGGGTTATTACTCCAACCTGTTTGTGGTACCGAAACCGGACGGTTCGGTAAGGCCCATATTGAATCTCAAGTCCTTGAACTCTTACCTAAAGGTTTTAAAGTTCAAAATGGAATCCTTGCAAGCAGTGATTGCGGGCCTGGAGGAACAGGAATTCATGGTCTCCCTGGATATCAAGGATGCCTACCTGCATATTCCGATTTGGCCACCTCATCAAGCGTACCTGAGGTTTGCCCTGCTGGACGATCACTGTGAGTTCCAGGCCCTGTCCTTTGACCTGTCCACAGCTCCGAGGGTTTTCACGAAGGTGATGGCAGAGATGATGTTCCAACTCCGGGTCCAGGGGGTCAATGTTGTCCCTTACCTGGACGATCTTCTGATAAAAGCAAGGTCCTGGGAGCTTTTATTGCTCCATATCGACCGCACTATCCATCTTCTGTCACACCATGGGTGGATCCTCAATTTACAGAAGTCCCACCTGGAGCCAACTCAGTGGCTCTTGTTCCTGGTTATTTTGCTGGATACTGTGGTAGAGAAAATGTTCCTACCAGAGGACAAGGCGAGAACACTTCAGGAGATAGTCCGAATGGTGCTCCGGCCTACTCGAATGTCCATCCATCTTTGCATACGATTGCTGGGAAAGATGGTCGCCTCATACGAGGCAATACAATATGGGAGGTTCCATGCCAGAACATTTCAATTGGATCTCCTAAACAAGTGGTCCAGCTCACATCTACAGATTTATTGGCTAATCCGACTGTCCCCTCTGGCAAGGATTTCCCTCTGTGGTGGTTACAGTCCTCCAATCTCCTGGAAGGCAGGACTTTCAGGAATAAGGATTTGACCCTCCCCACGACGGATGCGAGTCTGAGAAGATGGGGAGCTGTCACCCAAGGGGCGCAGTTCCAAGGCAGGTGGTCAGCCCACGAAAGCCTCCTTCCGATCAACATTCTGGAACTTCTTGCAATCTGCAGTGCTCTGCTTCAGGCCTCTCCTCTGCTCAAGGATCACGCGATCCAAGTACAGTTGGACGACGCCACATCAGTGGCGTATATCTATCGACAAGAAGGGACAAAAAGCGGAGCCTGCATGCGAGAGGTGTTAAAGATACTCCTCTGTGTGAAAAGAAATGCAAGAGCCATGTCGGCAATCTTCATTCCGGGTGTGGACAACTGGGAAGCAGGACAACTGGGAAGCAGACTTCCTAAATCGTCACAATCTCCACCCGGGGGAGTGGGGACTCCACCATCAGGTGTTCCAGCAGATTATCTACCGGTGGGGCTGCCCACAAATAGACATGATGGCTTCTCGACTCAACAAGAAGCTTCACTGGTATTGCTCACGAACCAGGGACCCTCAGGCGAGGGCAGTGGATTCACGGACGTCGCCTTGACCTTACCGACTGGTCTACTGGTTTCCTCCGATTCTGTTGTTCCCAAGGGTGCTAAAGCGAATCAGAAATCAAGGAGTCAGACAATTCTGATTGCCCCGGATTGGCCTCGGAGGGTGTGGTACGCGGATCTTCTGGTCATGTCCATTGAAGATCCTTGGCCTCTACCACTAAGAAGAGATCTTCTTCAACAAGGACCGTTCATCTACCCGGACTTACGGCGACTTCGTTTGACGGCATGGAGGTTGAGCTGAACATCCTAGCTTACAAGGGCCATTCCAAAAAGGTTATTGCTACCATGGTTCAGGCCAGGAAACCTATGACGTCAAAACACTATCCTCATATCTGGAGGAGATACGACTCTTGATGCAAGGAAAGCACGTATCCGCCTGCAGAGTTCCACTTGGGACGTTTCTTACGTTTCCTGCAGGCTGGTGTCGATAAGGTCTTGCGTCTGGGTTCCATCAAGGTCCAAATTTCTGCTCTTTCGTTTTTCTTCCAGAAGAAATTGGCGGCGTTGCCAGAAGTACAGACCTTCTTGCAAGGGATACTCCACATACAGCCTCCTTTTGTGCCACCTACGGCACCCTGGGATTTGGATGTAGTGTTGGACTTTCTACAGTCCTCCTGGTTTGAACCTCTGATGACTGTGGAAGACGGTGATGATACTGGCCCTGGCTTCTGCTCGACGCGTCTCATAATTGGGAACCTTTATCATGTAAAAGTCCATACTTGGTCTTTTACGATGACAGAGCGGGGCTTCGGACTATACAGCAGTTTCCGCCGAAGGTTGTCTCTGCATTTCACCTGAATCAACCTATTTTGGTTCCGTCCAGTTCTGACACTTCTGCTCCTCCGGAGGCGTTGGATGCTGTGTGAGCCTTGAAGATCTATGTCAAGCGAAGGGCTCTGATCAGAAAGACGGATTCTTTGTTCGTGCTCTTTGATGCGCAGAAAAAGGGTTGTCCTGCTTCGAAGCAGTCCATTGCTTGTTGGCTTAGACTTACTATCCAACAGGTTTATGTGTCGGCAGCTTTACTTGTTCCTAAATCTCTGACCCACTCTACAAGATCGGTGGGGTATTCCTGGGCGGCTGCCCGTGGAGTCTCTGACTTGCAACTGTGCCGAGCTTCTACCTGGTCGGGGAACACCTTTGTTAAGTTCTACAAGTTTGATACCCTGGCCAAAGAGGATACCCAGTTTGGACAGGCGGTGCTGCAGACGTCTCAGCACGTTCTGGAAGCTTTGGGACGTCCCCATCGTACTAGATTCCCCCAATATCCCTTATGGATGCTAGAGAAAATAGGATCTTAATTACCTACCAGTAAACCCTTTTCTCATAGTCCGTAAGGGATATTGGGGGCCCGCCTCACTGCGTTAACTTTTCTGCAGGTTCTCTTTTTATGTGCTTACCTGTTCAGTTGTTGCTGTTGTTGTTACCAGCCGTTGCTGGTTGTATGTTAGTGGTGTGCTGGTATGTAAATCTCACCACTCCTTGTTTTCATGTTCCTTCACTCATGTACGTCCTTTCTCCTTCGGGCACTGTTTTACTTAAAACTGCCTGTGGGAGGGGGCATACAGGGTAGGAGCCCGCACACCCAGTGAGGAAATTTAAAGTGCACCAGCTCCTCTGTACCCTGTCTATACCCCAGCGTACTAGATTCCCCCAATATCCCTTATGGACTATGAGAAAAGGATTTACCGGTAGGTAATTAAAATCCTATTATTATTTTTTTACACCCTCTTATGATCAACCCAATTTGTGACAGTCTGCCAGTACCAATAGTAGAAAGATTTAAAAATAAATATTTTTATCCTTTTATTTCATAATAAGTAAATTTGCTGATGTTAATTTTTTGGATAGATGGAGTTTCTATTGCTAGCATTCTAGAGTACTTGTAGTTTACATTTTAGTAATTTTGTGCAACCACTAACACTTATACCAGGTTTTCATTTCACAGTTTTACATAGTATAGTAATACTAAATAAAAATGTTCATAATTTCTAAACTTGGAAGACGGGGGGTGAGGGTGGAAGGGCCCAGGGTTAGGAAGACAAGTTTTTGAGTTTGGGATTCTTTTGTGGTAGAACTTCCACCTTCTTTTAGAGTTGCCTTATACTTTGCTCCGATACGTCTGTTCCTTTCATAATGCTTGAAATAGTGCAATGGCATCCTTGAAGGAAGGGGTTAATTTTTCCCCGCCCCCCTTCTTTTTAGAGGTGAAGTATGATAAATCTCCCCTTCAGACTAACATTTATTTGACCTTGTGCTCCCTAGATCCAATGGCAGTTTGATAAATTACTGTATTGCTGGTGGAAGGGTCATTTGATTTGTGTCCCTGGGTCCAGTAGTGTACATATACATTGCAGCAGAGTAATAAATCAACTGTCCCTCAGTGAATCTTTTGCAGCCAGTCGAAAGTGTCTCAGGTGGTAGAAAAAAATATATTGTCTTCCTCAACCAGCGGACTTTCAGACCTTCAGCTCATTATGTACTAGACAAGGCTCCGTTAGTAATCTTATACCCCTTTTCCAACAAAATCCCGGTTCTGTACTGGGTTTTTTTTTTTCCCCCCGCCATTTTGCTGGGTTGTACCCGGCTTAGACACAGTTTCCACTGCACCCTCGTCCCGGGTTTTTCCCACTGAATTTGGGTAAATCCATCAAAACCTGTCGTTATTGTTAAAAATGGCCATAATTATTTTATGTTGTAAGCAGCAAGCCAGTTATGGATTTATATACACTATTTATAGCGCCTCGCAAAATTATAATCAGCGGCTTGCTTCATGGATTAAGTATAAATTATCTGCCTGGTTTCTCTGACAAGTGGAAGTAACATAGTGAATGAAAAAAACATACAAATGCGGGGATAAACAGATGGTTAGGGAACAAATAGCAGCGCACATATATGCTAATTTTTGTGTATGACAACAAGAGCTGTGAAATATGTAGTGAGGTGGTTATACAGTTTATATAATAAAAAATATGAGGCGTTTCTCCAGATAATATTATAAGGTGCATCATCTAATTACATATAATATTTAAGAGATACAGCATCTAATTGCTTATAAATTCACTCATGGCATGTAAGCAGATATGACTGGAAGGACCAATCAGTGGCTTATGCAATTACCTGGGTCAAAAAACCCGGGTAAGAGCTGTTTCCACTGCAGTGTAACCGGGTTTTACCCACTGAAAACCTTGCTCGATACCCGGGAAGAAAACCTGGGTCAGTAGACCCTGGATTTTTTCCTAGGAGCTTTTCCACTGCACCTCATCCCGGGTAGACATGGAAATTACCCAGATTTTTTAGGCTGGAAAAGGGGTATTACTGCTTATAGTTCACCTTTCTCTGTAACATAACACAAACATACTATTTATACGTGTCCTTTAGCCATCTACATTTTACATTCCTAGTTGCCATGGTCTAGTAGTGCTGTTCCTTAGCACTTGGGGTGTTCCTGAAAACATACCTCTTATGTATTAATGAATACCAATTATTTTTTATTTCTATCACCCATAGATTGAAAAGTGGCACTCTAGGAAATTACACTTCATGTTTCACTCTAAATGGCTTTCTTTTCCACCAGGTATGTTCCTGTATTGAAAACAGTCAACGTCACGGATGGAGAAGCAGTGGTTACAAATTTCACTCTTGTCCGTTCCGGTGCAGATGTCCACAAAGAAGATAAAGGAAAATTATCAGTGGTAGAGCCAGAAACACCAGATCCTAATACAAAAGCATTTGAGACCCTAATCAAGGACCTTTCAGCTGAGAATGGCCTAGAGCATCTCCTGCTGTCCACCTCTTCCAGTGATATAGATCTTTATCGGTATAGACCATATCACGACCTTTCAGAGTCCCTACGTGGACTAAATCTGAACTACCCAAACATTACTAAACTAACCAGGTAATATTTATTGGCTGATTTTTTATTTTTCCTACCATAAGACATGCTAAACCTGATTTTAAGGGCAAAATTAAATTTTTTATTGTGCCTGATTTTCCGTCCCGTTTCTTTTTTTTCTGTGGCCTGAATGCGCCCAGACAGCCTGGGTTTAACCGCTTTATGCAGCTAAATTGCGAAAGTCGACACGAAAAGTTCCAAACAGGTCACTTAGCTCATTTCAGCTCTCCACCTCTGGGTGTTGCGAGTTGAACTGGCGGCACCGGCAGCTGATTGCTCCTTCAGGTGCCCGGGAGTGACAGCTGCAACGTGAAAGACTTGAATTCCGCCCTAAATCTACTAATAGCATATTTGTTTCCTTTATGAGCAAGGCAGTTTGGTATTGAGATATATTACAGATGTCCACCCATCTGCAGGCCTGAGTTTCTCCGTCCCTTCAGTTTTTGAGTGTAGCTTAAATTCTATCTTCCAGACATGTGTCTAATGCTTATTGATGATTTCATTTACGCATCTTCTCCATTATAATATGTCTTGTGACACAGTGTAATAGCAGCTTATTATAAGATACTTTTTTCTGCCTTATGTCATTTAGGTTGGGTCAGAGTGTTGAATATCGCTACATTTGGTCTCTGGAAATCTCCAACAAACCAAATATTTCTGAACCAGATGAGCCGAAAATCAGATTTGTTGCCGGAGTTCATGGAAACGCACCAGTCGGCACAGAACTGCTCTTGACATTTGCAGAATTCCTCTGCTTGAACTATAAGAAGA
Source organism: Pseudophryne corroboree (assembly GCF_028390025.1). Classification (NCBI taxonomy): domain Eukaryota; kingdom Metazoa; phylum Chordata; class Amphibia; order Anura; family Myobatrachidae; genus Pseudophryne; species Pseudophryne corroboree. The sequence continues at coordinate 877,360,976 of NC_086445.1, forward strand.
ACAATGCAATTACAAAGGTGAGCTATCTGTTGGTTTATTTGACTATGTGCCATTGGCCTATCTGCATACCATTGAAGGGCTGAGAAATGGGCAATTGACCAATAATTCGGACAATCCAATCAAAATTATTTTAAAAGGGTTCTACCCAAAAAATATATTTTGAATAGGACTGCTGTCGACTTGCCTGTGCAGTTGCTTTGTGACCTTACCACCAGGCCCCTGTGAGGCCGGCACACTGACTGTAGAACTGACTTTCTGCATGGAGTGAGCCTTTGTCTAGTTGATCCCTAATAAAAGTGTTACTTGTATCACTGACCTCACCTCGCACATGTCAATCTCAGCCCGTTTGTGGTCGGCAATACAAACCTTTATTATAGTGAAATGACACAACGGCTCATTAATGATGTTTATGATATTTTTAGGCTTTTTTTTTTTACTTTCCTTCTATATTTAGCTGATTGACAGAACAAGAATCGTTATTGTGCCTTTGGTGAATCCAGATGGTCGAGAAAAAGCAACGGAGAAAGATTGTACCTCAACGATAGGACAAACCAATGCCAATGGCAAGGATCTGGATACAGACTTCATAAGTAAGAAGTTCCTCCAGGTCTTTTCATATGTGATAGACAAAAGAAACCTCTGTTACTGGGGCAAAGTTTTATCTGTTTGCTTGGAAAGAATAGTCCATTGGGCTAATTTGCACGCACATAAACTTGAGCCCATTAAGCATTTGAAATCTGAAGTATGTAATACTCAATGCTTTTTCAAGAGTAAATTTTTTGATAATATGTCTTAAGGTGTAATTAAAAAAGCTGCAAGCTTAAGATCTCATCTGCAAAAGCTTTCCGGAGATGTGAAAAAATACCTATGTACATTTAGCTTAGAATGATTACCATTGTTACGGAGTTTATGCGCACATTGCTCAGACGAAACGTTTATGGGGTAAAAAAGAAAACAAATCATGCATGCTTGTTATGGTGTCGCAGCTCTGTGTTTTTGTCTATGTAGTGTGTGCTCCTGGTCTGCATCATCAGTGTGCACTTACACCCTCCCTATTCTATATTGTAAACCTACATTCCCAAAGAGGCGACTTTTTCTCTATTGCTCCGGTCTGAAGGGGATCAATTTGGTTGAACGCTCGCACTGAACCTTTCCTATGTATGTCCAATCTCATGCCACCAAAGAGACTGAGCTGGCATGATATTGGACATACGTCTTTCTGTTTTGTAGTGATATACGTATCACTGTCGTCATAAATGTAGACGACAGTGATATGTATATCACTATAAAACAGAAAGACGTTTGCTATCAGCGCTAACCATAATATACTGTAAATCCGTGTGTATGTAGCAATTAAAACGGGATTTTGTCATATTTTGATCAGAACACTTAAGCTTGCAGCTCATCATCATGGGACCCCAGTTTCCTTCAAGACCCTACACTAGCATATATGCTTCAGCTCCCAGAGGGGAACATCTATGCAGGGCTGGTTTGTGAGCCACCCCCAACTAGGCCTTTTATAGCTTTAATTGAAAGCTGCCATGATGGCACAAAGTAAAAAATGTTGAAACAGAAAGGAAATATACCTACGCTTGGTTTTACCCATATTGTTCTTAGTACCAGCTGCATGACCGTATTAATGCCATATATGCATACCAAACAGAAAGACACTTTCTATCAGTGCTAACTATAATATACCAGCATATTATTATTAGCATCTATAGCAAAAGTCTTTCTGTTTTGTATACATACTGTATGACATTAATACTGTCATGCAGCTGGTACCATGACCAGTATGGATAAAACCGAATACAGGATATTTCTTTTCTGTTCTGAAATGCATGTAACTCTGCATAACCCGTATTGGCGCGCAGTTGTTTGTTGGGCAAGCTTTGTGCAAACTCAAGCAAGTTACACAAGCAGGAAATTGTGCAATTCTGCATCAGTCCTGTATTTAGACTTCTGAATAAACGTGACAGGAACTGGATGACTGTAGAACCTCTCTACATCACTGTGTATGTGTACATCATGTATGGAATGGTAATGTGGGGATGTTTATGTAGCCGTAAGCATAGCTCACATAAATTTTCTTCTATAATAGGTCATTAGATTGAATAACTGTTTTCTTATTCTTTTAATAGGTAACACTTCTGGACCTGTTGGAGATAGGGAAAAAGAGACTAATGTTATTATTAATGGTTTAATCTTAAAACAAGATTTCACACTTTCATTAGTTTTAGATGGTGGTTCTCTGCTTGTTACGTATCCATATGATAACCCAGTGCACACAGGTGAGTGCAGTACAGAGTGTATGTAGTTGATATTTACATTCATTGTAATTTTTATTATGACTTCTGAATGGCCTTAGAAGTCTTTTTGCTGCAAAAAACTGAGTATTTTAAGACTGTTTTTGAGGATTTATAGCCCGACACCTAATGCTAATAATTTCACAGAAATATAGCAGACTTCAAATCTCCCAATTTTTTGTATTTTCCCATTTAGTAGTGTTATATGTTGGGTTTTGTTATGGAGTTTAGACCACTTGTTTTCAAATGGTTTCTCAGTTTTTTTCTCACCTATTAGAGCTGATCTACAGAGCTGAACACCTTTTTATTATAATTGCTGGTGGTCTATAAAATACGATACCGTCTAATACGTTTTTATTTTACAGTGGAAAACAAAGACACTCTGAAACACTTGGCCTCTGTCTATGCAGATAACCATCCTACAATTCACCTGGGACATCCAGGATGCCCTAACAAGTCAGGTCAGTATAGATGAGGGGCTGTATGGACTGCTTGCTGGCATTGGCACTCGGACACTGATACAAGTGTGGTCTGTTTATGTCACTAGATGAGAATATCTCAGGAGGAGTGATCTGTGGTGCTGAGTGGAGAGGACATCAAGGCAGCATGAAGGTAATACTCGTACTTCCAACAGTACATAAACTAGGTTTGAGTCGGTGTATGTGCAATCACTCATGTCTCTTATGTTGGCTCATACAGTGTAAGGGAAAGGAGAGAATAGAGAAAAACATTTGATTTATTCATTACAAAGCACTGCCATTATGCGGCGCTGTACATTGATGTGATCATTACACAAATTACATTTAATACTATGAAGCATAAATAAAGATAGGCGGCATCCTATTAACAATGGTACTTTCCCGCTGCTAAAAGGATCGCGGAGGACAATCCTATTAGCCCTGATGCCAGCATTGTTCTCTCCCGATGCCGGCACTTTTCGGGGATTGTGCTTCGAGTGCCTCAGGCACCTGAAACATAATCCGCGATAAAGGGCCACCGGAGCCGCAAAAACACATGGGATTGGGGAATTATCCCCGATCCCCATGTGTTATCCGCATGATCGCGGGTCCAATTTCGTACGAATAAAAACGGCCTCTAATTGGATACTGCGTTAATGACCATCAGTCATTAATCGTGATATCCGGACGTTTTTACCAGCCGAAAGTGCTTGGGGGCTAATAGGATACCACCCTAAGTAAGATTACAGAGAGCTGTAAAGAACCCTTGGTAAGGGTAAGGTAGCGATATGACAATGACAACTGGTGATGACTTTGACTTGCATGTCTACAGGTAGTGTGGTATGGTTGGAATAAAGAGGGGAACGTGTGAGGTTGTGGCAAAAAAGAGTAACTAGTTTTGTAGAAATCTTAAAATAGTCAGCTCAGGCAAACCATAACAGTTGTTCAGAATTTATCATCACTGATCCTTCTCCCTCTTCTGTGTCTAGAGAAAGCTGTCTTGTGCTGCACATGCTCTCTTGTGGTTATCTGCCAACCTGGAGTAGTTGTTTGGCCTGTTTTTTCTTTACCATAATATTTGCTGCTCCATATACCCACTGGTAAATGGACCTAGTCTTCTAGATAACGTAAATACTTTGTAATGATTACATATTGGTTGAACCACTTTCAGAACTATGGATAATTATGTTAAAACAAGTAAAGTAAAGTATATAATGGGCATAGATTTTAGGGTTATATAAGAACCTTCATGGTCTTTTGCAAAATCAAGAATGGCTAAAGGAAACTATAGTCAGACAATTTGTCACAGTAAAAATCATGTGGTCGATTCAAAGACCCTGGAAATAGGAGACTGGTCGAGAGTATTAAAGATTTCCATTTCTTTTTTTAAAACATACTTTATTATAGAACTTTATTTACAGATTACAGAGATCAAATGAGAACAATACTATGGGGTATATGCAATTGCGGTCGAATTGCCGCAAATGTCGAAAAACGGGGCATTTTCGACAAAAAAATGATTCGACAATGCAATACAGTACTTTTCGACAAAAAAACGGACTTTTCAGATTCGACTTTTTGAAATTCGACAGGTGACAAATTCGACATGTCTGCAATGGTAAAAATGCGGCTTTTCGACAAAAGTATATTCAATTGAAAAATGTCGATTCGACAACAGTGCTTTTCGACAGTAAATTCGTCTATTTCATTCCGCCTCACTTTGCTGGCGGAATCTAATAAAAAAAAATTCAAACATGTTTTTTTTATTTTTATTTTTTTTATTGCTGATAGCATATCTATTTATATTAGAAGGGACTAGGTACTTGGTTTGTCTATTAGGAGACACAACTATTATTTATATATTTTTTAAAATATTTTTTTTTTAACTGACTAAAATTGAGAGAGCATGGTTTTCAGTGGGAAGGGGCGGGAATGGTTTAAAATTCTGAAAAAAAAAATGCGTGGGGTCCCCCCTCCTAAGCATAACCAGCCTCGGGCTCTTTGTGCCGGTCCTGGTTGAAAAAATACGGGGGAAAAATTGACTGGGGATCCCCCGTATTTTTAGAACCAGCACCGGGCTCTGCGTCTGGTCCTGGTGCAAAAAATACGGGGGACAAAAAGCGTAGGGGTCCCCCGTATTTTTTTAACCAGCACCGGGCTTCACTAGCTGGGGAGATAATGCCACAGCCGGGGGACACTTTTATACTAGTCAGCCCTGGCCGGGGTACCCTGGAGGAGTCGGGACCCCTTAAATCAAAGGGTCCCCCCCTCCAGCCACCCAAGGGCCAGGGGTGAAGCCCGAGGCTGTATCCTCCCCCCCCCCCCCCCCCCCCCCCCCATCCAAGGGCTGCGGATGGGCTTATAGCCTTGTGTAAAATCAAAGAATATTGTTTTTTTTGCAGAAGAACTACAAGTCCCAGCAAGCCTCCCCCGCAAGCTGGTACTTGGAGAACCACAAGTACCAGCATGCGGGGGGGGGACGGGCCCACTGGTACCTGTAGTTCTTTTGCAAAAAAAAATACCCAAATAAAAACAGGACACGCACACCTTGAAAGTAAAACTGCCGAGACACACATACTTACCTATGTTCACACGCCGACTGTGTCCACGTCTCCATCTGTCGACGTCTCGGAATCCGGGGTACCTGAAAATAAAATAATACTCGCCTAAATCCAGTGTCCTGTTATTATTTGTAATCCACGTACTTGGCAAAAAAACAAACCGCATACCTGGACCACGGACTGAAAGGGGTCCCATGTTTACACATGGGACCCCTTTCCCCGAATGCTGAGACCCCCTGTGACTCCTGTCACAGAGGGTTCCTTCAGGCAATCAGGGAGCGCCACGTTGCACTCTCCTGATTGCCTATGCGCGTCTGAGCTGGCAGACAGCGCATCGCACAGCCCTTCCATTATATTCAATGGTGGGAACTTTGCAGTGAGGTTACTCGCGGTTATTCTCCCCAGCTAGTGGAGCCCGGTGCTGGTTCTAAAAATACGGGGGTCCCCTACGCTTTTGTCCCCCGTATTTTTTGCACCAGGTCCGGACGCAGAGCCCGGTGCTGGTTCTAAAAACACGGGGGATCCCCAGTCAATTTTCCCCCCGTATTTTTACAACCAGGACCGGCTCAAAGAGCCCGAGGCTGGCTATGCTTAGGAGGGGGACCCCACGCAATTTTTTTCTGTGTTTTTTAACCATTTTTGCGCCGTCCAAAAAGTCGAATCCAGGACGCACTTATCCGTCAATTGGTCCGTTTTTCGACAGCGGGACTGTTGAATCCGTTTTTAATTGAATATGTCAAATTCCGGCACCTGCCGGCCGGAATTCGACGGTCGAATTGTGTCGAATTAAAAAACGGGCGAAAAAAAGCCGCAATTCGCCCGGAATTGCATATACCCCTATCTCTCTCTCTCTCTCTCTCTCTCTCTCTCTCTCTATATATATATATATATATATATATATATATATAGATATATATATAGATATATATATAGATATAGATATATATATAGATATATATATAGATATATATAGATAGATAAATCTATCTATATATATATATATCTATCTGTGTGTGTATATATATGTATGTATGTATGTATATATATATATATATATATATATATCATAGAGTTTGGTCATTGGTACAATAAAAATGACTGGATGGTTACACACAGTCCGAATAGCAATACAACAGGTGAACATTGTGTTTGTACCACAAAACTTAGAAGGGAGGGCATCCTAACGCTAGGGTTTCTAAATTATACCAGGAGGTCAGGCTTATTGCAGCACGGAGAATATCCTTCCTATTTGAGGGTAATGTATGTAGTCCTATGCTACAGGACGAAACGCGTCGGGCCCAGGACTTATGACTCACCCATGACTTCTTTGAATGGACAGATAAGCTGTTTTAATTTATTTATCTTGTACGTATGCTACCTGCATTTGCTTCAGGACATTTTAATATATACTAACAGGATTGGGCTGCTGCTCACCTTGTGATTCCGATTGTGGACAGATAAGCTGTATATACAATTTTATTTTGTACGTGCGCTACCTACATTTGCTTCAGGATTTGTTATATTAAATATTTTGTTTTATAACTTTGTCCAGCCCTTGTGTATTGGAATCAGCATTTCTTATCCAGCTCATATATCTATATTGGGACTAGCAAGGTCCCTAAAGTGTGGAACATTGTCTATCATTTAAACAGTACACACTATGGGGTATATGCAATTAGCGGCAAATTATCGCCGTTTTTTTAATTCGACACAATTCGACCGTCCAATTTCGGCAAGTGGTTGCCGAAATTCACCATATTCAATGGAAAACGGATTCGACAGTCCCGCGGGCGAAAAAACGGCCGATTTGCCGGATTTTGCCGCGATTTTAAAAAACGGGGAAAAACCCGAAAAAAAAAATGGCGTGGGGTCCCCCCTCCAAAGCATAACCAGCCTCTGGCTCTTCGAGCTGGTCCTGGTTCTAAAAATCCGGGGGGGAAATTGACAGGGGATCCCCCGTATTTTTAAAACCAGCACCGGGCTCTGCGCCTGGTGCAAAAAATACGGGGGACAAAAAGAGTAGGGGTCCCCCGTATTTTATACACCAGCATCGGGCTCCACTAGCTGGACAGATAATGCCACAGCCGGGGGTCACTTTTATACAGCGCCCTGCGGCCGTGGCATTAAATATCCAACTAGTCACCCCTGGCCGGGGTACCCTGGGGGAGTGGGGACCCCTTCAATCAAGGGGTCCCCCCCCCCCCAGCCACCCAAGGGCCAGGGGTGAAGCCCGAGGCTGTCCCCCCCATCCAAGGGCTGCGAATGGGAGGCTGATAGCCTTGAGAAAATGTAAAGAATATTGTTTTTTCCTTTAGTACTACAAGTCCCAGCAAGCCTCCCCCGCAAGCTGGTACTTGGAGAACCACAAGTACCAGCATGCGGGAGAAAAACGGGCCCGCTGGTACCTGTAGTTCTACTGGAAAAAAAATATCCAAATAAAAACAGGAGACACACACCTTGATAGTAAAACTTTATTACACAACTGCCGACACACACATACTTACCTATGTTGACCCGCCGACTGCCACAGTCTCCGACGATCCGGGGTACCTGTGAAAAAAATTAGACTCACCTCAATCCAGTGTCCGGGAGATAATCCACGTACTTGTTAAAAAAAGAAAACGAACACCCGGCCCAGCGGACTGAAAGGGGTCCCATGTTTACACATCAGACCCCTTTCCCCGAATGCCGGGACACCACGTGACTCCTGTCACTGAGGTCCCTTCAGCCAATCAGGAAGCGCTACTTCCGTGGCGCTCACCTGATTGGCTGTGCGCGTGTGACCTCAGACAGCGCATCGCAAAGCCTCTCCATTACTTTCAATGGTGGGAACTTTGCGGGTAGCGGTGGGGTTACCCTCGGTCAGCCGCTGACCGCGGGTGACCTCACCGCTGATGCAAAGTTCCCACCATTGAATATAATGGAGAGGCTTTGCTATGCGCTGTCTGAGCTCAGACGCACACAGAGCCAATCAGCAGAGTGCAAGGACGTTGCACTCGCTGATTGGCTGAAGAGACAGTTCTGTGACAGCTGTCACGGGGGTGTCTGCATTCGTGGAAAGGGGTCTCATGTGTCAACATGGGACCCCTTTCAGTCCGCTGTATCGGGTGTTCCTTTATTTGTTTTGCCAAGTACGAGGATTTATATCTGGACACTGGATTGAGGTGAGTATAATTATCTTTTATTTAAAGGTACCCGTGGATTCTACTTGGAGAAGAGGACCGACTGCTTCGTGTCAACATAGGTAAGTATGTGTGTGTCGGCAGTGTGTAATAAAGTTGTACTTGTCACGGTGTGTGTCTCCTGTTTTTATTTGGGTATTTTTTCCCCAGTAGTACTACAGGTACCAGCGGGCCCGTTTTTCTCCCGCATGCTGGTACTTGTGGTTCTCCAAGTACCAGCTTGCGGGGGAGGCTTGCTGGGACTTGTAGTACTACTGGAAAAAACAATATTCTTTCAATTTTGACAAGGCTATCAGCCCCCCATCCGCAACCCTTGGATGGGGGGGGGACAGCCTCGGGCTTCACCCCTGGCCCTTGGGTGGCTGGGGGGGGGAACCCCTTGATTGAAGGGGTCCCCACTCCCCCAGGGTACCCCGGCCAGGGGTGAGTAGTTGGATATTTAATGCCACGGCCGCAAGGCACTGTATAAAAGTGACCCCTGGCTGTGGCATTATCTGTCCAGCTAGTGGAGCCCGATGCTGGTGTATAAAATACGGGGGACCCCTACTCTTTTTGTCCCCCGTATTTTTTGCACCAGCACCAGGCGCAGAGCCCGGTGCTGGTTTTAAAAATACGGGGGATCCCCTGTCAATTTCCCCCCCCGCATTTTTAGAACCAGGACCAGCTCGAAGAGCCCGAGGCTGGTTATGCTTTGGAGGGGGGACCCCACGCCATTTTTTTTTCTGAATTTTACCATTCCATCTAAAAAATAAAAATAAAATATATATTATTTTAAAAAATATATAAATAATACTTGTGCCTCCAAAAAAGACAAACCAAGTACCTAATCCCTTCTAATATAAATAGATATGCTATTATCAATAAAAAAAACACAAAAAAAAACATGTTTTCTCTGACGTCCTAGTGGATGCTGGGAACTCCGTAAGGACCATGGGGAATAGCGGCTCCGCAGGAGACTGGGCACATCTAAAGAAAGCTTTAGGACTATCTGGTGTGCACTGGCTCCTCCCCCTATGACCCTCCTCCAAGCCTCAGTTAGATTTTTGTGCCCGAACGAGAAGGGTGCACACTAGGGGCTCTCCTGAGCTTCTTAGTGAAAGTTTTAGTTTAGGTTTTTTATTTTCAGTGAGACCTGCTGGCAACAGGCTCACTGCATCGAGGGACTAAGGGGAGAAGAAGCAAACTCACCTGCGTGCAGAGTGGATTGGGCTTCTTGGCTACTGGACACCATTAGCTCCAGAGGGACCGCTCACAGGCCCAGCCTTGGAGCTCGGTCCCAGAGCCGCGCCGCCGGCCCCCTTACAGAGCCAGAAGCAAGAAGAGTCCGGCAAATCGGCGGCAGAAGACATCCTGTCTTCCACAAGGTAGCGCACAGCACTGCAGCTGTGCGCCATTGCTTCTCAGCACACTTCACACTCCGGTCACTGAGGGTGCAGGGCGCTAGGGGGGGCGCCCTGAGCAGCAATAGAAACACCTTGGCTGGCTAAAAATACATCACATATAGCTCCTGGGCTATATGGATGAATTTTAACCCCTGCCAGATTTCCACAAAAAGCGGGAGAAAGGCCGCCGAGAAGGGGGCGGAGCCTATCTCCTCAGCACACTGGCGCCATTTTCTCTCACAGCTCCGTTGGAGGGAAGCTCCCTGGCTCTCCCCTGCAGTTACTACACTACAGAAAGGGGTTAAAAAAGAGAGGGGGGCACTAATTAGGCGCAGTATAACAATACAGCAGCTATAAAGGGAAAAACACTTATATAAGGTTATCTATATATATATATATATATATATATATATATATATATATATATAGCGCTCTGGTGTGTGCTGGCATACTCTCCCTCTGTCTCCCCAAAGGGCTAGTGGGGTCCTGTCCTCTATCAGAGCATTCCCTGTGTGTGTGCTGTGTGTCGGTACGGCTGTGTCGACATGTTGGATACGTGGAGGCGGAGCGGAGGCCGATAAATGGGGTGTCGCCCCCTGTGGGGCCGACACCAGAGTGGATGGATAGGTGGAAGATATTAACCGACAGTGTCAACTCCTTACATAAAAGGCTGGATGACGTAACAGCTGTGGGACAGCCGGCTGCTCAGTCCGCGCCTGCCCAGGCGTCTCAAAGGCCATCAGGGGCTCAAACAACGCCCGTTACCTCAGATGGCAGACACAGATGTCGACACGGAGTCTGACTCCAGTGTCGACGAGGTTGAGACATATACACAATCCACTAGGAACATCCGTTACATGATTTCGGCAATTAAAAATGTGTTACGCATTTTCTGACATGAACCCAAGTACCACATAAAAAGGGTTTTATTTTTGGGGAGAAAAAGCAGCCAGTGTTTTGTTCCCCCATCAGATGAATGAATGAAGTGTGAAAAGAAGCGTGGTTTCCCCCGATAAGAAACTGGTGATTTCTAAAAAGTTACTGATGGCGTACCCTTTCCCGCCAGAGGATAGGTCACGTTGGGAGATATCCCTTGGGGGGGATAAGGCGCTCACACGTTTGTCAAAAGGTGGCACTGCCGTCTTAGGATACGGTCACCTTGAAGGAACCTGCTGATAAAAAGCAGGAGGCGATCCTGAAGTCTGTAATTACACACTCAGGTTATACACTGAAGCCTGCTATTACCTCAGCATAAATAGTGCTGCTGCAGCGTGGTCTGATACCCTGTCAGATAATAGCTAAGACAGGGATAATGTTTCGCTAACATTGAGCATATTTAAGACGTTGTCATATATATATAAAGGATGCACAGAGGGATATTTGCCGGCTGGCATCCAGAATTAATGCAATGTCCATTCTGCCAGGAGGGTATTAGAAACCTGGCAGTGGACAGGTGATGCTGCATTTAAAAGGCACATGGAGATTCTGCCTTATAAGGGTGAGGAATTGTTTGGGGATGGTCTCTGGGACCTTGTATCCACAGCAACAGCTGGGAAGAAATTTTTTTACCTCAGGTTTCCTCACAAAAGCCTAAGAAAGCACCGTATTTTCAGGTACAGTCCTTTCGGCTTCAGAAAAGCAAGCGGGTCAAAGGCGCTTCCTTTCTACACAGAGACAAGGGAAGAAGGAAAAAGCTGCACCAGTCAGCCAGTTCCCAGGATCAAATCTCTTCCCTCGCTTCCTCTGAGTCCACCGCATGACGCTGGGGCTCCACAGGTGGAGACAGGTGCGGTGGGGGCGCCTCTCGTGAACTGCAGGGACCAGTGGGCTTGCCCACAGGTGGATCCCTAGGTTCTGCAAGTAGTATCACAGGGATACAGGCTGGAGTTCGAGACGACTCCCCCTCGCCGTTGCCTTCACATCAGCCTTGCCTGCTGCCCTCGGAAAGGTAGTACTGGCGAAAATTCACAAGCTGTACTTCCAGCAGGTGAAATCAAGGTACCCCTCCTTAAACAAGGCCGGGGTTACTATTCCAAAATGTTGTGGTACCGAAACCAGACGGTTCGGTGAGACCCATTCTAAAATTGAAATCCTTGAACACTTATATACGAAGGTTCAAGTTCAAAATGGAATCGCTCAGGGCGATTATTGCAAGCCTGGAAAATTTCAGGGTATCACTGGACATCAAGGATACTTACCTGCATGTCCCTATTTACCCTCTTCACCAGGTGTACCTCAAAATTGTGGTACAGGATTGTCATTACCAATTCCAGACGTTGCCGTTGGTCTGTCCCCGGCACTGAGGGTATTTACCAAGGTAATGGCCGAAGTACTTATCCCGTACTTGGACGATCTCCTTATAAAGGCGAGGTCCAGGGAGCAGTTGTTCGTCGGAGTAGCACTATATCGGGAAGTGCTACAACAGCACGGCTGGATTCTGAATATTCCAAAGTCGCAGCTGGTTCCTACGATGCGTCTACTGTTCCTGGATATGGTTCTGGACACAGAACAGGTTAAAATGGGTTTCTCCCGGAGGAGAAGTCCAAGGAGTTAACGTCTCTAGACGGAGACCTCCTAATACAAATACAGGTATCGGTGCATCAATGCACGCGAGCCTTGGAAAAGATGGTAGCTTCTTACGAAGAATTTCCATTCGTCAATTCCCATGCAAGGGATCTGTTGGACAAGTGGTCCGGGTCGCATCTTCAGATGCATCGGCGGATAATCCTGTCTCCAAGGGCCAGGGTGTCGCTGTGGTGGTGACTGCAGAGTGCTCATAGGCTGGGGGGCAGTCACACAGGGAAGAAACTTCCAAGGCCTATGGAAAAGTCAGGAGACTTCCCTACACATAAATGTTCTGGAACTATGGGCCATTTACAATGCCCTAAGTCAGGCTAGACCCCTGCTTCAACACCGGCCGGTGCTGATCCAGTCAGACAACATCACGGCGGTCGCTCATGTAAACCGACAGGGCGGCACAAGAAGCAGGATGGCGATGACAGAAGCCACAAGGATTCGCCGATGGGCGGAAAATCATGTGTTAGCACTGTCAGCAGTGTTCATTCCTGGAGTGGACAACTGAGAAGCAGACTTTCTCAGCAGATATAACCTCCACCCGGGAGAGTGGGGACTTCATCCAGAAGTTTTCCAAATGATTGTACACCGTGGAGAAAGGCCACAGGTGGACAGGAGGGCGTCCCGCCTCAACAAAAAGCTACAAAGATATTGCGCCAGGTCAAGGGACCCTCAGGCGATAGCTGTGGACGCTCTGGTAACACCGTGGGTGTACCAGTCGGTGTATGTGTTCCCTTCTCTGCCTCTCATACCCAGGGTAATGAGAATAATAAGAAGGAGAGGAATAAGAACTATACTCATTGTTCCGGGGGGCCAAGAAGAGCTTGGTACCCAGAACTCCAAGAAATGATCTCAGAGGACCCATGGCCTCTGCAGCTCAGACAGGACCTGCTGAAGCAGGGGTCCTGTCTGTTCCAAGACTTACCGCGGCTGCATTTGACGGCATGGCGGTTGGAACGCCGGATCCTGAAGGAAAAAGGCATTCCGGAGGAAGTTATCCCTACGCTATTTAAAGCTGGGAAAGAAGTGAACGCAAACCATTATCACCGCATATGGCGAAAATATGTTGCGTGCTGTGAGGCCAGTACGGCCCCAAAGGAGGAATTTCAGCTAGGTCAATTTCTGCACTTCCTACAAGTCAGAGGTGACTATGGGCCTAAAATTGGGTTCCATTAAGGTCCTGATTTCGGCTCTATCGATTTTCTTCCAAAAATAGAACTGGCTTTACTGCCTGAAGTTCAGATTTTTGTTAAGGGAGTGCTGCATAGTCAGCCCCCGTTTGTGCCTCCAGTGGCACCGTGGGTTATCAACGTAGTGTTGGATTTCCTGAAGTCGCATTGAGTTGAGCCACTTAAATCCGTGGAGCTATAATACCTCACGTGGAAAGTGTTCATGCTGTGGGCCTTGGCGTCGGCCAGGCGTGTATCAGAATTAGCGGCTTTGTCAAAAGCTCTTATCTGTATTTTATATGGATAAGGCGGAATTGAGGACTCGTTCCCAATTCCTTCCTAAGGTGGTAGCAGTTTTTCATGTGAACCAACCTATTGTGGTACCTGCGGCTACTAGGGACTTGGAGGACTCCAAGTTGCTGGACGTAGTCAGGGCCCTGAAAATATATGTTTCCAGGACGGCTGGAGTCAGAAAATCTGACTCGCTGTTTATCCTGTATGCACCAAACAAGCTGGGTGCTCCTGCTTTTAAGCAGACTATTGCTCGTTGGATTTGTAGTACAATTCAGCTTGCACATTCTGTGGCAGGCCTGCCACAACCAAAATCTGTAAAAGCCCATTCCACAAGAAAGGTGGGCTCATCTTGGGCGGCTGCCCGAGGGGTCTCGGCTTTACAACTTTGCCGAGCAGCTACTTGGTCAGGGGCAAACACGTTTGCTAATTTCTACAAATTTAATACCCTGGCTGAGGAGGACCTGGAGTTCTCTCATTCGGTGCTGCAGAGTCATCCGCACTCTCCCGCCCGTTTGGGAGCTTTGGTATAATCCCCATGGTCCTTACGGAGTTCCCAGCATCCACTAGGACGTCAGAGAAAATAAGATTTTACTTACCGATAATTCTATTTCTCGTAGTCCGTAGTGGATGCTGGGCGCCCATCCCAAGTGCGGATTGTCTGCAATACTTGTACATAGTTATTGTTAACTAAATCGGGTTATTGTTGTAGTGAGCCATCTTTTTTAGAGGCTCATCTGTTATCATACTGTTAACTGGATTCAGATCACAAGTTATACGGTGTGATTGGTGTGGCTGGTATGAGTCTTACCCGGGATTCAAAATCCTTCCTTATTGTGTACGCTCGTCCAGGCACAGTATCCTAACTGAGGCTTGGAGGAGGGTCATAGGGGGAGGAGCCAGTGCACACCAGATAGTCCTAAAGCTTTCTTTAGATGTGCCCAGTCTCCTGCGGAGCCGCTATTCCCCATGGTCCTTACGGAGTTCCCAGCATCCACTACGGACTACGAGAAATAGAATTATCGGTAAGTAAATTCTTATTTTAATTTTTTTTTTATTAGTTTCACCCACCAAAGTGTGGCGGATTGAAAATGTCGAATTTACTGTCTAAAAGCACTGTTGTCGTTTTTCCAAACTTCAATTGAATATACTTTGGTCGAATTGCAGCACTTGTATCATTGCAGAAAAGTCGAATTTGACAAAAGTCGAATTTCAAAAAGTCGAATTTTGAAAGTCCGTTTTTTGGACGGAAAGTACTGAATTGCATTGACAATTTTTTTTTTTTTGGCGATAAAGTCCCGAAATTCGACAATTTCGGGAATTCGACCGCAATTGCATATACCCCTATGTTGGATTTTATTTCTGTTTTACATGTTCTAAAAGTGTCATCAGACTGAAGCTGTTTCCCAAGGAAGCTAAGTCGGTCCTTTTTTTAATTTAATTTACACTTTGCACTTTTCACATGGTGAATTGGTTACATAGAAATCCTATTATTCCAGAATTTTGATAACATCATTAGGCGCTCTATTGCACTTCATTTTTTACATATATATATATATATCTATCATAGAGTTTGGTCATTGGTACAATAAAAATTACTGGATGGTTACACACAGTCCGAATAGCAATACAACAGGTGAACATTGTGTTTGTACCACAAAACTCAGAAGGGAGGGCATCCTAACGCTAGGGTTTCTAAATTATACCAGGAGGTCAGGCTTATTGCAGCACGGAGAATATCCTTCCTATTTGCGGGTAATGTATGTATGAAGGGTAACCAAATACTAAAGATTTTTTCTGCATTGCTCTCTTTGTTGATGGATATTTCAAACTAGTCCATATGTAACAAGTGTTCTATTCGAGGCATAAGAATTGCAAGGGATAATGTACCGGAAGTGACCCATTGCGACAGGTTGTTTTCTTAGCTGCTGCTGTAATTTTTGATAACAGTTTCTCCCCTTGAGACAATTTGGGCTGTGTATGTGTTACATAAATGTTCCATATTGCCCACTTGGTGGTGATCTTAAACCTTAGTTTAAGATTGTCATTGATAAAAGATTGAACTAATGCCCAAAATGTTTGAACATCTTTACAAGCCCACATACAGTGCATAAGTCTTACATCCGGCTGCATACATTTTAAAGCAGTTGGAGTTTGGGGAGGCTTCTGTCAAAAAACATAATTTAGGTGTGATATAAGCATGATGCAACAACTTATAATGCATCTCTGCATGCAATGTCGAAATGAGGTGTTTATTTAATTTGATAAGGACAAAGTTTCTTGTAGTGATATATCCGGAAACTCCACTGTCCATTTTGCAAATCTAGAATTTAGCGTCTCTAAGTTTAGCTGACTTTTTGCAAGAGAGAATATATATGAGGTTGAGTAAGTTAATAATAAGTTCTGGGAAACACTATCAGGAAAGCTAACAGGTTGCATATGTAATAGGCTAGACAATGGTAGCTGAGGGCATAAGGTTTCCTTTTTTCTATCTGCCAATGGTGTGACACTGGGGACAGTGGGTATAGCTTAGGGCTTCAGTGCAGGCAGCAAGGCGTTAAACTATTTGAGTGCAGCCTGGGAGGCCCCTCCTCCCCTATACCCAGCCTGCACCAGGCCAGTCAGTTTTTTCCTTGGTGCTCAACCGGAAAGGGCATGTTTCAGTGAGCAGGGCTTTAATGCCCTGATAAATTTTTATTTATTTCTCTAACGTCCTAGTGGATGCTGGGGACTCCGTAAGGACCATGGGGATAGACGGGCTCCGCAGGAGACATGGGCACTTTAAGAAAGAATTTAGGTTCTGGTGTGCTCTGGCTCCTCCCTCTATGCCCCTCCTCCAGACCTCAGTTTGATACTGTGCCCAGACGAGCTGGGTGCTTTTCAGTGAGCTCTCCTGAGTTTGCTGAGAGAAAGTATTTTGTTAGGTTTTTTATTTTCAGGGAGCTCTGCTGGCAACAGACTCCCTGCGGCGTGGGACAGAGGGGAGAGAAGCAGCCCTACTCTCTGAAGCTAGGTCCTGCTTCTTAGGCTACTGGACACCATTAGCTCCAGAGGGATCGTACGCAGGATCTCACCCTCGCCGTCCGATCCCAGAGCCGCGCCGCCGTCCCCCTCGCAGAGCCGGAAGACAGAAGCCGGGTTAGTATGAGAAGCAAAGAAGACTTCAAATCGGCGGCAGAAGACTCCGTTCTTCACTGAGGTAACGCACAGCACTGCAGCTGTGCGCCATTGCTCCCACACACTTCACATACTCCGGTCACTGTAAGGGTGCAAGGCGCACGGGGGGGCGCCCTGGGCAGCAATTGGGACCTCTTTGGCAAAAGTTTAGCATATATACAGTCGGGCACTGTATATATGCATGAGCCCCCGCCAAAAATTGTACATTTAAGCGGGACAGAAGCTGAGGGGGCGGGGCTTCTTCCTCAGCACTCACCAGCGCCATTTTTTTCTCCACAGCTCTGCTGAGAGGAAGCTCCCCAGGCTCTCCCCTGCAGATACACGGTAGAAGAGGGTAAAAAGAATGGGGGGGGGGCACATAATTAGGCGCAAAAATCAATATAAACAGCAGCTACTGGGTTAACATTAAGTTACTGTGTTATTCCTGGGTTTATAGCGCTGGGGTGTGTGCTGGCATACTCTCTCTGTCTCTCCAAAGGGCCTTGTGGGGGAACTGTCTTCAAAAAGGGCATTCCCTGTGTGTGTGGTGTGTCGGTACGCTTGTGTCGACATGTGTGACGAGGAAGGCTATGTGGAAGCAGAGCGGGAGCAAATGAATGTGGTGTCTCTGCCGACGGCGCCGACACCTGATTGGATGGATATGTGGAAGGTTTTAAATGATAATGTTAATTCCTTGCATAAAAGGTTAGAAAAAGCTGAAGCCTCAGGACAGTCAGGGTCTCAACCCGTGCCTGATCCTATGTCGCAGAGGCCGTCAGGGTCTCAGAAGCGCCCACTATCCCAAATTGTTGACACAGATACCGACATGGATTCTGACTCCAGTGTCGATTACGATGATGCAAAGTTACAGCCTAAATTGGCTAAATCCATCCGTTATATGATTATAGCAATTAAGGATGTGTTGCACATCAGAGGAAACCCCAGTCCCTGACAAGAGGGTGCATATGTATGGGGAAAAGAAACCGGAGGTAACCTTTCCCCCCTCACACGAGCTAAATGAGTTATGTGAAAAGGCTTGGGAATCTCCAAATAAAAAACTGCAGATTTCCAAAAGGATTATTATGGCGTATCCTTTCCCGCCAACGGACAGGTTAGGCTGGGAATCCTCCCCTAAGGTGGACAAAGCTTTAACACGCTTATCCAAGAAGGTAGCCCTGCCGTCACAGGATATGGCTACCCTCAAAGATGCTGCGGATCGCAAACAGGAGGTTACCCTGAAGTCCATTTATACACATTCGGGTACCTTGCTGAGGCCGGCGATCGCGTCGGCCTGGGTGTGTAGTGCTATAGCAGCATGGACGGATACCTTATCTGAGGAAATTGAGACCTTAGACAAGGATACTGTATTGTTACCCTTGGGGCATATTAAAGACGCTGTCCTTTATTTGAGAGATGCTCAGAGACATTAGTCTGCTGGGTTCTAGAATAAATGCTATGTCAATTTCTGCCAGAAGGGTCCTGTGGACTCTGCAATGGACAGGTGATGCCGACTCAAAAAGGCATATGGAGGTTTTACCTTACAAGGGTGAGGAATTGTTTGGGGAGGGTCTCTCGGACCTGGTCTCCACAGCTACTGCTGGAAAGTCAAATTTTTTGCCATATGTTTCCTCACAGCCTAAGAGAGCACCGTATTATCAAATGCAGTCCTTTCGATCACAAAAAAACAAGAAAGTCCGAGGTGCGTCCTTTCTTGCCAGAGGCAGGGGCAGAGGAAAGAAGCTGCACAACACAGCTAGTTCCCAGGAACAGAAGTCCTCCCCGGCCTCTACAAAATCCACTGCATGACGCTGGGGCTCCACAGGCGGAGCTAGGCCCGGTGGGGGCACGTCTTCGAAATTTCAGCCACAAGTGGGTTCACTCCCAGTTGGATCCCTGGGCAATAGATATTGTGTCTCAGGGATACAAGCTGGAATTCGAGGAGATGCCCCCTCACCGATACCTCGAATCGGCCCTGCCAGCTTCCCCCCACGAGAGGGAAATAGTGTTAACGGCAATTCACAAATTGTATCTTCAACAGGTGGTGGTCAAGGTTCCCCTCCTTCAGCAGGGAAGGGGATATTATTCGACCATGTTTGTAGTCCCGAAACCGGACGGTTCGGTCAGACCCATACTGAATTTAAAATCCCTGAACATATACCTGAAAAGGTTCAAGTTCAAGATGGAATCGCTGAGAGCGGTCATCGCAAGCCTGGAAGGGGGGGATTTAATGGTGTCTCTGGACATAAAGGATGCATACCTTCATGTCCCCATTTATCCACCTCATCAGGCGTACCTCAGATTTGTGGTACAGGATTGTCATTACCAATTTCAGACGTTGCCGTTTGGTCTCTCCACGGCACCGAGAATATTTACCAAGGTAATGGCGGAAATAATGGTACTCCTGCAGAAGCAAGGAGTCACAATTATCCCATACTTGGATGATCTCCTCATAAAAGCGAGATCAAGAGAGCAGTTGCTGATCAGTGTAGCACTTTCTCTGGAAGTGTTACGGCAACACGGCTGGATTCTAAATATTCCAAAGTCGCAGTTAGTTCCTACGACTCGTCTGCCTTTCCTGGGCATGATTCTAGATACAGACCAGAAAAGGGTTTATCTCCCGATGGAGAAAGCTCAGGAACTCATGACACTGGTCCAGGAACCTATTAAAACCAAAACAGGTGTCAGTGCATCACTGCACTCGTGTCCTGGGAAAGATGGTGGCATCATACGAGGCCATTCCCTTCGGCAGGTTCCATGCGAGGACCTTTCAATGGGACTAACTGGACAAGTGGTCCGGATCACATCTTCAGATGCATCGGTTAATCACCCTATACCCCAGGGCCAGGGTGTCACTCCTATGGTGGCTGCAGAGCGCTCACCTTCTCGAGGGCCGCAGATTCGGCATTCAGGACTGGGTCCTGGTGACCACGGACGCAAACCTCCGGGGTTGGGGTGCAGTCACACAGGGTAGAAATTTCCAAGGTCTGTGGTCAAGTCAAGATACTTGCCTTCACATCAACATCCTGGTACTAAGGGCCATATACAACGCCCTACGTCAAGCAGAGTCCCTGCTTCGCGACCAACCGGTTCTGATTCAGTCAGACAACATCACCGCAGTGGCTCATGTAAACCGCCAAGGCGGCACAAGGAGCAGAGTGGCGATGGCGGAAGCCGCCAGAATTCTTCGCTGGGCGGAGAATCACGTAAGCGCACGGTCAGCAGTGTTCATCCCGGGAGTGGACAACTGGGAAGCAGACTTCCTCAGCAGACACGACCTCCATCCGGGAGAGTGGGGACTTCGTCAGGAAGTCTTCGCGCAGATTACAAGTCGGTGGGAACTGCCACAGGTGGACATGATGGCATCCCGACTCAACAAAAAGCTACAGAGGTATTGCGCCAGGTCAAGAGACCCTCAGGCGATAGCTGTAGACGCCCTGGTGACACCATGGGTGTTCCAGTCGGCCTATGTATTTCCTCCTCTTCCTCTCATACCCAAGGTGCTGAGTATAATAAGAAAAAGAGGAGTGAGAACAATACTCATTGTTCCAGATTGGCCACGAAGGACTTGGTATCCAGATCTGCAAGAACTGCTCACAGAGGACCCGTGGCCTCTTCCTCTAAGACTGGACTTGTTGCAACAAGGGCCCTGTCTGTTCCAAGACTACCGCGGCTGCGTTTGACGGCATGGCGGTTGAACGCCGGATCCTAGCAGAGAAAGGCATTCCGGATGAGGTCATTCCTACGCTGATGCAGGCTAGGAAGGACGTGACAGCTCAACATTATCACCGTATATGGCGAAAATATGTTGCTTGGTGTGAGGCCAGGAATGCTCCTACGGAGGAGTTCCAGCTGGGCCGTTTCCTTCACTTCCTACAGTCCGGAGTGAATTTGGGCCTAAAATTGGGTTCCATTAAGGTCCAGATTTCGGCCCTATCCATTTTCTTTCAAAAGGAGTTGGCTTCTCTACCTGAAGTTCAGTCGTTTGTAAAGGGAGTGCTGCATATTGAGCCCCCTTTTGTGCCTCCAGTGGCACCTTGGGATCTTAACGTGGTGTTGAGTTTCCTGAAATCCCACTGTTTTGAACCACTCAAAACGGTGGAGTTGAAATATCTCACGTGGAAGGTGGTCATGCTATTAGCCTTGGCTTCGACTAGGCGTGTGTCAGAGTTAGCGGCTTTGTCACATAAAAGCCCCTATCTGGTTTTCCATGCGGATAGAGCAGAATTGCGGACCCGTTCACAATTTCTGCCGAAAGTGGTTTCATCCTTTCATATAAACCAACCTATTGTGGTGCCTGTGGCTACTACTGACTTGGAGGATTCCGAGTTGCTTGATGTGGTCAGGGCTTTGAAGGTTTATGTAGCCAGAACGGCTAGGGTCAGGAAAACAGAGTCTTTGTTTATCCTGTATGCTTCCAACAAGCTTGGTGCTCCTGCTTCAAAGCAAACTATTGCTCGCTGGATCTGTAACACGATTCAGCAGGCTCATTCTGCGGCTGGATTGCCGCTGCCAAAATCAGTTAAGGCCCATTGCACTAGGAAGGTGGGCTCTTCTTGGGCGGCTGCCCGAGGGGTCTCGGCATTACAGCTTTGCCGAGCGGCTACTTGGTCAGGTTCAAACACTTTTGCAAAGTTCTACAAGTTTGATACCCTGGCTGAGGAGGACCTTGTGTTTGCTCAATCGGTGCTGCAGAGTCATCCGCACTCTCCCGCCCGTTTGGGAGCTTTGGTATAATCCCCATGGTCCTTACGGAGTCCCCAGCATCCACTAGGACGTTAGAGAAAATAAGATTTTACTTACCGGTAAATCTATTTCTCGTAGTCCGTAGTGGATGCTGGGCGCCTATCCCAAGTGCGGAATTCTTCTGCAATACTTGTAGATAGTTATTGCTTCAATAATGGTTATGTTATGGTTGCATCAGGGTTGACCTGATGCTCTGTTGTTGTTCATACTGTTAACTGGGTAAGTTTATCACAAGTTATACGTTGTGATTGGTGTGGCTGGTATGAATCTTGCCCTGGATTACCAAAATCCTTTCCTTGTACTGTCAGCTCTTCTGGGCACAGTTTCTCTAACTGAGGTCTGGAGGAGGGGCATAGAGGGAGGAGCCAGAGCACACCAGAACCTAAATTCTTTCTTAAAGTGCCCATGTCTCCTGCGGAGCTCGTCTATCCCCATGGTCCTTACGGAGTCCCCAGCATCCACTACGGACTACGAGAAATAGATTTACCGTTAAGTAAAATCTTATTTTTTCTCCGGCAGGGTCCACAGGATAACATTGGGATATGTGGTAGCGACAGCAGATTGGCACCAAACGATCAAAGCTTTCAGCCTCCCAGCATGCAACTGTACCATCCCTATATCCCCGCCTCCTAGCTCAAGCAAATCATTTTTTTTGGGTTTTTTTTGGTGCAGCAGGAGCCGGACTATGGTCTGTGGGCTGCTGGTTTTTAGCAGCCATAAGCTTTTTTATTTGTATAGTCTTACTATGTTTTTTGAGCGATCTTTCTAAAAAGCGTCTTCTATGTACCTTGGAAAGAGTTGCTCCGACAACTCCCTGCCGGGTCGCGACAACGCTTACCCAACGTGTGCAGTGCTGTTTAGGCGGGCATCTGTGTAGGATGTACTAGCAAGTCCCGCAGATGTTATCAGGCTGTGGCCAGAGCACGGGGAAAAGGTAAGGCATCGGTTCTGCTTCGTAGGGGAAACGTGAGACACAGCCCCACTGTTTCGGGATAGAGACTACCGAATAGTCGCTGATGCGACTGCCACTTCCGTTGCACCAGCGCTAGGCCTCAGGGATCATAGGCTCCAGGAAGGTAGTATTAGGCCGTGATCCCTAGGGTTGATGTCAGCTATGGGGAGTAAGACGCTCCCTTGGTTGCCCCTCCCCCAGGTTCATGACCAGTTTTCTCCATGTTTCCCGCTATGAACTGAGTTCCCGCTTCCGTCTGAGACGTCGTGTATCTAAAAGGACCCAGTCGCAACATAGGCTGCTGTGTGGCTGGTGCGTCATGTTCACTTGGGCGTCTGTGTTCACTGTATTTTCACTGGCAATCGTGTACACTAATAGCGTCTGGATCCACTCAGCGTTCACTAACGTATTGATCGATCCTGGAAGCGACGTGAAGTCTCTCTGTATCCCACTCTCCTGAGCTGGGTGATACAGCACTAAGGCCCTCATTCCGAGTTGTTCGCTCGCTAGCTGCTTTTAGCACTGTGCAAACGCTAAGCCGCCGCCCTCTGGGAGTTTATCTTAGCTTAGCAGAAGTGCGAACGAAACGATCGCAGAGTGGCTACAAAATAATTTTGTGCTGCTTCAGAGTAGCTCCAGAACTACTCCTAGCTTGCGATCACTGCAGACTATTTAGTTCCTTTTTTGACGTCACGAACACGCCCTGCGTTCGGCCAGCCACGCCTACGTTTCACCCGCCACACCTGCGTTTTTATCTGGCACGCCTGCTTTTTTTTCACTCACTCCCTGAAAACAGTCAGTTGCCACCCAGAAACACCCACTTCCTGTCAGTCACTCTGCGGTCAGCAGTGTGACTGAAAAGCTTCGCTAGACCTTGTGTGAAACTATATCGTTCGTTGTAATAGTATGACACGCGTGCGCATTGCGCCGCATACGCATGCGCAGAACTGCCGTTTTTTTTTTTTTTTAAATGTTTTTATTGAGAATTCTTCAATAATGAATACAAACAGACAATCGGTATCAAAAAGCCATGTAGCATTAGAATTGTTCAAATCAGAATGTAATAAGATGGAGGGGATCATAAACAGTCATCTCAAAAACGTATTCTTCAAACAAGTCCCCAGAGATATAAAGAATGGCAATACACATAACCAATAAAATAAACAGATTCGAAAGAACATTCAACCTCACATTCATACCACAAGATACACAGACGAAAAAAGGGAAGTGGGGGGGGGGGGGGGATCAGGACTCCCCTACCAGTAGTCAAAAAGAATATAAATTATTTTTTGTCTTTTAAAAACATGTATTGGGGCAATAACAGAACAAATAGAAAAAATGATGATCAGTCATCAGACACAGTTTTGTAAGATGTCAACGAAAGGCCATCAAACAGTTGTAATATATGAGTGCGCTGCAAAGGAGCTAAGGATTCCACGAGGGGGCCCCATTTCTTATAAAAGTGGGTTACTTTGGTACCTAAATCTGGCAAGGTGGATTGCCTCTCAAAGTATAATAGTGTTATCAAAGTGGTTTTCAAAACTTCCAACCTTTGGGGGGACGCACAGATCCATTGAGTTAAAATCAGTTTCTTCCCAACTGTAAGAATCACCCATAATAGGGGAATAAAATTTGAGTGAGAGCGAGGTAAGTTCCAGGTCGAAACAAACATGTCCAGAAAGGAATCCGGAGTCAGGGGGATGTTAATACCAAAAGTGTGGCTTATGTACCATTGTACACTGTGCCAAAACTTCATTATCTTGGGGCAATGCCAGAAATTATGCATAAAGGAGGCATCTGGTGCCTTACACTTGGGGACCTGCCTGATTCCGCAGGAACCATATGTTTCCGCCTTCCCGGCGATATATAGGCTCTGTGTAAAAACTTGTAAAGATTTTCCTGCAGTTGGGAAGAGTGTAACACTTTAAATACATTTGGTATCTGCCCAAGCTACATCCTGGGAAAAATCAACACTCCACCTCTGAGACCAAAGTAACCACATCTTATTTTAACTTATTACTTGTGACGACATGTGATGACACAGCTGGCGCGTCATGTCGCTCAGTGGTAAAAGACACGTGGTTACTTTCCTAGCCCTGGTCCTACACATGGACTTCATCAATTGCCAATATGTTATTAGTTATATGTTAGGCAATATTGTATTATATTGTATGATATTATGGTTACAAGGGTACAGTTATGTTTTCAATGTATATATATGAATGTATTGGTTATTCTGCTATAGTTTGTAAAATAATGTTTGCCCATGAGACTAATCAGATAACCTGTGTATTTGCTGTTGGGTAGATACAGCCAGTCTCAGATGTCAGGCCATACAACCCCCCCCTCATTCTTCCTCACACAATGGATTCCAGGCCACACAATCAGATTAAGTAAGGTTCATTTAGTTAACATCTATTGTGGCCTAGGGGACATGCCTGTACATGTGAAACTAGGGTTGCTCTGAAACTGTCTGGGGGTGTCGCCTTATTGTAGGAAAGACAAAGGCTTGATAATAGCAAACAGGGGAGGTGGAAGAGATCTGAGACAGAGAGAGAGAGGCAGGAGACTGACTAAGAAGTAATGTTCTGTCAGGAGCTCCAGGAGGGAATTGTCGTGTAGAATTGGATCACAGAAGTGTGCTGAACTGTGTTATAACCTATTCTGTTAATAAACCACTGTTGGTTTTTCATCTACCACCGTGACTGAGTGATTTTGAACCCAATATCCTCACATTTGGCGGCAGCAGTGGTATCACTCAAGACACCAGCAGAAAGGAATAAACCACAGCAGGCAATGGATTCCGCCCCGCTATGCTACCGATACAGCAAGAAGGATCAACTACAGGACTTCTGTCGAGCAAGACGGATTGAGTTTAATACAGTGGATACCAAGGAATCCCTAATTGGAAAACTGGCTCAATGGGACGTTGAGCACCCTTGTGATAAGGAGGAAGAGGAGGATATGGTCGAGGCCTCAGCGGAGGAGACCAGTAATGGAACCAGGGCAGTGGAGCTTGTGGTTGGAAGTTTGTCAGCATATCGGCAGGCTGGGAAGCCTGATCTTTTATTTATAGTTTCCAAAATGCAGTACATTTGGGAGTACTGGAATGAAGCTCAGTGGGAAATCAGCAGGTGGAGAGTATCCAGCATACAGGACAAGTTGTGTCATCTGGGGAATGCGTTCATGCACTGCAGAAGTGAAGCAGCCACATGGAATCTGCTGGGGGAGCCAGAGTTTGAGGAATTCAGGGAGGAAGTGATC
This sequence comes from Pseudophryne corroboree, assembly GCF_028390025.1. Classification (NCBI taxonomy): domain Eukaryota; kingdom Metazoa; phylum Chordata; class Amphibia; order Anura; family Myobatrachidae; genus Pseudophryne; species Pseudophryne corroboree. The sequence goes on from NC_086445.1 coordinate 877,387,014, forward strand.
GCTACAGTGGCCCAAATGACACAAAGGATACAATATACAGAGACGGAAGGGCAAGTGCAGAGTAAATTGTCTTCCCGGACAGAGCCAGAGGAAGTGGCATTGGATCGGGGGCCCCTGGATACCCCAGCATGGCGAGACCAGTGTTACAGGGTGGATGCAGAAAGACACCACCTGCAACAGCTTCTCCCATACCCAAGGGAAGAAGTTGCCCAGTGGTCTATACGGAAGGAAGCACATGAAGTGAAGACAACAGTGAGCACAATCCAGGCACCCCAGGAGGAACTGCACTACAACTTCCCTTTTGCTGAGATGGAGGATGAGGACTTAGTGAGAGAGTGTCAAGAACTGTCTGCCCAGTATGTTACACTGGAAAAGAACGACCTTGACCAGGTGGTTGCAAGGATGCGCTGTCTGCAACCCGTTCTCTTCTCCCTGGGGGAATGTCACAGTGAAACACTCAGTGACCGGCCTGAGCTGTGTTACAACTGGCCATTTGCAGGCTTGGAGGATATAGAAACCATCCCAGAGTGCCAGCGAGACATTGAGGAAGAAGTTGCCACTATCACCCGACCACCACTTCAGCAACAGAGCCTCCAAGGGAATCCTTCAGGTGAGCACCAACCAGTCCTGGCTACTGAACCATTTACAGTGTTGTGTTTGGGGGAGGCTACTGAAAATGAGAAGGAAGTGGGGTCTGTCATCCAAACACCCCAGGAGAAGATGCACTATGCCTTCCCATTGGCAGAGGTGGAAGAGGAGATCTCTGCGAGGGCAGCAGTAGGTGGCAATGTCCCAATTATAAGCATGGCTAGTGCAGACAGTGTCTCACTTCAGGCTGATCAGCATATTCGGCTGAGGGAGGCCTATTGTGAAGCTATGTTCATGGCTGCCCCAGTTATTTTATCAGAAAAGGATGTTCAGGAAGGGCCCAGTGTATCCCCAGCTATTGTATCTCTCCCAGAAGATTCTGGAGGTCTGTTCCCATTCAGTAAACTTGATGGTAAGGAGCTGCAGTCTGAATGCCAGAATCTTCCCTGTGACTCAGAGAAAATCCAGGTATCAGACCTGGTGAAAATAGCATCAGCTCAGGAACTGGAAGGGAACATGTTGCTCTACTCTAGGGCACCTGAATGTGTTTTGGACTGGCATTGTGTGCAAGGTGAAATGACTGACTCTAACCAGGACAATGGTGGTCAGCCAGGACATGTAGCAGTGAATGGAGAAGGTAATGCCACTGTCCCTGTGAACCTACATCCATGTTCCAGTACAACGATGGTCGAGTTGGTGGCTACACACAAGGAAGCTGAGCAGATTGTACTCCAGGCCACAGCATACAAGACTCAGAGTAGGATCCCACAAGTTACCCAGCCAGCCAGGCTGGAGGAAGCATTTACACAGGATAGCACAGAAGAAACTTCTGGCATGAAGGAATCCCCATTGTGCCCTGACAATTACCATACCCGTGGTTCATGTTTGGGGAAGGGAAGCCACTGTCCTGATGCACCAGAGGTGATGGAGGTGGGGTTCCCAGGGAATACATTGTTGGGGAGGGAGAGTGAGGGCCCCAGAGATCAGATTTTGTTTATGGAGGAAAATTGTGACTATCTGAAATGTGAGGTTACCCAGTTGGGTGTAGGGGAATTATTAAGTCCCCAGGTGCAGTTATTGGACTTACTGAATTATACTGTTGCACATGCTGTTACCCCAATCCAGCGGCTGTCTACAAAGGGGACTTTGATTAATGTATTTAGATGGGACACCGGGGGGAAATACAAGAACTATGGACTGCTGATCACGTTTCCACCGGACCCTGGTAAGACTGTATTGAGTTATGCACTGTGGGCCACACACCCACCAGACCGGGGAAAGAAATTCCCACACAAGCCTCATGACAATTACCACAGACTTTGGACCTGGGACGCAGGTGGTCTCCGTACAAACTGTAAAATGCTATTCACAAAACCACCAGACCCACTAGAGAAACCTGCCAGTCATTATTATGACGGGGCACAGACTGTTTGATGTAGGAGAGCACCACTGCGCTCAACAAGCTTCAGCTACTTAGGACACAGGGCGAGAAAGTAGGGGAAGGTAATGTGACGACATGTGATGACACAGCTGGCGCGTCATGTCGCTCAGTGGTAAAAGACACGTGGTTACTTTCCTAGCCCTGGTCCTACACATGGACTTCATCAATTGCCAATATGTTATTAGTTATATGTTAGGCAATATTGTATTATATTGTATGATATTATGGTTACAAGGGTACAGTTATGTTTTCAATGTATATATATGAATGTATTGGTTATTCTGCTATAGTTTGTAAAATAATGTTTGCCCATGAGACTAATCAGATAACCTGTGTATTTGCTGTTGGGTAGATACAGCCAGTCTCAGATGTCAGGCCATACAACCCCCCCTCATTCTTCCCCACACAATGGATTCCAGGCCACACAATCAGATTAAGTAAGGTTCATTTAGTTAACATCTATTGTGGCCTAGGGGACATGCCTGTACATGTGAAACTAGGGTTGCTCTGAAACTGTCTGGGGGTGTCGCCTTATTGTAGGAAAGACAAAGGCTTGATAATAGCAAACAGGGGAGGTGGAAGAGATCTGAGACAGAGAGAGAGAGAGAGAGGCAGGAGACTGACTAAGAAGTAATGTTCTGTCAGGAGCTCCAGGAGGGAATTGTCGTGTAGAATTGGATCACAGAAGTGTGCTGAACTGTGTTATAACCTATTCTGTTAATAAACCACTGTTGGTTTTTCATCTACCACCGTGACTGAGTGATTTTGAACCCAATATCCTCACAACCCGTAGGTAGTAGGTCCCAGTAAATCCATTGGGTCTTAAAACCTTGTTTGTTCATCCTAGTGAGCAAAGCTACCAGGGGATCAGGCCCATCCTCGGTCCTCCACACAGGCGGTAAGGACTGGACATAGTGGCGAAGTTGGAGATGCATAAAAAAGTCTGAGCATTGAAGTCCAAACTTCTCCACTAGGTCCTGAAAGGAGTACAGAACACCTCCTGGATCAAAAACATCTCTTACCACCGCTATACCTTTGTTTCCATTTTTGAAACCTAATGTTTTCCAAATCCGGTGTTAAACAAGGTTTGCCCAAAAATGGAATAAATCTAGATTGCCCGGGATGTCTATCTAAGGCAAAATTTATGGTCCCCCAAGCTTGGTAAGTATCCAAAAATAGTATATTGTTCTTGACACTTAAGGGTAACAGATTTTTGGGGGTATGCATCAGTACACGCAGATCATACGGTGCCACAAGGGCTTGTTCAATATTATAGTTAGCATAGGTGGAAGACTCTAATAGCCAATCTGAAAGGTATCTAAAAGAAACTGCCCTGGAGAACGCTGCTAAATCCTGTACCGCTAGACCCCATTGGGTTTCTTAAGCTTGAGTTTGGATAGGGCTATGCGGGATCGTTTTCCACTCCATAAAAAATTTGTGAATAGTCTGTCAATAAGCAAGAAGATCAGCCTTGTTAAGTTGAAGAGGTAATAATTGAAGAGCATAAGAAATCTTAGGGAATATGATGCTTTTTAGTACGGCTACACTACCTAGTAAGGAGATAGGGAGCGTAGACCAAGAAAATAAAGATTGCGACACCTTAGTCAGGATAGGAGAAAATTTAACTGAATAAAGATATGAAAGCTCAATAGGGATAAGGATGCCCAAGTATTGAAGTGTTAAATGTAAATTGCGACAGGACAAGAGAGGAGGCCATGTGTAATGCGGAGGGGTTAAGTGGTAAAAGTTCTGATTTAGACATGGTAATTCTATATCCAGCAAAGGAGCCGAACTTGAATAGCAAGGACGTTATGGCTGGTATCGATTTGTGGGGGTCTGTAATAAGCAATAACATGTCGTCAGCAAAAAGGCTTAATTTCAATTCTTGATGACCGATAGAAATTCCAGAAAACTGCGGGAGTTCTCTCAAAGCTACAGCCAGAGGCTCTATAGCTAGGGCGAACAGTAAGGGGGATAGGGGGCAGCCCTTTCGGGTACCTCTATGCAATTGCACTGGTTCAGAGAGATGGCCATTGCAGAGTATACGTGAGCTCGAGGAGGCATACAGGGTCTGCAGCACACTGGAGAGGCCCAGCGGAAACCCAAAGTGTGATAACGTAGTAAACAGATGATCCCAACTGACTAAATCAAAAGCTTTCTCAGCATCTATAGACAATATAAAATGTGGGTTCTGGTCTCCTCTGAGCCCCACCCAGTGCGCCGCAGCCAGGACTTTTCGAATATTGTTAGAGGAGTACCGCCCAGTGATAAATCCAGTCTGGTCTTTATGAATTAAAGAGGGTAAAAGGGGTTTTAATCTGTCTGCTAAAATTTTTGGAAATAATTTGTAATCTACATTAAGTAGTGAGATGGGCCTATAGCTGCCCGGGAGATTAAGGTCTTTCCCCGGTTTAGGGAGAAGACGAATCATGGCGTCATAAAAGTATCGTGGGATTTTATGGGAACACAAAATAACGTTGAACACGTCCGTCAGGGTTGTCACTATGCGAGAATGTATGAGTTTATAAAATTCCCCTGAAAAACCATCGGGACCTGGAGTCTTAACTGGCTTCAGAGGCCTTATTGCTTTCTCAACTTCTGGAAGAGTAATTGGAGCACAGATGCCATTAGCCAGAGAAGAATCAAGAACCGGTAACTGCAGAGACTGCCAAAAAGAAGATTTAGAATCCAAATCAATCTGGGGGGTTGCATATATATCCGAGTAAAAACCGGAAAGCACAGCCGCTATATCTCTAGATTCTGTAGCAAGGGAAGCATCAGGGCGTTTAAGCGCCTGTATAAGCGAGTCTGGGGAAACTCCCTTTAATAAATTTGATAAGTCGTCCTGTTTTATTTCCAAAACTGTGAAACCTATGATTTTTATGGAAGGCATGTCTTTCTCCTAAGGTTTTTAAAGTGGCCTCAAAGTGGGTTTTAGCTGCAAGGTAGAGACGTCTGGAGGATAATGTGGGGTTCGTCTTAAAAGTAGTATAAGTCTCAGTCAATGTCTGTTGGGCTAATTTAAAAGTGGTAGCAAACTGCTTTTTACGGCGAGATACAAATTCTGTTATACGACCTCAAAGAACCGCTTTTGCGGCCTGCCAAAAAAGTTAAGGGTCAGTTAGAGCCATGTCAGCATTTTCCATTTGAAAGTCCTCCCAAAAAACTATCAATTATTCCCTAAAGGAAACAGAGGAGGCAAAATCAGTAGGAAATCGCCACCTCCTAAAAGCACCCACATCCAGAGAAGTGAAAAATTCCACCCAAACCAAAGAATGATCAGAGATGGCCATAGGTTCTATACTAGTCTGCACCGAACTGGGAATTAAAGAATCAGACAATAGGAGGAAGTCTATACGTGACAATGTATGATGAGCGGCAGAGAGACATGTAAATTCCTTCTCCGTATTGTGAAAGAATCTCCACACATCAGTAGTCTTCAATTGTTACATTATATATGGAATACCAAGCTTGGGGGGGGGGGGGGGGTGATCTTGAGTGTGTGGAAGAATTAGTATCCAGTATCTTCGAGGATATCATATTGAAATCCCCGCCTATAATTAACGGCATAGATGAATACGGGAGAAGTTTCGAAATGAGTAGGCGGATAAATTGTTTAGAGTACTTATTGGGGGGATAAACGGCACAGAAAACGTATCTCATATTATAAACATCAATTTCCAGTACTATAAATCGGCCTTCTGGGTCTGGGACAGATGTTATTATCTGGATCGGGAGTCGGGATCTGGATAGAATCATAACACCTCTAGCTTTTGTGGACTAGGGGGCATCAGAAAGAACACGCCAGCCTAAAGTACCCAATTTTTGGGCTTCGGGGGAGAGGAGATGTGTTTCCTGCAAGAGTACAAAATCTAGCTTCAATTTATTCAGGTACATAAGACATTTTTTTCTTTTGATCGGTGAGTGTATACCATCGACGTTCCAGGTTGCTACTTTAAGAGTAGCCATAAATCCGTCTTATATTGAGAAAGACAGACAGACAATATATAAAACAGTGTAATAATAATATCTATTCGTGAACAGAAAAGTAAGGAAATACTGGGGGGAACCTGAGGGAGGGGGGGAGAGGGGGGGGCACAAGACAACCAGACATACCCAGCCACACCAAAACAACACATAAACATATTAATAGTAAAACAAAAAACACAGTTTCAGAGAATTCCTTGCTTGGAAAACTCTGAATTCTCTCTTCAAGAGACTTCACTGCAGGCAAGGAAGGCCTTGCACTATGCAGCATGGAGGTACTCACTCCTAGCCACCACCACCTATCATAATCAAAAAGGGAGTACTGGTTACCCAAACATAAATATAAGACCACAGGAAAGGAGAGAACAGTACGGAGACTGCCCCAGTCTGAAGACATGTCCAGAGTCAGACAAGGTGTACATGACTGCAAAACATTACGGTAAAATAAAATGATAAGGGCACTGCAGAAACGAACAGCTATCACGTGTAAATTGGAAAATTACACATCCATGAAATTCCTGGGTCAACATAGTCAGTCAGCCTCATTCTCGGAACGATTTGCTTCGGAGATGTATGCCTCTGCATCCTCAGGAACTGTGAAATCTTTAAATGAGGCACCTTGAAATACCCGCAATCTCGCCGGGTATAGCAAGGCGAACTTACGCCCCGCTTGGGCCAATTTAGAACAGGTAGGGGAAAAAGCTTTACGCAGCCTGGTAAGCTCAGGGGAATAGTCTTGGAACACTAAGAGCCAAGATTATTCCCAAATGAGATCCTTCTTCTTGCGTGATGCAGACCACAGGGCTTCTTTGTGTAAGAAGTTAAGGCATCGAAACAGCACCGGTCTGGGTCTAACAGAGGCAGAGGAAGACATACGCGCAGGACCCGTCCTGTGGGCCCTTTCCACAACTAAATCGGAATAAATGTCCGGTATCCCCAATAAATCAGGCAGGCTATTACGCAGAAAGTCAAACAACGCGGGTCCTTTGATGGCTTCCGGAAGGCCAATCAGATGGAGGTTGTTTCGCCTCGATCTGTTCTCGAGATCGTCCAACTTCGCGTTCAACATTGCATCAGAATCATGTAACTTGATCATTCCCTCGTTCATGTCAGCTATAGCTTGGAAATTTTCCCCAGCAGTGTGTTCAACATGAGAGATACGTTTAGCAAGTTGTTTACACTGATTCTTTTTATATCAGTAACTGCTTGTTGCAAAGCTGCAGCATGTGTTTGTGCTTGTTTCTGGAGCAGGGGCTGCACTGTCTGTCTCACTGCTTTAACTATATCTTGGTAGGACAGAGGTAGGTTAGGGGGCTGCTCAGCGTTGGGAGGCTGTTTACCTGACCTTTTTGAAGCAGGTCCGTCAGCCTGTGGTCCAGAGGCAGGGTCCCCGGCATCAGGCTGAGTGGCAGGTTCCATTTTGGACGTGGACCCACGATCAGGATCGGGCCGTGAACGGGCTGATTTCCCCGGCATCCCGGCCAGGAAGCGATCCATACACAGGGGGGGCAACCTGAGGCAGGTATGGGGTGCTGTAAGGGGGTGTTTAGACGCCTGCAAACGGCGTGTAGCAGGGTAGATAGGTGGCTGGCACTGGAGCTGGCTCAGGGAGCTGCTACTCCATACAGCACCAAGCAGGAAGTGAGAACTGCCGTTTTTTTGCCTGATCGCTGCGAACGAAAGCAGCTAACGATCAACTCGGAATGACCACCTAAGTCTCTATCTACCTTTGAGTACGAATATTTGGATAAGTGCCTGATGCATATAACGTCTTTAAAATATTACTACTGTTTTATTCGCTGTGCGACTGAATACGTTTAAACTCCTATATAAGGTAATGCAGTAATATTTTTTCTCCTACATACCGGAAATGTATCTGTAGTTGATTATGTGCTCATATTGTTTATTATACTAATGTATAACCTGCGACTAGTGTGATTGCTGACTTTACTAATAATTCTGTCAGTCTTCTGTGTATTCCGATTCTCAATGCTGGTGCAAAGCAGAGAGGGATCGGATTGTATGTCATTTTAACAAAATTTCAAGTGATTGCAGTCACAAATTGTGTGGTAACACTGTACATGTGTGTAATTTATTTATCATGTCTAAGAAAGGCAAGGGTAAGGAGGATACTCTCTCCATAGCAGCACCAACACTCATTTCATTTATGTCTTGTAAAGCTGGGTTAACCTCTCAGGATCCGGTTCAAAATGTATTATGTGCAAAATGTTTTAGCTTTCACCAAAGCCTCTTAAATAATTTGAGGTAGGCACAGGTTCAGGTTGAACCCCCATGAGCTACTTTTGCACAGACATTATCCAGTATAGCTGAGTGGATAATGCCAGCTCCTATACCAGGGATAGGTTACCCTGTTAACCCTTACATGCAACATTCCACCTGGGGTTATTACATCCAGTACAGGAATTGGAAGCCTCTCAACAAAAGCAAGCTGAAAGGCCGGTGGTATGTAAATCACATAGACATGAAACAACATCTTCACAATGTTCTTCTTCGCAGTGCGTGTGATGGAGTTGATGGTGTCGACATTCGACATGGTGGAGTATGCTCATTTCCATTCAAGGCCTCTGCAACGTCTGATCCTTTCCAAATCGAATGATTTTCACAACCAAAAAAATTGCAGACTATGGTCCGTCCTCTGGAAGTAAAAGTCATTAGCCTGGTGGAAACAGACATCCCATCTGGACAAAGGGAGACCCTTTTGGATATCAGATTGGGAAATTCTGACAACGGATGCAAGTCTTCAGGGATGGGTAGTGGTGTCAGGAGGGAGTTGCTTCCAGGGACAGTGGACCAAGGAAGAAAGTTGCCTGCCAATATATATATTGGAACTTCGGGCCATATATATGGCACTTATTCAGGCAAAGGACATCGTTCAGTGGAAACCAGTCCAAATCCGCTTGGAAAATGCAACGACAGTACCGTACCTCAACCGTCCGGGAGGAACTCGCAGCCAGAATGCAATGAAGGGGGTATGCCGCACGTTAAGGTGGCCAGAACTTCATCATCCAGCCTTGTCTGCAGTGTTCATTCCGGGAGTCCTAAACTGGGAAGCGGATTTTCTCAGTCAGCACGCCATTCATGCAAACGAATGGACTTTACACCCAGAGGTCTTCCAAATTCTGGTAGACAAATGGGGGTTACCGGAGATAGATCTAATGGTGTCTCGTCAGACCAGCAAAGTTCCCGCATATGAGTCAAGAACAAATTATCCCAGAGCGATTTTTGTGGATGCCCTGTCAGTGAGATGGGACTTTCGTCTCGCCTATGTGTTTCCACCAATCGCCCTGTTACCCAGGGTAATGCGAAAGGTAAAACAAGGAAAGGGTGCCGTGATACTAATAGCTCCGGCTTGGCCCTGAAGACAATGGTACACAGATCTGCAGAGGATGTCGATGGATGCTCCATTCCTACTCCATCAACATCCAGATCTACTGTCTCAGGGTCCTTGCTATCACAAGCGCCTGAATCGACTGTCTTTGACTGCGTGGCTCTTGAGACTACCATCCTGAAAGCAAGAGGATTCTCACAACAGGTAATTCAAACAATGCTCAGAGCAAGGAAACCTTCCTCAGCTTGCGTTTATCACCGAATATTGCAAGCCTATATTCAATGGTGTAGTGACAATTTGACCCTAGGTAGTTCAGAGTTTCCAGAATCTTAGCATTTCTTCAGGCAGGAATGGACAAAGGTCTACGGGTGGCTTCCTTGAGAGTGCAAGTGTCAGCATTGACTGTATGGTTCCGAAAGAAAATTGCTAACCTACAGGATGTTCACACTATTTTCCAGGGAATGCTGCACATTCAACCTCCTGTTGTTCTCCTACAGTGCCTTGGGACTTAAGTTTAGTCCTAAAGGCCCTTCAGTTTGAACCACTTAAACAAGTGTATCTTAAATGCTTAACAGCTAAAGTTCTCTTTCTACTGGCTATTGCTTCAGCTAGAAGAGTTTCAGATTTAGGGGCTTTGTTATGTCGCCCTCCTTTTCTGATTTATTTTTTATTTTTATCCAGATAGAGCGGTTCTCAGAACCAAATATGGGTATCTTCCTAAGGTGGTGTCTAAATTCCACCTTAACAAAGAAATTGTAGTCCTGGCCTTCCAGGGGCCTTAAAGATCTATGAGGATCGTACTGTGCCATCAGAAAAACAGATACTCTCTTCGTTCTCTACGGATTTCAAAAGAGAGGATGGCCTTATGATAAGCAGACACTGGCGAGATGGCTTCGGATGATGATTTCTGAAGCATATTCTTAAGCTGATCTCCCTGTTCTGGGTAATGTCTCTGCTCACTCGACTCGTAAGGTAGGTCCATCATGGACAGCACAACATGGTGCTTCAGCAGAACAGACATGTAAGGCAGCCACATGGTCTTCCATTAACACATTCATTAGACATTATGAGTTTGATACCTTTGCCTCTCAGGACGCTGAATTCGATCGAAGGATTCCCCTGTCCAGTCAGGAGCGTCCCCACCACTAAATTGCTTTGGGACATCTCAAAGTTATCCTGTGGATAACCTGTGGACCCTGCCGGAGAAATAATCATTATGGTTGATAGCACTATTTCTCCTAAGTCCACAGGGATCCCACCCTGGCGCACCTGATTTGAGGATCCTTTCACTCAGTAGCATCTTCCTTCTTGTACCGAGGGGTGTGCATGTGTGTTCTTCTCGCCTGAGCACTCTATGATGCTCCTGCCTTGATTTTGGAAAAACAACTGATTTGCCTGAGCCAGGAGGCGCGGATATAGCTTCAACACGTAGGTTTTCAGACTTGGAAGCTCTGTCACCGTCACCCTTTTTGATTTTTCATCCGGATCGAGCAGATCTCTGTACCAGTTTGGATTATCTACTTAAAAGTGGTTTCTCGATTTCATATCAATCAAGAAATTGTTATTCCGTCCTTTTCTTTTTCGGATTCTGCATGTGATGTTGCCGCCATGACCACTCTTGATGTGGTCAGGGTTTTGCGTATATGTATGCGCAATGCACTAGTGCGTTACGTAAAATGGATTCTTAGTTCATCCTTTACGACGAACATAAACGAGGCTGGCCAGCCTCCAAACAGACTATTGTTAGATGGTTGTGACTTAGTATTCGTCAGGGTTACCTGTTCGCCGGGATCCGCCATCAGTTAAGGCCCATTCCACAAGGTCAGTTGGAACCTCGCGGGCAGCTTCGGCAGAGCAACTTTGCAGTGCTGCCACATGGTCTTCAGCCCATACTTTCCTTCGGTTCTATAGATTTGACACCTTCGCCTCAGCTGATGCGGCTTTTGGGCGTTGGGTCCTCAGTGCAGCTCGGGAGTGTTCCCGCCCGTAAAGGGACAGCTTTGGGACATCCCACTGCCCCCAGTGTCACACCATAGAAAAAAGGGGATTTTTGTCTTAACTGTAAAATTATTTTTTCTGAGGCCATGGTTGACACTGGGCGCCCACCCTTCCGCTCCTTGCGAGTGTGTTTTCCAGTCATGTTTTGCAGCTTGTCTCGTGACTGTGTGGGTTAGGTTTTTTTTTTTATCTTTCTGCCTTTTCTTTCCTGTTCCTGGCTTGTGTAGTAATAAACTGACTGGCCTGGTGCAGGCTGGGTATAGGGGAGGAGGGGCCTCCCATGTATTACTCAAATAGTTTAACTCCTTGGTGCCCGGACTGAAGCCCTAAGCTATACCCACTGTCCCCTGTGTGAACCATGGCCTCAGAAAAAAGGATTTTACAGGTAAGGCAAAAATCCCCTTTTCTTCTGAAAACGCTGTATACCACGTCCTAGATCAAAATGTATCTCTTTGGTTAAAATAATTATATTCTAGGAGGACAACCTGTATCTCACTGATCCTCGTGTGGATTTCTTGATCCATTTACAGAGAGATATTTTTTTTTTTGGCTACCAAAAAAACCCAGTAAGGGTGAGACTGGGAAGCAAATTATCAATCTGCCTTTTCCATATGGTAACATTTGCAAGAAATAGCAGTGTAGGATGGAAGGGTAAGTGGAGCTTGAACAAGTGGTTAATAGAAGTCAGAACTTTATTCCAATAGTGGAGGATCTTTTGGACACATCCACATGTGCTTTTTTCTTTTTTAGTACGCTAAATATGTTAAAGTTAGAACTGGTACCCATGTTTATGCAACTCTTGAGGGGAATAAAACGTTTGTAACCTACACAAAATGTAGCATTATGGCACTGTTTGTATATGTTGTGGGAGTGTGAGGAACTATTGGTCATTTTTGTAAGAATGAACAGGTTTGTCCTCTACCCCATGGCCTAGAGTGCAACAGTTATATTTACTTAAACCACCACTTTCTCATTAGTTTAGGGGCTACCCTTCGATCTCACAGTCCCAGCATGCACTATCACTGTTAGGCATTTTTTGGAACGGTTTGTTGTAGATTGTAATCCACACCAGCCTATCTCTGTGAAAGACACCTAAACACACCCCCTTCCAATGATTGCCCTATCCTATACACATTATGCTCATCAACAGACAGTTACCATATACATGACTTATCCCTCCCAACTGTACTGATTCCAACAGGGCAGTTTCTCAGTTTGGACACTGTCCCGCTGTCCCTCCTGTCCCGCTGTCCCTCCTGCAGGCTGCAATGTCCCATGGGTGGCGGAGCATTTGATCTGATTATGTGTCTGCTCTGACTGATTATGTGAAATCTCTACTACGGCCCTGCACTCAGGGAAGTACATTCAGAGTGCAGACTGTTAGCGGAACACTTGCATGATCAGTAAGGACATGTGGGGAGTTTGCAGCGCTCATCAGACACTTACCATGTCCACATGGGTATCCTCCACCCTGCCAGTGCTGATCACAAGCTGAGTTGGGAGGCTACTTAATTGTGCTCGTATGCACAATGAAATATACGAGGCTGAATGAATGCTTAGGTTGCAGGACTTTAGGTTCTTAACTGAAGTGTCCTATATGTGTTATAGTTCCTATTCCATATAACTACTTAATTTTGTGCTTAATTGGGTTTGCTAATAACTGTTATTTCTTTCGCTTTTTTTTTTTTTTTACAGGATTTCAGTGTAATCTATGGTCACTGCCCAGAGATAACAGTCTACACTAGCTGCTGTTTCTTCCCCAGTGCTGGGCAGCTGAAGTCCCTCTGGACTGACAACAAAAAACCACTTCTTGCCATGCTGGTAGAGGTAAGGATGGACAGCTGAACCTAAAGTATACATATAGAACCTCGCTCATCTATGCTGTCTATGGCGTTAGTCCCGATCACGGAGTCTCAGCATGCCTATTTGTAGGGAGGCTCACAGAGCTTATCATGGCGTTTGTCGTTACCAGTGAGTGTAATACCTGTGATCATCCACCAGATGTCACTTTTCAAAATCACTATTGCGCATGTGTGTGGTCTCCATTGAAATACAGTACACTATAGCGCAATAACTACTTTACCGTACACTGTATGGGCAATGCTGTTCACGCGTACCATTACGCTATTTAAAATACACTGCAGCAATGAGGTCCCGTAGACAAATCAATAAATAAAAAGTGTTGATAAAGCTAAATATTTATCTTATAACATTCACTATATATTGGTAAGAGACTCAGTACGCAATGGGCGTACGGGGTACCGTAAGGGTACGCACTTAGCGTAGCAGACGCTAGGCCGTGGTCGAGACGCACGAGCGACACGTTCGCTCACGGCTTACGCTGGGTATCGAGCACGCTATAGGCGGTCCAAGTACCGTAATGCTACGCTACTAGCGTAGCGGACGCTGTGCCCACAAGAGGAACACGGGCACATCCACACACAGTAAACCTTGTATGCAACACAATGAAGGGATTTACTTATACTGTAATGATATAACGCTTCTTAACCTTGTTAATATAAAAGCTGCTTGAGCGATTGAGACGCTCCGAATACCCTTAGAAATGTAATAAACACACAATACCTTGCTAAGGTTCCAAAACCTTTACTAACGAGATTTAGTTATATAAAAAGGGAAAATACAGTTAACAGTTTATACACTACAGACTAACATCAATATCTAAACATAATAACTACACATATACAATATACAACAGCGTAACAATAACAGAGAGAGAGAGTATGGCAAATACAAACAGAGAACAAGTTGGTTACAGAGAAACACTTACACACTGGGGAATGATCGCTGCACAGTCCTGGTACCAGCTCTCAAGTTAGTCAGTGATGAAAACCTTTTGTGGAGAGTAGACCGAGCTGGCCCAATCTGGCTGCCTTATATACACTGCATACAGTACACTACAAAGGGGCCTACAATCTCATTGTTCATTGGACACAGGAATCTGTCTTCACATTATAACAAAAGGTCATAGGTTGATTCAAACAGGTGGGCTGTGACTATTTCATACTGCTCAGGTGGGAGGGAATCTCAGGATTCCCGCCGCATGGATAATGAACTGCAAATATAGCAAATGTCCATAAACTTCTTATAGACATAACTATTCGCAGGAGCGATTAATTTCTCTCAAACCAATACCGGAATGTTTCTAATAATATACTCTACCGTTGCATACTAAACACCACTGCTCAAAACCTGTCTGACCCTTCGTATCATGTAAAGAGGGATTTCTCTGTCTATGAACCAGTTATACTAAACAAACTTACTGATATTATTAAGGAGACCATAACCTACAAAATGCACTATTTGGATTAAATATGTTGCGATCGAGTCGCTCGCTAGACGCTTGCAAACTCCGCCGTAAATACACATCTCCATGCGCAGGAGACGTCGGAGCGTCCCTTACGCAACCTGAGGGGATGCGTACGCACCGGGGAGTGGGTGCACGAGCAGCGGGCAAGCGCATGGGGTTAGTACAAGGCATGAGAATAACGATATTTTTCGACTTTGACAGTGTAAACAGACGCAAACGAACGTGTTAAAGAAATGGTCAGTTAACGTTAGGTTTATGTGAGCTATTAAATGAGATTAAATTAAAATGGGCTTAAAGCTTAATATCTCTGGTTCTGGGTGTCCAATCTGTACAGTATTTTCTATTTCAGTACTAAGTAGCACGAACAGCTTATAATGTACTCTTCTCTTAAGGCTACAGCGGCAAGTGTTATCTTTATAAGTATAATGGGGAGAGATAAAAGCTTATCCCTAAATTCCTGGATGCCAAAACACTGTGCTTAGCATCTCTGTACAGTATTTCTGCTGCGGTGTACACTGGGCTCCACAAGGATAGACATTGGGGGTGTAGAGTAGGATCTTGATCCGAGGCACCAACAGGCTCAAAAGCTTTGACTGTTCCCAAGATGCATATCGCCGCCTCCTCTATAACCCCACCTCCCTGCACAGGAGCTCAGTTTTGTAGTTGGTGCCGCAGATAGCAGGCACGTAACAGAGGAGCTGATCCAGGCAGCCCTAAGAAGAGCTTTTTATGCAGAAAAGTGAAGCCTTCAAGGGCTGCAGCAGTGTGTAGATGTCAGGAGACATTCACTGCTGCAGCTCCATCTCTCCCTAGCGGCGCTGTACACTCCCGCGCCCTGGTTGCCGGGTAACTACAGCGGGAGGCTCCGGTTTTCTTCTGGTCAGGCACACACGACTGGGGCTCTCCGGGATCGCGTGGCCGCGCTTCGGGAGGTGGTGAGTGGGTCCCGCTCGCGGGACCCGTGCTGTATCTCGATCCGGTGCGGCTGGTGGACACTGTGGCAGTACAGGCGATCCCACTAGATCACCAGGGCATGGGTGCAGGTCAGGTTTTCTCTCTAAACCTTTTTATTTGTAGCCCGCAGTACCAGGTGGTTTTGCCAGCAGACGGGATAAGGCTTAGACCTGGAGCCCCCAGCCCCAAGGCGCCATTTCCAGTAAATGTTCCCGCCCTGGAGCTGCATATCTGTCTCTCCCTCACTCCCTGTCAGTGTTTGGGCGCCATTTCTCTCAGCTATACTGTTCCTGGGACTGCTTGGGCAAATCCTCCTTTGTAAAGCCGCCTGGTAGTCAGCGCTGTGACTTTACAAGACACTTAAGTATTCTACATGTCATTTAGACAGTGATAGTTAAGAAAGAGTGCATTTAGTCAGGGTTCTCTGGTACAAGTACCCTGTGATATACATCCAGTTCTTACTGTGCAGTGTTATATCTATTGACTACATAGCTATATATATAAGCTAGTCCAGTGCAGTATCATTGTTGGTAATAACCTCTGCATTGTATAACTGTGACTATATGTGTGTGCATTAGCTTGCTGGGTGATTTTCATTTCGTGTCTCTCACTCAACATGCTATCCCTATATTCTATAACCTGAGGGGGCTTGGTGCGTCAGGTTTATAATAATATAATATAGGATATTCACAAGATATACTCTAATTGTATTTTTCTCTGTGATTTTAGTCACCATATCTCTCCTGTATCCCTGCTTGTGCTGACTACACTGCGCAGGAGTTTGGGCAAGAGGTATTGTGCTGCTGACAATTGCACTGTGTTACCTGATATTGCAAGTTATATTATGTCTGCTTCTGAGGGTAACGGTTCTGGGGCTAAACACACTACCAGTGTTGCTGACGCCACAGATCCCTATGAGGAGAATATAGCAGCTGCGGGGTCTGGTGCTGGGGGCTCCTTGTCCCACAGTGGGACTGTGGCAACGGGGGTCCATAATGACCCGCCGTGGGCTTCTTTCTCCACACTACTGAATACGCTAGTTACTAAACTAAAGCCCCCTATGGGACCTCCTATGTGGTCCCCGCGGCTATCCCGCCGTGGGCAGAAAACTTGTCTGCTCAATTGAAGAAATTGAACCAGTCCTTGACTACTAAAAAGTCTGACCCTCGCTCGCCTACGACCAAGGGGTCCTCTAAGCAAGCTCTTACCTCCTCACAATCCACTGCTGTCACTGACACCTCGTCTGATGAAGATGGCGCTTACACTGACCCCACAGATTCTGACACAGATACTGCTGATGGGGAGGGTAGTTCACATGTGGATGTTCCTGATCTTTTGGAGGCTATTAAGTTGATTCTACAGATTACGGATGACCCCGAGCCATCCGTCCCTCCTAAGAAGCCAGATAGGTTCAAGCGTCAGAAGGTGGTTAAACAAGTTTTACCTCCTTCTGATCACCTGGTGGATATACGTCCGGAATCCTGGGAAAATCCAGGGAAGAAGTTTGTTCCTCAAAAGAAGATGCTGGCTCGCTATCCCCTCGCGCCAGAGCTGTCTAAAAATTGGGAAACGCCGTCTCCAGTGGACTCGCATGTGGCTAGGATGGTGGTTTCCTCAGCTCTACCTGTCACTACCGTCACGTCTCTGAAAGAGCCTACGGATAAACGTGTGGAGGGTTGTCTGAAAGTGATTTACACCCTCACGGGTGCTGCACAAAGGCCCACTATTGCAGCAACATGGGCTGCAGAGGCTATTGAAGCATGGGCCCTAGAGTTGGAAGCTGAAATCTCTTCTGACCATGCTAGACAATGCTTGTCATATATTGTCACAGCTTCTCACTACATTAAAGAGGCGGCTTCTGATGCCGGTATTCTAGCAGCCAAGGCCTCTACCATGTCAGTCCTGGCTCACCGGATATTGTGGCTGAGATCCTGGTCCGTGGGTAGGACTTAAATAAGATAGTGGCTGATTTGGCTACTGCCAAAACTGCCTGTCTGCCAAGTACTGCTCCTTCTTTGTCGAAGGCTAAAGGTACTTCCTTTCGTCCTTCAGGTAAAGCAAAAGGTCAGGCGTGCCACAAGCAGGCCCGCACTTCCAAACCTGGTAAGCCAAAGCCCAAAAGAGCCTGGGGTGCCAGTCAGCCAGCTTCCAAGACCGATAAGCCTGCCGCATGACGGGGCGGGCCTCACCCTGGGGGATCCCAGGGTGGGGGGCCGGCTTCTAGGGTATACCCAGGAATGGTTGAAGACCACTTCAGATGCCTGGGTACGGGAAGTCGTCACTCGAGATTACGCCACAGCCTTCATAAACCGCCCCCCCTTCATCGATTTTGCCTGACAGACGTCCCTTTGGACCAGACAAACGCAAAAACTCTACATTCGGTGGTACAGACCCTCCTGGACACAGGAGTGGTAGTACAGGTGCCTCTTGCTCAGAGGGGCCGGGGGTACTGTTCTCCGCTATTTCTAGTCCCGAAATCGAATGGGTCCTCCCGGCCCATTCTCAACCTCAAGGCATTGAACAAGTTTGTGAAAGTCTCCAAGTTCCGTATGGAAACCCTTCGCTCTATAGTTCTGGCCTTGGAACCTGGGGATTATATGGTCTCCCTGGATATACAGGATGCTTACCTGCACGTTCCTATAGCAGTGTCGCATCAGCAATACCTGAGGTTTGCGACTGGCAACCTCCATTACCAGTTTCGGGCGTTACCTTTTGGTTTACCTACAGCTCCGCGAGTCTTCACCAAAGTTATGGCGGTGCTGACGGTGGTACTCTGTCGTCAAGTGGTCAGGATCCTACCGTATCTGGACGACTTGTTGATCCTGGCAAATTCCCCAGAACTTCTACGTCATCTAGATATGACTGTCCGGTTTCTGCAAGCCCACGGGTGGCTCATCAACTGGAAGAAATCCTCCCTGGTCCCTGCTCAGAGCATGGTGCACCTGGGAGCGCTATTGGACACTCACAACCAGCGGTTGTTTTTGTCTCAGGAGAAAGTCCTGAAGCTTCAGGACAGGATTCGTTATTTCCTCTCATCCGCAAGTGTCGATACATTCGGCGATGCAGGTGCTGGGCCTCATAGTGTCAGCATTCGACATGGTGGAGTATGCTCAATTCCATTCTCGCCCCCTCCAGAGGCTGATTCTGGCCAAGTGGGACGGCCTGCCTCACCGGATCAGGTCTCACATGATCTCATTGACTCCGGAGGTCCGTCTGTCGCTGTACTGGTGGCTCCAGGACCAACGATTGTGCAGGGGCCATCCCTTCTGGATATCCATCTGGGTCCTGTTGACGACAGATGCCAGTCTAAGGGGTTGGGGCGCGGTGCTGGAGCAACACTCCCTTCAGGGTCGGTAGACCAAGAAGGAGTCTTTCTTCCCGATCAACATTCTGGAATTGCGGGCGGTCTTCAACTCATTGAACCTGGCCCTGCATTTAATTCAGAACCGTCCTGTTCAAGTACAGTCGGACAACGCCACCACAGTGGCTTACATAAATCATCAAGGCGGCACTCGAAGCCGTTTTGCAATAAAGGAAGTCTCACAGATTCTGCAATGGGCGGAGCGCCATCCACCGGCCATATCGGCGATATTCATTCCGGGAGTCCTGAATTGGGAAGCGGACTTTCTCAGTCGTCAGGATGTACACGCCGGAGAGTGGGGCCTCCATCCAGAAGGGTTTCAACTCCTAGTGGAAAGGTGGGGTCTTCCAGACGTGGATCTGATGGCTTCTCGACACAACCACAAGGTTCTGGTCTCCGGAGCAAGGACAAAGGATCCTCAAGCAGCATTTGTGGATGCGCTGGCGGTGCCGTGGAGGTTTCGGCTGCCGTACGTGTTCCCTCCGGTGTCACTCCTGCCCAGGGTAATTCGAAAGTTCAAGCAGGAAAGAGGAATCCTACTTCTCATAGCTCCAGCGTGCCCCAGACAGCACAGGTTCTCAGACCTGCAAGGCCTATCGTCAGAGCATCCAATTCTACTTCCACAACGCCCAGACCTCCTCGTTCAGGGCCCCTGTGTCTACCAGGACCTAGCCGAGCTGTCTTTGACGGCGTGGCTCTTGAAGCTTCCGTCTTAAGGGCTAAAGGGTTTTCTGAGGCGGTCATTCAAACTATGTTGCGGGTCCGGAAACCGGCTTCTGCTCGGACTTACCTTAGGGTCTGGCATTCTTTCTTTGTTTGGTGCGCATCTAACAATTATGACGCTTCCAAGTTTAGTACTTCCAATTATGACACTTCCAAGTTGTTGGCTTTTCTTCAGCAGGGCCTGTACTTAGGCCCGCGTCTGGCCTCCCTTAAGGTTCAAATTTCTGCCTTGTCGGTGTGGTTTCAGTGAAAAATTGCGACCTTACCTGATGTGCATATCTTTACTCAGGGTGTGTTGCGTATCCAACCTCCCTATGTCCCGCCTGTGGCTCCTTGGGACTTGTCGGTGGTTTTGGAGGCATTACAAGAGTCTCCGTTTGAACCTCTTGGTTCGGCTGATCTTAAGTGGCTTTCCCTTAAGGTGATGTTTCTGCTGGCTATTGCCTCATCTAGAAGAGTGTCGGATTTGGGTGCCTTGTCTTGTAGTTCCCCATATCTGATATTTCACCGTGACCGGGCGGTTCTTAGGACTCGTCACGGATATTTACCTAAGGTGGTTTCTTCGTTCCACCGTAATCAGGAGATTGTGGTTCCGGCACTTGTTTCTCCTGATCTGTCTCCCAAAGAGCGGTCTTTGGATGTGGTACAGGCTCTCCGTATCTATGTGAAGAGAACTGCTTCTATTAAGAAATCTGATTCTCTCTTTGTTCTATTTGGGTTTCACAAACGGGCTGGCCTGCCCACAAGCAGACTTTGGCCAGATGGATTAGAGTGGTGATTGCACATGCTTATGTGAAGGCTGGTCTGTCAGGTCCTGCTCACATTACGGCCCATTCTACTCGGTCCGTTGGACCTTCTTGGGCGGCCCGCCGTGGTGCGACCCTTGAACAATTGTGCAAGGCAGCTGCGTGGTCCTCAGTGAACACGTTCATAAGGTTCTATGCCTTCGATACTGCCGCTTCCCAGGATGCTTCCTTTGGACGCCAGGTTCTTGTGCCCGCTACAATGCGTCCCCTCCCATAAGGAACAGCTTTAGGACATCCCCTATGTCTTTCCTTGTGGAGCGCAGTGTACCCCGCAGCAGAAAACGAGTTTTATGGTAAGAACTTACCTTTGTTAAAACTCTTTCTGCGAGGTACACTGGGCTCCACAAGGCGCCCACCATGATGCACTTAGCTCTTTGGGTTGGTATGGCATTAGCCGCTGACACTTCTCCTGTCGTGAGAATGTGGTGTTTTTGGCTACTAACTGTTGTCGTCTCTTTTACTGCTACTGCATTGGGCTGATTAACTAAAAAACTGAACTCCTGTGCAGGGAGGCGGGGTTATAGAGGAGGCGGCGCTATGCATCTTGGGAACAGTCAAAGCTTTTGAGCCTGTTGGTGCCTCGGATCAAGATCCTACTCTACACCCCCAATGTCTATCCTTGTGGAGCCCAGTGTACCTCGCAGAAAGCGTTTTAACAAAGGTAAGTTCTTACCATAAAACTCGTTTTTCTATCTAGCCAGAATCCCCGCACCCCGTGCAAGCTGGGCGGACAGTTAGAGGGGACCAGACATACGATGCTTGTCGTTTCCCTTTGCGGTGTCACATAAACTAGTGGCCGGTCTACTCCGATAGCCAGGAGTCTCCACTTTCGTATGACACCGGTTTTGAGTCTCTGGGACACCCAGAACTGGAGTTATCGGGGCGCAAAGTGAACCCATTTTCCCATAAACTATAATGGGCCCGTTAATTAGAAACTTGGGGTCGATATCCTCTGGTAGCTAATCGTCTCCCCTTCCAATCCGGTATAAGCCGATTTGGATCCCCAGAAATGGAGATATTAAGCTTTAAGCCCATTTTAATTGAATTTCATTTAATAGCTCACATAAACCTAACGTCAATGGACCATTGCTTTAACACGTTCGTTTGTGTCTGTATACACTTTTTTTTTTATTTATTGGGTCCCGAGAGTGAATATTTTCGACAGCTTCTCTGAACTCACCACCTCCCCCCTCCCCTGAGACTGATCTTTTTAGACAAAGAGGCCAGCCCAGTATGTAAATGACGTGCTGATACCACAGTCGCTTTGGTTAGGGGAAAGGACTAAAGAGGGCCAGAGTTGAATGTACATTAAACAGTACAGTACTGTTCTACGGATTTGCGTGTCATATGCACCGATAGTTAAGGAAACAGGTTTTTTCCCCTGAGCATAATTCTATTGAATGTAAAGTTCTTAAATATATGAATGTATAAAAAAAATAATAATAAAGTGTCAAGAAGAAAAAACCAAAGGCATTTGCACTTTGGGGATCGAACTCGGGACTCTGAGCATGGGTTGCGGGACACTTAACCGCTTTGCCACGACGCATGGTGATAGAGACACAAGATCATGTGTAAATGTAAGCAGTGATCCCTTCCCATGGGTTTTTCTGTATTGGCTACGAGACTTGGACGCTCACAACCAGTACTGTATGCCTAACGTCAATGGACCATTGCTTTAACACGTTCGTTTGCGTATGTATACACTATTTTTATTTATTGATTAGTCTACGGGACTTGGACGCTCACATATACGTCAATGGACCACTGCTTTAACACATTCGCTTGCATCTGTATACACTAATTTTATTGATTTGATTTATTGGTTTCTTTTTTTTTTTTTTATGGACTCTCTCCGTCTGACCTTTGGTCTGTGTGTACAGTTTACAGTAACATTACAGTCGTCACTGACCCTTTGCCAGAGCTTGTAGATCAATCCGCCACTATTCGCTCTACAGTACTGCATTAGTGGAGCGTTAGCCACCCAGTGGTGAAGATGTGTATTGCATGCTGCGTATGTAGTCATGCCTCAATGCGCCTGTCCATGCAACAGCTGAACAACCTGTGCTATCGCTAAGGCGTGGCTAATCCTCCGTTTAGGCGAAGCAACAGCAACGACGAGGGAGGCTCAATCTGTATTTCTATGATGACTATTTTCATGCAGTTGGTGCTTCCACAAAAATCAGCATTAATACTTGTAATTTACTGCAGGGAACATGTTATAGAGGCTAGAAATAAAGGTATTTACTTTATCTTTATTATTATTATTATTATTCCTTGTAATTCAACCTCCTGTAGTTGGGACCTGGCAACATCAGTGATTGGATTTACTCCCATGCTTAAGTTCCACATTTGCCTTACAGCTTTCTACTGACCAATGAGCTACAAACTAATAGAATTTTCCCGTCTTCAAGCGTTTAACCTTGGTGCAATATACACACACACATAATGACTGTGACCCCTGGTACAATATACATAAACATAACGACTGTGACCCCTGGTGCAATATACACACACACATAATAACTGTGACCCCTGGTGCAATATACACACACAATGATTGTGACCCCTGGTGCAATATACATACACATAATGACTGTGGGCCGCATCATTTTAATTTTTCTTTTTTTCTTTTTTGAGTCGGTATTTAATTTTATTTTTAATAGTAAATGTGTCTTAAATATCAATTACACTGTCAAGCCACATCTCCTGGTGTAAACCAAGCAAATGTGTTAATGTTTTATCCTAACATAACCATGCGCTTAAACTAGTGATCTTTCCTGATGTAAATCTGGTGCATGTTTTACCCTTGCAGAGTTGGACGCTGAGAGTTGGTTATGGGAAATACATACCAACTCTACATTAGCCTCCACAGTGCATATTCCAAACCCCATCAAATCAAATCGCATGCCCCCCAGTCTGTACTATATTATGTAGTGTAATGGGTGAATTTACTAAAATTCAGAGGTGACTTGGAAAGAGAAATGTTACTAGAGCAGACTGTAAGTGGAAAATAGAACGTGTAATAGTATAGGTGGATTTAATGGTTTCCATCAATAAGTGATAGGAACTGAATACAGCCAGCTCTGCTTCTCTTTACTTTGTCAGTTGAGGATTCTGCAGAAGTCTGAGCAGGCAAGTGTGTGTTCTGTGTATTATGGATCTGTTTCATATGTCATCTAATGCTATGTGTAATGGATCTGTTATATGTCCCCTCATGCTATGTGTTATGGATCTGTTATATGTCCCCACATGCTGTGTGTTAAGGATCTGTTATACTGTATGTCCCCTCATGCTATGTGTTATGGATCTGTTATATGTCCCTACATGCTGTGTGTTATGGATCTGTTATACTGTATGCTATGTGTTATGGATCGGTTATATGTCATCTCATGCTTTGTGTTATTGATCTGTTATGTCACCTCATGCTGTGTTATGGATCTGTTATATGTCCCACACATGCTGTGTGTTATGGATCTGTTATACTGTATGTCCCCTCATGCTACAGTATGTGTTATGGATCTGTTATATAGCCCCTCATGCTGTGTGTTATGAATCTGTTATATGTCCCCTCGTGCTAGTTGTTATGGATCTGTTATATGGCCCCTTGTGCTGTGAATTATAGATCTGTTATATGTCCCCTCGTGCCAAGTGTTATGGATCTGTTATATGGCCCCTCGTGCTATGTAGTATGGATCTGTTATTTGTCCCCTTGTGCAATGTGTTATGGATCTGTTATATGTCCCCTCATGCTATTTGTTATGGATCTATTTTATCCCCTCGTTCTATGTTATGAATCAGTTTTGTTCCCTCATGATATGTTATGAATCTGTTATATGTCGCCTCATGCTATGTGTTATGGATCTGTTATATGTCCCCCCGTGCTATGTATTATAGATTTGTTATACTGTATGTCCCCCTCATGCTATGTGTTATGGATCTGTTATATGTTCTCTCATGCTATGTATAATAGGGAAGGTAAATTGTCAGTTGTTTCTGATATTAAGGCATTCTATTTATTTTAATTCCTTCCTCTTTCTTTCCCCTCTCCCAGCTACATACAGTAGCATAATTCTCCTGTTCTCTATGCAGAGTTGAATTCTCAGTTTCTGTTTTTCTCTGACGTCCTAAGTGGATGCTGGGGACTCCGTCAGGACCATGGGGATTAGCGGCTCCGCAGGAGACAGGGCACAAAACTAAAGCTTTAGGATCAGGTGGTGTGTACTGGCTCCTCCCCCCATGACCCTCCTCCAAGCCTCAGTTAGGTTTTTGTGCCCGTCCGAGCAGGGTGCAATCTAGGTGGCTCTCTTAAGGAGCTGCTTAGAAAAAGTTTTTAGGTTTCTTATTTTCAGTGAGTCCTGCTGGCAACAGGCTCACTGCATCGAGGGACTTAGGGGAGAGAAGTTCAACTCACCTGCGTGCAGGATGGATTGGCTTCTTAGGCTACTGGACACCATTAGCTCCAGAGGGAGTCGGAACACAGGTCTCACCCTGGGGTTCGTCCCGGAGCCGCGCCGCCGACCCCCCTTGCAGATGCTGAAGATTGAAGGTCCAGAAACCGGCGGCAGAAGGCTTTTCAGTCTTCATGAAGGTAGCGCACAGCACTGCAGCTGTGCGCCATTGTTGTCACACACTTCACACCAACGGTCACGGAGGGTGCAGGGCGTTGCTGGGGGCGCCCTGGGCAGCAATGTATAATACCTTATTCTGGCTAAAAATACATCACATATAGCCCCTGGAGGCTATATGGATGTATTTAACCCCTGCCAGGTCTCAGAAAAACGGGAGAAGAAGCTCGCCGAAAAGGGGGCGGGGCCTATTCTCCTCAGCACACAGCGCCATTTTCCCTCACAGAAAGGCTGGTGGGAAGGCTCCCAGGCTCTCCCCTGCACTGCACTACAGAAACAGGGTTAAAACAGAGAGGGGGGGCACTTATTTGGCGATATGTATATATATATTAAAATGCTATAAGGGAAAAACACTTATATAAAGGTTGTCCCTGTATAATATAGCGTTTTTGGTGTGTGCTGGCAAACTCTCCCTCTGTCTCCCCAAAGGGCTAGTGGGGTCCTGTCCTCTATCAGAGCATTCCCTGTGTGTGTGCTGTGTGTCGGTACTTGTGTGTCGACATGTATGAGGACGA
Source organism: Pseudophryne corroboree (assembly GCF_028390025.1). NCBI lineage: Eukaryota > Metazoa > Chordata > Amphibia > Anura > Myobatrachidae > Pseudophryne > Pseudophryne corroboree. The sequence goes on from NC_086445.1 coordinate 877,412,689, forward strand.
TGTTGGTGAGGAGGCGGAGCAATTGCCGGTAATGGTGATGTCACTCTCTAGGGAGTCGACACCGGAATGGATGGCTTATTTAAGGAATTACGTGATAATGTCAACACGCTGCAAAGTCGGTTGACGACATGAGACGGCCGGCAAACCAATTAGTACCTGTCCAGGCGTCTAAAACACCGTCAGGGGCGTTAAAACGTCCTTTTACCTCAGTCGGTCGACACAGACACGGACACTGACTCCAGTGTCGACGGTGAAGAAACAAACGTATTTTCCTTTAGGGCCACACGTTACTTGTTAAGGGCAATGAAGGAGATGTTACATATTTCTGATACTACAAGTACCACAAAAAAGGGTATTATGTGGAGTGTGAAAAAACTACATGTGGTTTTTCCTGAATCAGATAAATTAAATGAAGTGTGTGATGATGCGTGGGTTTCCCCCGATAGAAAATTATTGGCGGTATACCCTTTCCCGCCAGAAGTTATGGCGCGTTGGGAAACACACCTTAGGGTGGATAAGGCGCTCACACGCTTATAAAAACAAGTGGCGTTACCGTCTCCAGATACGGACGCCCTCAAGGAGCCAACTGATAGGAGGTTGGAAAATATCCTAAAAAGTATATACACACATACTGGTGTTATACTGCGACCAGCGATCGCCTCAGCCTGGATGGGCAGCGCTGGGGTGGCTTGGTCGGATTCCCTGACTGGAAATATTGATACCCTTGACAGGGACAGTATTTTATTGACTATAGAGCATTTAAAAGATGGATTTCTATATATGCGAAACTCTGGCATCAAGAGTAAGTGCGATGTCCATATCTGCCAGACGATGTTTATGGACACGACAGTGGTCAGGTGATGCAGATTCCAAACGGCACATGGAAGTATTGCCGTATAAAGGGGAGGAGTTATTTGGGGTCGGTCCATCGGACCTGGTGGCCACGGCAACAGCTAGAAAATCCACCTTTTTTACCCCAAGTCACATCTCAGCAGAAAAAGACATAGTCTTTTCAGCCTCAGTCCTTTCGTCCCCATAATATCTGCCCAGGGATAGAGGTAAGGGAAGAAGACTGCAGCAGGCAGCCCATTCCCAGGAACAGAAGCCTTCCACCGCTTCTGCCAAGTCCTCAGCATGACGCTGGGGCCGTACAAACAGGTGCGGTGGGGGGTCGTCTCAAGAGTTTCAGCACGCAGTGGGCTCACTCGCAAGTGGACCCCTGGATCCTACAAGTAGTATCCCAGGGGTACAGATTGAAAATTCGAGACGTCTCCCCCTCGCAGGTTCCTGAAGTTTGCTTTACCAACGTCTACCTCCGACAGGGAGGCAGTATTGGAAACAATTCACAAGCTGTATTCCCAGCAGGTGATAATCAAAGTACCCCTCCTACAACAAGTAAAGGGGTATTATTCCACACTATATTGTGGTACTGAAGCCAGACGGCTCGGTGAGACCTATTCTAAATGGAGTCACTCAGAGCAGTGATAGCGAACCAGGAAGAAGGGGACTATATGGTGTCCCTGGACATCAAGGATGCTTACCTCCATGTCCAAGTTTGCCCTTCTCAAAACTGTCACTATCAGTTTCAGACGCTGCCGTTTGGATTGTCCACGGCACCCCGGGTCTTTACCAAGGTAATGGCCGAAATGATGATTCTTCTTCAAAGAAAAGGCGTCTTAATTATCCCTTACTTGGACGATCTCCTGATAAGGGCAAGGTCCAGAGAACAGTTGGAGGTCTGAGTAGCACTATCTCAAGTAGTTCTACGACAGCACGGGTGGATTCTAAATATTCCAAAATCGCAGCTGTCTCCGACGACACGTCTGCTGTCCCTAGGGATGATTCTGGACACAGTCCAGAAAAAGGTGTTTCTCCCGGAGGAGAAAGCCAGGGAGTTATCCGAGCTAGTCAGGAACCTCCAAAAACCAGGAAAAGTGTCAGTGCATCATTGCACAAGGGTCCTGGGAAAAATGGTGGCTTCTTACGAAGCGATTCCATTCGGCAGATTTCACGCAAGAACTTTTCAGTGGGATCTGCTGGACAAATGGTCCGGATCGCATCTTCAGATGCATCAGCGGATAACCCTGTCTTCAAGGACAAGGGTGTCTCTTCTGTGGTGGCTGCAGAGTGCTCATCTACTAAAGTGCCACAGTTATGCATTCAGGACTGGGTCTTGGTGACCACGGATTCCAGCTTGAAAGGCTGGGGAGCAGTCACACAGGGAAAAAATTTCCAGGGAGTGTGATCAAGTCTGGGGACTTCTCTCCGCATAAATATACTGGAGCTAAGAGCAATTTACAATGCTCTAAGCTTAGCAAGACCTCTGCTTCAAGGTCAGCCGGTATTGATCCAGTGGGACAACATCACGGCAGTCGCCCACGTAAACAGACAGGGCGGCACAAGAAGCAGGAGGACAATGGCAGAAACTGCAAGGATTCTTCGCTGGGCGGAAAATCATGTGATAGCACTGTCAGCAGTTTTCATTCCGGGAGTGGACAACTGGGAAGCAGACTTCCTCAGCACGACCTCCACCCGGGAGAGTGGGGACTTCATCGAGAAGTTGTTTCCACATGATTGTGCACCGTTGGGAAAGACCAAAGGTGGACATGATGGCGTCCCGCCTGAACAAAAAACTGGACAGGTATTGCGCCAGGTCAAGAGACCCTCAGGAAATAGCTGTGGACGTTCTGGTAACACCATGGGTGTACCAGTCGGTGTATGTGTTCCCTCCTCTGCTTCTCATACCAAAGGTACTGAGAATTATAAGACGTAGAGGAGTAAGAACTATACTCGTGGCTCCGGATGGGCCAAGAAGGACTTGGTACCCGGAACTTCATGAGATGCTCACAGAGGACTCAGGGCCTCTGCCGATAAGAAGGGACTTGCTTCAGCAAGTACCGTGTCTGTTCCAAGACTTACCGCGGGTGCGTTTGACGGCATGGCGGTTGAACGCCGGATCCTAAGGGAAAAAAGGCATTCCGGAAGAGGTCATTCCTACCCTGGTCAAAGCCAGGAAGGAGGTGACCGCACAACATTATCACCACATGTGGCGAAAATATGTTGCGTGGTGTGAGGCCAGGAAGGCCCCACGAAGAAATTTCAACTCGGTCGATTCCTGCATTTCCTGCAAACAGGAGTGTCTATGGGCCTCAAATTGGGGTCCATTAAGGTTCAAATTTCGGCCCTGTCGATTTTCTTCCAGAAAGAATTGGCTTCAGTTCCTGAAGTCCAGAAATTTGACAAGGGAGTACTGCATATTCAATCCCCTTTTTGTGCCTCCAGTGGCACTGTGGGATCTCAACGTAGTCCTGGGATTCCTCAAATCACGTTGGTTTAAACCGCTCAAATCTGTGGATTTGAAATATCTCACATGGAAAGTGACCATGATGTTGGCCCTGGCCTCGGCCAGGCGAGTGTCAGAATTGGCGGCTTTGTCTCACAAAAGCCCATATCTGATTGTCCTTTCGGACAGGGCAGAGCTGCGGACTCGTCCCCAGTTTCTCCCTAAGGTGGTGTCAGCGTTTCATCTGAACCAGCTTATTGTGGTACCTGCGGCTACTAGAGACTTGGAGGACTCCAAGTTGCTAGATGTTGTCAGGGCCCTGAAAATATAGATTTCCAGGACGGCTGGAGTCAGGAAAACTGACTTGCTGTTATCCTGTATGCACCCAAAAAACTGGGTGCTCTTGCTTCTAAGCAGACGATTGCTAGTTGAATGTGTAGTACAATTCAGCTTGCACATTCTGTGGCAGGACTGCCACAGCCAAAATATATAAATGCCCATTCCACAAGGAAGGTGGGCTCATCTTGGGCGACTGCCCGAGGGGTCTCGGCTTTACAACTTTGCCGAGCTGCTACTTGGTCAGGGGCACACCCTGGCTGAGGAGGACCTGGAGTTCTCTCACTCGGTGCTGCAGAGTCATCCGCACTCTCCCGCCCGTTTGGGAGCTTTGGTATAATCCCCATGGTCCTGACGGAGTCCCCAGCATCCACTTAGGACGTCAGAGAAAATAAGATTTTACTTACCGATAAATCTATTTCTCGTAGTCCGTAGTGGATGCTGGGCGCCCATCCCAAGTGCGGATTGTCTGCAATACTTGTACATAGTTATTGTTACAAAAAAAAAAAAATCGGGTTGTTATTGTTGTGAGCCGTCTGTTCAGAGGCTCCTACGTTTGTCATACTGTTAACTGGGTTTAGATCACAAGTTATACGGTGTGATTGGTGTGGCTGGTATGAGTCTTACCCGGGATTCAATATCCTTCCTTATTGTGTACGCTCGTCCGGGCACAGTATCCTAACTGAGGCTTGGAGGAGGGTCATGGGGGGAGGAGCCAGTACACACCACCTGATCCTAAAGCTTTAGTTTTGTGCCCTGTCTCCTGCGGAGCCGCTAATCCCCATGGTCCTGACGGAGTCCCCAGCATCCACTACGGACTACGAGAAATAGATTTATCGGTAAGTAAAATCTTATTATTTTCTGTATTTAACAAGCAAAGAGTATTTAAACCACAATAAGATTGCGTCGTGCTAACATAGATTAACAGATGTACCAGCCAATTAGCTTTGAAGCATATTTATCCCTGGAGATTGTATTGCAATGCTGGCTACGATACCACTGGCTGCTATGTCAGTCTAGTGTGTATAAATGTAAAATGTGACTCTTTTGTGGTTTTAGGTACATAAGGGCGTACATGGCATTGTAAAGGATGAGAAAGGAAAACCTGTTCCTAAAGCAACAATTATATTTAGCGAGGGAGTAAAAGTCTACACCAAGGAGGGAGGATACTTCCATGTTCTACTAGCACCAGGATTCCATAACATTGATGCCATTGCAGAGGGATACCAGCAGCAACATACCCAGGTATTGGTTTCTCTTATTGGTAACCTTATTCATGCGCTCTGTCATTCACCATGCAGCTTGCAGTTCTATCTAGGCATGTACACAGCAAACCAAGTACATTTGCAGGGATTATTCTGGTGGGGTGGGGGTTTGAGGGATCCAATTGTAACACATTGTTTGCAAGCTAGACCAGTAAACGTAAGCTCTTCTGGCATGTGTCAGCGATGCAGTCAAGCTGGACCTACTTGCTCCTGCATGGAGTAAAGAGAAAAAAAATGTAATAAGCGAAACAATAGTGGTAAAAGCTGCCACACAATAATTCCAATATGTTTAAAAATTATGATGGTTTTAGTAAATTGTGCTAATGACTTTTGGAAGCAAAAGTTCTGTTTGCATCTCTGACTTATTTCTGTGTACTCTTACTGTGTCAGTCATATAAGATAAATTATTACTTCTCCATCCATAGAGGAACACCAGAACAATTGGGTATAGAGATGTATGCAGAAAATTGTCAGTGAAGTCAGAGCTCTTTTTCCCTCTATTTCCCCTGGCCAGGAGAACATACTTTTTCTCTTAAGTGCCCAAGGAGCTAGATCTTTGTGGACCCCATAGATACTTTCAACGGACCCCTGTACCAATCCTTCTTAATGTTATGCCCCATATTAGTGCCATAGTTAATTTTCTAAACCATAGTTGTGCCTTAGTTATGTTAAGCTTCACAGTACTGTCCTAGTTTATTATATGAACCATTGCAGTGCCCTAGTGCACTTTGTAGGGCTGCCAGTATTATTATTATTATTATTATTATCCTTTATTTATATGGCGCCACAAGGGTTCCGCAGCGCCCGATTACAGAGTACAAATGCACATAAAAAATAGGAAAGCAGTGACTTACAGTTGAATACAATATAGGACAAGTACAGGGCAGCTAAGCATAACTACACCAGTAAACATAGAGATAAGTTCCAGGTGGTCAAAAAACTGTGGGATCTGGGCGGTTGAGGATTATTAAAGTAAGAAAAGTATAAGCACATGAGGGAAGAGGGCCCTACTCGTGAGAGCTTACATTCTAAGGGGAGGGGTAGACAGACAGGGATGACACAGATGGGGTACATAGAGAGCGTGGAACAGAGGGTTATGTTGAGATTTGGCTACGTTTGGTAAAGAAATGGGTCTTAAGAGCCCGTTTGAAGTTTTGTAGAGAGGTGGAGAGTCTGAGGGGGAGAGGTAAAGAATTCCAGAGAAATGGAGCAGCACGTGAAAAATCTTGGAGATAGGAGTGGGAGGAAGTAATCAGAAGACAGGAGAGACGGCGTGCATTAGCAGAGCGAAGAGGACGGGTGGGAGAGTAAAGGGAGATAAGGTCAGAGATGTAGATGGGAGAGGAGTGGGTGAGTGCTTTGTAAGTGAGTGTGAGAAGTTTGAATTGGATTCTGAAAGGGAAGGGAAGCCAGTGGAGGGCCTGTAGGAGGGGGGAGGTAGACGTAGTGCGTTTGGTGAGGAAGATGAGCCGGGCAGCAGCATTGAGGATAGATTGGAGTGGAGAGAGGTGATTGTCAGGGAGGCCAGTTAAGAGGAGATTACAGTAGTCCAGTCTGGAAATAATCAGTGAGTGAATAATGATCTTAGTGGCATCCTGTGTGAGAAAAGGTCTGATTCTAGAAATGTTTTTGAGATGAAAATGACAGGTTTGTGAGAGGTGCTGAATGTGTGGTTTGAAGGAGAGGGAGGAGTCAAGGATTACGCCAAGACAGCGTACTTGGGGGCTAGGGGAGATAGTTGTGCCATCAATGGATAATGAGATTGTGGGAGGTGAGGCTGTGCGGGAGGGTGGGAAGATGATCAGCTCAGTCTTAGACATGTTGAGTTTAAGAAAGCGCTGAGACATCCAGGAAGAGATAGCAGAAAGACAGTTTGAGGTACGAGTGAGGAGAGCCGTGGAGAGATCAGGGGAGGAGAGGTAGATTTGAGTGTCATCAGCATAGAGGTGATATTGGAAGTTAAAAGAACTAATGAGTTCACCTAAAGAGGACGTATAGAGAGAGAAAAGGAGAGGACCAAGAACAGAGCCTTGGGGGACACCAACAGTTAGTGGAAGTGGGGGGGAGGTAGCATCATGAGAGGAGACAGAGAAGGAACGATCAGAGAGGTAGGAGGACAGCCAGGAGAGGGCAGTATCACGCAGACCAAGAGAGTGAAGGATTTGCAGAAGGAGAGGATGGTCCACAGTGTCAAAAGCAGCAGAGAGGTCAAGAAGAATAAGCAGAGAGTAGTGGCCCTTAGATTTGGCTGCATGGAGGTCATTGCAGACTTTTGTGAGGGCAGTTTCAGTGGAGTGGAGAGAACGGAAACCAGACTGGAATGGGTCAAGCAGTGAGTGAGAGGAAAGAAAGGCAGTGAGGCGATTATAGACAATACGCTCAAGAAGTTTGGAGGCAAAGGGGAGGAGAGAGATGGGTCGATAGTTGGAGAGAGTGTTAGGATCAAGGGTAGGTTTTTTAAGAATAGGGGAGACAAGAGCATGCTTGAAGGCAGAGGGGACAGTGCCTGATGAAAGGGAGAGATTGAGAAGGTGGGCAAGATGGGAACAGGCAGAAGGGGAGAGGTAACGGAGGAGGTGGGAGGGGATAGGGTCGAGCGGGGAGGTTGTGGGGGGGGAGGAACGGATGAGGGCCATGACTTCCTCGCCAGATACATGGGAGAAAGATGTCAGAGTTGGTAAGAGGGAAGGGGAGGGGTGGCAAGGGATGGGTGGTGGCTGGTTGCTGGTCTGGTGGGAAGTGATATCCTGACGTATGGAGTCAATCTTGGATGTGAAATAAGTGGCAAAGTCAAGAGCAGACAATGAGGAAGGGAGAGGAGGTGGTGGTGGGCAGAGGAGGGAGTTAACAGTGGCAAAGAGGCGCCGTGGGTTGGAAGACTGTGTAGAAATGAGGATTTTGAAGTATGATTGTTTAGCAAGGGAAAGGGCAGTACTGAAGGATGAGAGCATGAATTTGAAATGGAGGAAGTCTGCTTTAGAGCGTGATTTCCTCCACTGTCGCTCGGCAGTACGTGAGCATTTTTGTAGGTATCTGGTGCATTTGGTGTGCCAGGGTTGAGGTGTTGATCTGCGAGGGTGAATAGTGGTTGGCGGAGCAACAGAGTCAAGGGCAGAAGTAAGAGATGCATTGTATAGGGATGTGGCTTGTTCAAGGCATGTGAGAGAGAGAAGAGGAGAGAGAAGGGAGTCAAACAGGGAGGACAGGGATGAGGTGTCAATAGCCTCAATGTTACGCTTCGTGATGGTAGCCTTAGGAGGGAGAGATGGGGAAGCAGAGATAGATAAGTTGAAAGAGAGCAAATGGTGGTCAGAGAGGGGAAAAGGGGAATTGGAGAAATCAGAAATATCACAGCGGTGAGTGAAAACCAGATCCAGTGAGCTCCCGTTCACATGGGAGGGTGAGGTGGTCCACTGGGAGAGACCAAGTGAAGAGGTGAGGTTAAGGAGTTTAGAGGCAGGTGATTTTGTGGGGTTATCGATAGGGATGTTGAAATCACCTAGAATAATGGAGGGAATGTCAGAAGTGAGGTAGCCAGGAAGCAAAGTTGTCAAGGAATTTGGAGGAAATGCCAGGTGGACGGTAAATTACAGCAACTCGAAGATTAGTAGGTTGGTAGAGGCGTAATGCATGGACCTCAAATGTAGAGAATGTAAGAGAAGGTTCTGGAGGTATAAGTTGGTATGTGTAGCTTGAGGGTAAAAGGATCCCAACACCACCCCCATGGCGACCCCCGGGTCGGGGTGTGTGTGAGATTGTGAGGCCCCCAGCAGAGAGAGCAGCAGGAGAAGTGGTGTCATGAGGAGTAATCCAGGTTTCTGTAATGGCCAGGAGGTGCAGGGAGTTGGAAATGAAAAGGTCATGAGTGGGGGTCAGTTTGTTGCAAATAGATCGGGCATTCCAGAGTGCACAAGATAGGGGGTATGAGTTTGTGGGAGAGATGTGAATGAGATTATCAGGATTGCTGTAGCGTTGAGGTAGGAGTAATTTGGAAGGAGAAGATAAAGAGGGTGTGATGATGGTGCTGGGGCCTTGGCTAGGAAGGGAGACTGCATGCGTGAAACAGGGAGGGAGTGCAGTTTGATACTGGTGGAGGAGAGGTGAGGAGACAGGCAGAGGAGGGAAAGAGTAGGGTTGAGCGGTGGGGTATAAGTGGTGTGAAGGGGCAGAAGTGAATTGCAATGGGGAAACAGAAGAGGGGTAGGGAGGCAGACAGAGGAGAGGAGGGAGGATGAGATGTAGGAGACTGTGAGAGAGGGATAGAGGTGGTAACAGGGGACAGAATAAAGGAATAGAAGGACAATGAGTAAGGGGGGTTGCCAGCCTGGCCATAGTGTGGATGGTGTGTAAACTGGTAGTATAATGAGAATAGGGGGAGGAGTGGTGGCTGTATGAGAGAGCAGTGAAGTTTGCAGAAAGAAATACGATTTGCAAGTAATTAAAATGATGTTAATATCTACAGATTACCAGTAAATCAAATATTTGTTGATGTTAGATGGAAAATTACACAGTGTTGGCAAACCACAAGTCAGTGTTATTTCATCAAATATGCTTCTCAATTAAACATTTGTTTTCCAGGTATTTGCAGGGTCAGAGTAAAAGTTGTATTGCAGGTTTTTTGCAGAAAGTGAATGTTTAGTGTCCGGGTAAGTGAGGTTTGGAGAATAATAGGTGTGTACATACATTTGTAGCTGCAGTCCAAGGTTTGGTGGATTGTGTTGATTTGCTTTTGTTTGGAGTTTCCATGCAGTTTCCGTCCAGTTAAAGTCCAGTATAAGTGCCAGACGAATCCCTTAGAGATTTTCTCCACACAATGATTCAGCTACGCTAAAATCAGCTAAACTACACACCAATATAAAGCCCAAACATGTGTATGTAAGCACATTGATTGATTGGACCCTCCCCTAGCCCATCACCCATTTGGGGCAATAAAACTTAAACAAACAAATAATGTGTAGGGATGAAACCATTACACATTCCCCAAATAACTACAAATAAAACTTGAATAAATCTGCTAATATTTAATACACTAGTGACTAGACATACCTATGGCTAAGCATTCAGGATATTCCTATGTGATAATTAGCAGACTCGGTACAGCTTGCTGGGTATTGTTGTTCCACTAGACATACCTATGGCTAAGCATTCAGGATATTCCTATGTGATAATTAGCAGACTCGGTACAGCTTGCTGGGTATTGTTGTTCCACTAGACATACCTATGGCTAAGCATTCAGGATATTCCTATGTGATAATTAGCAGACTCGGTACAGCTTGCTGGGTATTGTTGTTCCACTAGACATACCTATGGCTAAGCATTCAGGATATTCCTATGTGATAATTAGCAGACTCGGTACAGCTTGCTGGGTATTGTTGTTCCACTAGACATACCTATGGCTAAGCATTCAGGATATTCCTATGTGATAATTAGCAGACTCGGTACAGCTTGCTGGGTATTGTTGTTCCACTAGACATACCTGGTAAGAGAACAATGAGATATGAGGTTACTTCATAGTTCAAGCAAATTGATCACAAAAGTAGTCCAGTATAAGTGCCAGACGAATCAGTACATTATGCAACATAGTACTCCAAATCCACATAATATACGGGGGCGATTCACTTGTTTTTACCCACAGCTACCACTAGGGGGCACAAAACAGAGCAAGTAAATAGTTGCCCTGTCTAGACGCCTGTTAGCTGTGGGGGAAACAGTTCCGCAAGAAGAAATGTGTGCAAAGTCTGTTGGGGTGCCCTAACCACTTCTTTAGTTGGATTTAGCTGCTTTTCTTTGCTAAACTCTGTGCTTTCAGGCACGTCAATACTAATGGGCGCCTGAAGGGAAGAACCATTAAATTGCTCTGTCGGGCGCCTATTCGTATAGACGGCCAGCGGGGTCACGCAAAACATTTGTCCCCAGATCGTATTGTCACGTTACTGTGCCCACAGTTCATATTATGCCACACTTATAATGACTCTACTTCTTATTGTGCCACATTACATTGCCCCAGTTAATATTATGTAACCTAATGTCCTCCAGTTCATTTTATTCCACATTACAATGAGCAGGTGAAGGGGCATAACTAGATATATTACAGGCCCCAAGACAAATGTTTGTAAGGGCTCCTGTGTACTGTACCACCCAATGGTGAAAAATGTATACAACACACATGTATCTTAGACAGGGTTGGTGGGCCCCTCTCAGCTCTCTGCTGCATGTTGACATTACAGCCATGTCAACATTTTCGTGTTGACAAAATATATATACACTCTTGCCTCCACTCCACTCCCTTTCTCCTTAAATTTGTTCTGGAGAGGGGAGCTGGTCAAGGCCACCACTGGTAGTGAGCATGGATCTGGGCTACTACTGTCTGAATTGGTACCAGCCTCTGTGCACGGACCACGTCTGTGCACTCTAAAGCACTCATTCTTTTTTTAAATGTTGTCAGGGCACTAAAAAGTTATCTGGATAGGACTGCTAGTATGTATAGGACAGTTGACCTTTTAGGCCTAGATTATCCACAAAAGAGAGGTTTGTCTGACAGCCAAACTATTTCCAAATGTATCATCTGTGTAATTCAGCAGGTCTATATTCAAGTAAGCCTTTCTGTTTCTGAAAATGTGAATGTATATTCCACCAGGTCAGTGAGGGGCGGCTTAGCATGGAGCCTTGGTGGAGCTGTTCTGCACAGCGTCTACCTGGTCATCTATACATTATGTTCAAAAAGTTCTACAAGTTCAATACTCAACAATTTCCCATAGGGAGTACTTTCCATGGTTGCACTCTCCTAAGAGAGAATTAAAATTTTGGTCTTGCATTTAATTCCTTTTTTCTCAAAGTTGATTGAGGGACAGGATGCCCACCTATTTACACTTTGGTACTGGTTTGTCTGTTGCAGGACAATGTTCCCTTGTTGTCTCACCCTATTTATTTAGGGTTGAGTTAGATAAATATAGTTCTCCTGGTTAGGGGATAGATACAGTAGTGGTAGGAGATCTGACGTCTCTGACAGTTTCTATACCATGTAGATCCAATGTCACACAGGACATCCAGGAAAGGATTTAATGAAAGCACAAAAGTTAGTTTTCAACAAAGCCAGTGGTGAAGTAACATTCCGAAAGAAAGCTTGGCAAGCTTTAAAGCATGTACCTTATTACTTACAAAAACAAACTTTATATGTTACAGAGCATCTAATAGGATTACCATATTTGCCGGCGTATAAGACGACTTTTTCCCCCTGAAAAACATGCCTCCAAGCGGGGGGTCGTCTTATACGCCGGGGGTCGTCTTATACGCCGGGCGGGAAGTCGTCTTGTACACCCGGTGCGGGAAGTCGCGAAACAGGGGCGTGGCCTAGCATAAGGGGGTGTGACCTCACGGGCGGACCCCCGTTTTCAGCAATCCATGGGGTTAAGAAGATGATGTTGGCTGCCCCCCCCACTTCCCCCGTGAAGTGCCTCTATCTCACCTGTGTGAGTGTACGGTGAGTGTACGGCGCTGCCGGCGGGTGAAGCTGTGTGAAGTCCGGCTCCTGCACAGGGACAGGAGCCAGGTGCTGCACGTATTGGACCAGTGCAGCACCCGGCTCATGTCACTGAGCAGGAGCGGACATTCAGCAGTGACAGGCGGTTAGGCAGGGAGGACAGCGGACAGCGGCAGCACTGACATGTCTCTTACAGTATAAGAGATTTGGAGTATCAAGGTATGCATAAGAAGGGGGGGGGGGACAGCGGCTTAGGCAGGGGGGACAGCGGCAGCACTGCAGGGAAGCTGCAGGTGAGGGGGGCTTACAACTTTATGTGGTGGGTTAATACTGGTACTACAGGTATCCATAATATGGATTCAAGGGCGGACCAGACAGCTGCTAGTGACAGGGAGACGGCAGGGGTAGTCTTATATGGCGAGTACATAACAAACTCTATGTTTTGAGTGGAAATGTTGGGGGGTCGTCTTATACGCCCAGTCGTCTTATACGCCGGCAAATACGGTACATTGCATATAAAAATATTAGATAACATTGCCATCCCAGTTAAGCCATTTCTTCCCTTTTATATATTTCCTTCTCATATGAAATTGCAGTCATCTGATCATCGCCTAAATAGTATTTTGAGATAAAACATATACTATATATGACCTGTCATTTCTTAATACTTCAGGGAGTTTGGGAAAATTTGACATACATACTTTTGTCACTATATGCTTTTTCACTACTGAGCAGTTTGTATCTTAGGTTTTTGCCCTTTTAGTTATACATGTCATAGGCAATCTTTAAGTAGATTGTGATTGAAGCTGTAGAACAACTTGGCATTCCTAGCTGTCACATTCTATTGCACTGTGTACTATACTGGGCATGAGGCAGTACAGTTTCATATGTAGAATATATTCAGAATGATGTGACTTTGCTGTGTGATGTTTTTTTTTTTTTTTCTTAGGTTCATGTTCGGCATGATGAAGCCAGCCTTGTAGAAATAATCTTTATAATGGATAACCGTATCTTTGGCCTGCCCAGGCAGTTGGTTGTAACCATTGCAGGTATGACACTCTACTAGATTATTTTAAAAAATAATTGTATATTATAAAGCGCTTGGAGTTTAGTGTACATTACAGTAATCCAACGAAATCAGAACGTTATAATGGCAATCAATACAACCAATCATAAGCGGGTAATAGAAGATAAGGGACTATAGATCGTAAGCTTGCGAGCAGGGCCTTCCTACCTCTGTCTGTCAGTGTGTATTTTCACTGTTGATTCCAATTGTAAAGCACAACGGAATATGCTGCGCTATATAACAAAACTGTAAATAAAATAATAACAAGGGGAGAGATGTACTAAGCAGTGAAAAGAGTGGAGAAGTGAGCCAGTGGAGAAGTTGCCCATAGCAAACAGTCAGCATTGAAGTAACATTTATAATTTGCATACTATAAAATTATACATTGCAGGTGATTGGTTACCGTGGGAAACTTCTCCACTGGCTCACTTCTCCACTCTTATAACTGCTTAGTATATCTCCCGCTAGGTAGTGTATGTGGAGTAAACCCTGGGGAGGGAGGGGAAGATGGTAGAAATATAGCAGATGAGATTGATGTAAAGTAAGACCACGTAGAACCTACATGAAAGACCAGGTTAAATAATATACTTCCTATGTATCAGAATTATTTCCGAACATGTTTGTGAAGATCAAGCAGAATATACTTGGGGTCCTGTGGGATCTGCAAGCTAAGGACTTGGGATGCAAGAGAAACAACTTCTCTTCATTAGGCTTGAAGTTTGAGATGGCTCCACCAGACATGCAGCAAAGGCTCGAGTTATTGCAGTTCCTCCATAGCACCCGAGAAGATGCCACAGAGCCTGGTGGGGACATAATACCGCCAATTGATCAATTAATAAGCATTTTTAATGGAGGTGTTGATGGAAACCCAGTTCTCCACATATCTTTGGAATAGAATATTTTCTGAAGCAGGGGTGGGAATGAGGGCATGATAGAGCTTTAATCTCTTGGTGGAGTGGACTCTGCGGCAAAAGTGATCAACCACGGAAATTGGTCTACTAAAAAGTCTGGCACAGCCAAATAAATGCCCAGTCTGCAGGTATTCGTGGAACTGCTCTCTAGAGAGACCCGGGATCTGATTTTGTTTTTAAAGTGGCACATTGTAATATATAGACAGACAGACAAGATGGCAGGTGATAAAAGATTTCAGTGCAGCACACTTGGGGGAATTCAATTGGACACAAGGTTTTGACTGCAAAAAATGTGTCCAGTGGTCTCAACAGCTTCCGGTCATCTCTCCGCCATCTTTGCACTGGGGAGACAGCTACTGGAAGATGTAGTTCATACATTCATACACATACTACGTTCGCTGCTGCTGGGTCCCGATGCTGGATGAAGGAGACGGTGCTTTGGAAGGTGAGTAATTACAGACTTATTAAGACAATTGGAAGCTACCAATTGCTTAATTAGTCCTGGGTGAGGGGTTGCTGCAAGGGTGCCAGAGCAAGTCCAGATGATTTTTCCTAAAAACAAAGATTTTAGAAAAATCGTACTGGATACTTGACGAGCGTCTCATTTTCTCTCCACTAACAGAATAGGAAAACCCAGTGGCTGCTGGAAAAACATAAGAGCCGCAAGTTTTTTTCTTAAATTTCCCTCCCTCAATAGAATTCCCCCTTGGTGGTTTTATGTATGTTTTAAACTACAACTTTCATTTATTAATTTATTTGTTTTCAGGAGCCACTATGACAGCCTTGCTACTTACAGCCTGCATCATCTGGTGCGTATGCTCGATCAAGTCCAACAGACACAAAGATGGATTTCATCGGCTGCGCCAGCACAATGATGACTACGAGGACGAAATCCGTCTGATGTCTGCTGGTTCTAAGAAATCCCTTCTAAGTAATGAGTTCCAGGATGAAACGGACACAGAGGAAGAGACACTGTACACCAGCAAGCATTGAGAACCAGTTGAACCAACTAAGAGATCCAGATATTCCATTCTTGGGAACAATTTCTGGTTTGGCAACATCCTACGATCCATAGCTGCAGTTTTGCCATTGATTTTCTCTTGAACTACTTTTGTGTTAAGTGCTCTTTCATTTTTTTTATTTTTAATAGGTTTTTTTTTGTGTGTGTGCGTGCGCTCCTGGATCCCATTGTCTGCTAACAAAATAGCGTGGAAATGTAAGGATTTGAACAACATTGGATTGCTGATAAAGCCTTACCAGATGCACATTTTCATCACACAGCGGCCGTGGTGGGATGGTTAGGATTTATTGCAATACCTGGCAAGGTGTCTCACTGAGCCTGTACTTATTTGTATGTTATGTCTTCACATCAGAACAATATGACTTTATGGGTGAAGGCAGTCATTTTTATCGTATATTCGGTAACTGATTGGAATTATATCATGGCCAGTTTTTATTTGTGCTACTGGAAAAAAAAATGTTAGTGGCCTGAGAACATGTAAGATCATTATAGTAGTTGTACGTTTAGGGTTTTGCCTTGTAGGGAACTTAGTGTCCTAATGCCTCTTGGTTCTCTATCAAACATACGTTAACAGTAGGTACAACAGTGTGCCCTTTATCCTTATAGCAAGTGTTATATTTTCTTATCTATCTTCCATTTCTAGTAATATGGCAAAAGGATAATTTTCCAGATTTATATTAAGCTTGCTACGGTATTTCTTTATTCCTCCTTACACAGCAATGAATATGTTGGAAGGAACCCTCTCTCTCTCTCTCTCTCTCTCTCTCTCTCTCTCTCTCTCTCTCTCTCATCTAAATGATGCACTACTATTCATTTCATTACAATGCGGGGGGAAAAAACAGACAAAACATCCTGCTTGTATTTACAAGGGTGTCACATGGTATGCCCCATTCTTGTACAGTAGTGGCCTGCAATGTTTAGGCTCACATTGCAGTTAATTACTATTTAAATTATGTTTCCTTATGTAGTGTTTATGACAAGGGGTAAAAGGTAAACTGGTATTTACTACTTTTACAGATAGCTGCCAAATCTACTGCCTTATAATGTTCTGCCTGTTCAGAACCCGCTGCGTTTCACCACTCCTAAAGCCACGCAGTAATCTATCCTTGCACTTTGTTAATTGATTATACCTGAGATTTAGTATTGAATATTGATTTTTTTGTACATGGCCAAGAGAGCATTACAGGTAATGGTGGCGTCCCTCATTAGGGCATTATTTATTGTTGTGAACCGTGAATTTGCATTTTTTAACTCCTCTGTTAGTTGAAGCTATGGTACAAACACATCACCCCTATTGTAGAATGTTAAGTGTACTGTGCTGGCCTATGCTTTGCTCTATATGGTTTATAACCACATTATGTACGAACACTAACTTACAACCATGAATATCCAGACAAACCCCAAGGCCATGCAGTATTAGTGTTTCTCAATAAGGCACTCTGGACCTTTTATTTACATTTCCCCTTGCTGTATACATATGTAATAACTCCTGAAGTGCCTTGTTGCAGTAGCAGCATTAGATAGATAATGGTATTGAACGTGACAATGCTGCAACACCTTCCCCTGGGGGTTAATTCCTTAATTTTGTTGAGGAAAACTGTTTGATATGCTTTAAGCACCACCATTAAAATGTGTTGTAGTTTGGAGTAAGTCATGGCTACTGTCATTAGACAAGTACAAATATTATGGTTTATATTGCACATGTGCCTGGAAACGGCAGGACATTCTCCATGGCTTCTACCTTTTCAGTCGGTGAGGTTCTTTTTCTTTCTCTTTTTGTTTTGTTTTTTTAAAGAAATATGTTCTCATTGTTTTATGGTAATAAATACAGGATACATATTTGTGCCAAGGTTCCGGTACCTTTTTTCTGTTGGCATTATCATTGCTGCATTTATGACTTTGAATACCAGTACTATTGCTACGCGTACGGTCTGGCTGTACTGAGCTTATAGAGTAACAATGGTCATTACCTAAAGCTCTGAGGATCTGTGGAAACCAACCCGCTCTTTTAATTTCAGTTTTAAGGAATGTGCAACAGGGGGCTAATGGGAACAGACTTTTGTTTGGTTCTTTTCCTAGTGACTGATGCCACATACTGTAGTTGTTGTAGCAGATTGAAAGCTCATCAGCTTTAATACTTAGCCTCAAGGTAATGGAACGTGGTATCAACTGTGTAGGAAGCCACTGTAGTTTTGTGACTGTAGCAGGTGAGAATTTTACAGTCCATACGAAGATTAAGCAGCCTGAAGAAACAAAGCAAGGAAAATTGTTAGTTACCAAGCTACTGCTTATAGCCTGCCAAAGTTATTTTATGTTTTTGATTATCTATTACAGAAAGACTTATTGGATAAGATCCTTGTTGGCACAGTTGAAAGCTTTAGTGGTCATTGGAGGAGTTGTGCACCTATTGTTTTTTTTGTTTTCTCTTACATCCTAGAGGATATTGGGGTCCACATTAGTACCATGGGATATAGACGGGTCCACTAGGAGCCTTGGGCACTTTAAGAAATCAATAGTGTGCGCTGGCTCGTCCCTCTATGCCTGTTCTACCAGACTCAGTTTAGAAAATGTGCCTGGAGGAGCCGGTCATGCTTAGGGAAGATCCTGAAGAGTTTTCTGCATGTATTTTCTGTTTGTTGTTTTCAGGCAGGTCTGGTTGGCACCAGACTGTCTGCTTAGTGGGACTTAGAGGGGGGCGGGGGGAACGGCCCAACCTCCTTTAGAGTTAAGTGTCCCATTCCCCGCTGACAGGACATAGCTTCTGAGGGATCTATTCGCAAGCCCCACCACGGCGAGCGTACGGTCCCGCAGCGCGCCACCACCCCTAACAGAGCCAGAAGTAAGGAGAGTGGTGAGTAGGTGTCCGGTGTCCCGGTTAGCGGGTCACCGGCTGAAATGGCGGCATTAGGGTATGTAGTGCAGCGCTGAAAGGTAGGCTGCGTCTCCAAGCTCAGTACATCATGCTATTTGTGTGTGTGTGTTCCGCTGTGAGGGGCGAGCTGAGCTTTTTTCTTTTTCATCCACTAGGGGTCACTGGAGTACTCTAGGGATATGGACGGTTCCACAGGAACTAGGCACTGAATAAGTTAAAATTTGAGACTACTTCTCCCCTCCATATCCCAGAGTACCTCAGTGTTTTTTCGGTGCTCACCGAGCAACTAGGCCTGTGGAGTTTCTCCACAGTTATTGGATTTATTTTTTGATTTTTCAATGTTCCACATCCCTTCCCCCCTTCCAGAAAGGCGAGGGTTCGGGATAGTGGAAGCTGCTGAAGCAGCTGTGGGTGTCGGACCTCTCTAAAAAGAGCTCCCTCACTGCCACGGGCAGGTCTAAAACCTGCAGTAAAGGCTGGACGGAACTTATAGAGAAGCCCCGTCATAGCCCTCACCACAGGGTCCAGGTATGTTGAATGGGGCGGTCAGCTCACGCTGCCGCCCCGCTGTGTGGGATACTGTGTGCCTTCAGCCGCCCGCCGACGTTTCCAGCGCCGCTGTCTATGCTGTGTCCCCCGCCGCTCTGAGCCGCGCCGGCCACGTTGAATTATGCATAGGCCGCTCCACGGCTCTATGCAGCGCACTCTCCGGCCCTCGATGCCGCTTCCTGCTCCCTCTCCACCATAGCCCGGCTCCGTGTATAGAGAACGATACACGGAGCACGGGGGGGGGGGGGGGGGGCCACACAAATAAGAGTTATTGTAAAAGGCAGGCTCCATAGCCTAGTGAGTAACTTTGATGCCACAGTGATGTTCCCTGCACACAGAAATGTCAGGGTCACTGGATAAAATCTCATGATTCAACTCCTGTTGATAAAAGAAAGTATGTTTACTGGAATACAGCAGCGCTGCATATGTATTACAATAGGCTATTAAGTCTTTGTTAAACAGGATACATGCTGCTCATATATGTGCAGGTTTGAATGCAACATAGTATGTTTATTAAATCTGCTTACATAATTATAAGTCTGCATATTTAACCATTTTTCCTGTTGTTTTTCCAGAATTTCCTGTATTACATCTCTCCTCCATTGAAGGCGCAGGGGTGTTAAGGGGAATTTGGAATTAGGCATATTGCTCGCGCAAGTTGTTTTTTGCATTGTCTGTCTGTATAATGAGTAAGACACCAGCAAAGACTATTATTCTTATCATAACTGTTTATAATGATATTATCCCAAAGACTGCAAATCTGAATCATGGCTGTGGTCAGCCAAATACTGGCTTTGTTCACGGTTGTAAAGTAAGATGTGTTATACAATTGGTCAGCACATGGTGATTATAAAACCGTATCTGTGGAGCACTGCAAGCATTGTGAGTTCAGGCTCACCTGCAGCAGCTTTGCTTAATTCACTTAGCAACACCACAATTGGATACGCCCGATCTCATCTGATCTTGGAAGCTGAGCAGTGTTGGGCCTGGTTACCCACCTGGGAATACAAGGTGCTTTAGGTACTTTTAAATCTACAGCCACACCACACTGGATACGGGACCCATTAACTAAACTGCGGTTAAGCAGCAGACATCTCAGGTTTTTTAAGCCTGTGAGTGGTCACATTTAGTTTCAGACTTCTTAAAAGTATTATACCTCTGAATCAGGATATATCTGGATATATGTATATGGGTATATAATATATATGTGTATGTATGCATATATGAAATAAATATATATATATATATATATATATATATATATATATTATAAGGTCTGAGTATGTGTGAATATACATTGTTGTGTATATATGTGTGTGTATGTATATATATATATATATATATATATATAATATGCTGACATTAAAAATCTATTTTTCAATAAGCAAGACTACAGTGACGCAGTTGGTCGGCACACAGTGCTTATTAAACAGTATCTGTTGAGCACTGCAAACATTGTGAGTTCAGGCCTCACCTCCCCAGATCCCCAGTGGCCTAATGGATAGGACTCTGCCCTCCTAAACCAGGGATTGTGCGTTCAGGTCCCATCTGGATTGCAAGTCACTACAGCAACCATTTCATCACCAGAGTTGATGTTTAAACAGCAGCTTTGCTTATTATTTTTACAGGTGGCTCTGTAGCCAAGTGGTTAGGCTTCCCGCCCACAGTGAACTTTGTGATTACATGGACACTGGTTCAGATCCTGGTTTAACAGGTGTAATATATAAAAAAATAAAAAATAAAAAAAAAACATGGTAGGACACAATTTTTAACATTACTTCCTGGTTCTTTGCTGGAGGTTGCTGCCCTACAACACTCAGCCTCTGGGGGAGCGGGGGGTTGTTAGGAATTTAATTTATTAATTGTTTTTGACAGCATGTCTCTACAGGAAGATTCACTATTGCTGGTAACCACATGCACGGTAATGCAGGTTTATACACAGATTACTTCCGTGGTGTACTCACTGGTCGGGGTACATGATCACTAAGTCTAATGCATAATCAAACAAGCAGCTTCGCTGCAGAGTCGGTCACACAGTGTGTCGGACAAATACGACTGCACAGACAGACCCTTACCGGTCCTCTTTGGGGGGAAATGAGGGCGCATGTACTGCCTGAGGGGGGGGGGATTTTTTTCCCTACTGTTTTCATCTAAATTGTTGCGATCGATTCGCCGCCAGCCCTCATAGCACCAGGCCAGTACGTTAGGTTCTCAGCGAAGGCTGAACAATTTCCAATGAGAGACAATTGCAATTATTGGGCGTTTAACTACCTTTCGGAGTGTACCCTACACAGCAGTACGGCTGTTGCTTCGCCCTGCTTTGGTAAGGGTTTGAGGTAACAAGGCTGTAGTGGCAGGGCACTCCAGTTCAGGTTTGCCCTAAGTAAAGACCACCTTACACTTCTTGCTGCCTACAGCTACTGTGACGTTGGCAGTTGGTTCTTGCGTTTAAGCTTCGCTAGTGGCACACAACGTCCACTTTGGCTACGTTCCAGACGAGAATAGATCACAGACCAGGTGGGGGGGGGGGGAATCTGTTTTCCTACCATTGTCTACGCGAATTCCTGAATGATTCCGTCTCATCGACTTCAATTCCTAGGTATGATTCTCGATACGGTAAATCAAAGAATTTACCTACCCGAACAGAAGTACAGGTCATTCGTCATCTGGTACAATTAGTGCTTAAGCCACGCACAGTCTCGGTTCATTTGTGCATTCGCCTATTAGACACAATGGTGGCGGCTTTCGAAGCGCTTCAGTTCGGAAGACTTCACTCACGTCCTTTTTAACTGGATGTGCTCGCACAATGGTCGGGCTCGCTTCTGCAGATTCACCGCAGGGTGAGGTTGTCTCCAAAGGCCAGAGTGTCGCTACTCTGGTGGCTCAAGGTACAGAATCTAACCGCAGGGAAACTGTTTGGTGCCTGGAATTGGATAATTCTCACGGCGGACGTGAGTCTCAGAGGTTGGAGAGCTGTAGTTCAAAATTTTCAGCTCCAGGGTCTCTGGGCGGATCACGAAAGATTGCTGTCTATAAATGTCCTGGAACTCCGGGCAATTTACAATGCGCTACAACAAGCAGTGCACATGCTGCAGGCTCAGGCTGTTCAGGTGCAGTCAGACAACGCGACGGCGGTCGCATACATCAACAAACAAGGAGGAATGAAAAGCCGCATGGCCATGCGGGAAGAAGCTCGAATCCTCAATTGGGCCGAGGTGATTTTGTCGGCAGTATTCATTCCGGGAGTGGACAACTGGGAGGCAGATTATCTCAGCTGTCGGGATTTTTTATCCAGGATGTGCATTAAGTCCAGAAGTGTTTCACATGTTGGTCCAGAGGTGGGGTTACCCGCAAGGGGACCGGATGGCATCTCGCCACAATTATCAAACGCCCCAGTACGCGTCCAGAACGAGAGATCCAAAGGCAGTGGCGGTGGATGCTCTCACAATCACGTGGCCATACAGTCTCGTGTATCTGTTCCACCGTTTTCCGCTGCTCCCTCTGTTGCTAAAACGGATCAAAAGAGAGTCCGCCACAGTCATACTAGTGGCGCCTCATTGGCCTCGGAGAGCTTGGTTTCGGATCTTCGCGGTCTACTCGCGGACAAGGAACGCTCCCACTGCGTCCGGACCTGTTACAACAGGGTCCGTTCTTTTTCTCCTATTTAGCGCGGCGGCGTTGACGGAGTGGCTGTTGAGACAGCCCTCTTAAAAAGAGAGGGCATTCCAGAATAGGTTATACCAACCATTTTACATGCTAGTAAGCCAGTTACGGCAGCTCATTATTACAGAATTTGGCGTGCCTATATAGGTTGGTGTAAAGTTCGGAAGTTCCGACATCATCTTTTTTGTTATGTCTACAGATGGGGTTAGATGGAGGTCGGCGTTTATCCACACTAAAGGTGCAGATATCTGCGTTGTCAATTTATTTTCAAAGAAGATTGGCTCTATTGCCGTCGGTACACACCTTTATGCAGGGTGTCCACAAAGTACAGCCTCCATTTCACTCCACTTACTGCGCCATGGGACTTGAATCTGGTTTTAGATTGCTTATAGTCATTTTATTTCGAACCCTTACAACAAGTGGATATTAAGTTTCTCACTTGGGAAACAATTTCTCTCCTAGCCTTAGCTTCGGCAGGGCGGGTTTCAGATTTGGGTGCCTTGTCATGCAAGCCACCGTATTTAGTGTTTCATAATGACAGAGCAGAACTTTGGACGAATCCCGCTTTCCTACCAAAAGTAGGGTCCTCTTTTCACATCAATCATCCAATAGTAGTTCCTGTGTTAACAGGAGATTCTGGAATTTTGGTTGGGGTACGCGCATTACGCGTTTATGTATTCCGAACGTCTACAGTTCCTAAGACTGATACGTTGTTATCCTCTATGATGCGGCCAAGAGGGGTTGGCCACCTTCTAAGCAGACCTTATCCAGATGGATAAAACTGACCATACGTCAGGCTTACCTTCATGCTAGGTTACAGCCGCCTACATCAGTAACAGCTCATTCCACATGTTCTCCGGGAATGTCATGGGCAGCTGGTCGTGGAGTTCTACGACACAGCTTTTGCAGTGCGGCTACATGGTCTTCAGTGCACATGTTTGTGCGCTTTTACGAGTTTGATACTTTTGCGGCATCAGCATCTAGCTTTGGCCGTCTAGTGTTACAGGTGCCAAACAGCTCTCCCGCCCAGGGGGGAAACTTTGGTACGTCCCTAGAGTACTCCAGTGACCCCTAGTGGATGAAAAAGAAAATATGGATTCAAAGAAAAGGATTTACCTGGTAAGTACCAAAATCCTATTTTCCACTGTACCCTACACTGGCAAACAGCTTACAGGGGTTCTAATCCTGCTGTAAGCCTTACAGACACCTCAGCCAGTATTAAAAAAATGGGAAGCTGTGCGCCATTATGGGGGCGGGGCTTCCCTATGAGCGGATCCAGCAGCTCACCAGCACCATTTTCCCTCTGCAGCTTACACTGACAGGAATCACAGGGAAGCACAGCTCCTCCACAAAGACTCCACGTCTCCTCAGCGGTACCAGGGGGTCTTAGTAAGGGGAGGGAGCGGTGTTAGATAACTTTGCCCTACTAAGGAGCTTAGTTTGTGACCCAGCTGATTTTGACTTAGCTAGAAGGGCGCGGTGTGGCTGGCTCCGCACGGTTATTCCCTTAAAGGGATGATCTCAAATATTTCTTATAAGTTATCACAAAATGAGAAAGAGACGCAATACTTGTGGATGACCTGATGACTAGAAATTCAGTTCCCATTCCAGGGTCTCAGACCCCAGCAATTTGTCCACAAAAGCGTACTCTGGCCCAAATCCTGCAGGTTGACACTGATGAGGACGTCTCAAACGCACAGGAGGGTGAAGTGGATGCGAGTGGGGGGGATGCAGCCCTGTCGCAAGGAATACAGGCTCTGATAGAAGCTATTAGAGAAGTACTGCACATTCCTGACAAGGTGGTGGAGGTGGATGAGGAATCTTATTTTACTGTAAAAAAGAAATCCTCTACTACTTTCCCTGCATCTAAGGAGTTAAATTCCGTGTTTGAGGAAATGTGGGTTAATTTGGATAAAAAGTTTCAGATCCCTAAAACGTTACTCACATCCTTCCCGTATCCTCAGGATGATAGGAAAAGTGGGAAAATCCACCGATTTGTTGACGCATCGGTATCTCTTTTGTCACGTAAGATTGTCTTACCTGTCCCTGGGGCAGCCTCCTTAAAGGACACGGCTGACCGCAAAATTGAGACCACTCTCAAATCCCTGGGGTGGCCCAGAGACCCACTACTGCTTGTGCGTGGATCACTAGGGCCATTGCAAAATGGTCAGGTAATCTAATCTAATTGATGGGTTAGATTCCTTATCCAGGGGGGGAATCTTTTTTTTTTACTCCTACAGCATATACAGGACTCTGCTAATTTTATGGTGGAGGCCATAAAATAAATGGGTTTGCTCAACGCACGCGTCACTGCCTTGGCAGAGTCAGCACGCAGGGGCTTGTGGCTACGCCAGTGGACTGCGGATTCCAGGAAAGGCGTAGAAAGCCTGCCATTCACAGGAGAGACCCTTTCTGGAGATGAACTGGATACATGGATATCCAAGACTACGGCGGGTAAGTCTACATACCTTCCTTCCGCAGCTCCCCCAGCTAGGAAAACCTACTCTGCTCCAACTCTGCAGTCCTTTCGGACAGCAAAATTTAAAAGTAAATCCAAAGGTTCTTCTACAGCCTTTAAAGGCAATAGAGGTAAACCTAGAAAACCAGCAACTGTAGGTTCACACAAACAGACCTCCGGTTCTGCTTCCTCAAAGCCTTCAGCATGACGGTGGACCTCACTGCCTGGAAGACCGGCAGGTGGGAGCCCGTTTAAGGTATTTCAGTCACTTCTAGGCAACATCATGCCAGGATCCATGGGTCAAAGATCTTATTGCCCAGGGCTACAGACTGGAGTTTCAAGAACTCCCTCACAGATTCTTCAAATCAGGCTTGCCAGCTTCTCAAGAAGCAAGTATGACTTTACAGGCAGCAATTCAAAAACTGGTACAGACTCAGGTCATTGTTCCAGTTCCACTTCAATTGCAAAACAAGGGTCATTCTGACCCGATCGCTCGCTGCAGTTGTTCTCAGCGCAGCGATCAGGTTGCATGCCGGACGGCCGAAGGCCGCCGCTTCCTAGCGATCGCCTTTGCCTGATTGATAGGCAGAGGCGGTCGCTGGGCGGGAGGGCATGGCACGGCGGCATTTGGCCGCCGTTTTGGGGGCGCGGTCCGGCCACACAGGCGCGGCCGGACCGAGCGAGGGTTGGGCCGCAGCGGCTACGTGATGTCACGCGCAGCCGCCGCAAGCAGGGGCAGCGATGAGCAACTCCCGGTCAGCCACAGGAGCTGCACTGGCCGGGAGTTACTCAACAAGTTCAAAAGCATCGCTGCTGTGCGATGCTTTTGTACTTGTGCGAGGGGGGGTGGACAGATATGCGGAGCGGGCTATCCCTGTGCTGGGCGTCCCCCCGCATGTCTGGGAACATGAGCGTAGCTGTGCTAAATTTAGCACAGCTACGGTCAACTCAGAATGACCCCCATTATTCCAACCTGTTTGTAGTACCGAAACCGGACGGTTCCGTAAGGCCCATTTTAAACCTCAAGTCTCTGAACCCGTATTTACAGGTGTACAAATTCAAGATGGAGTCTCTGAGAGCGGTGATCTCAGGTCTGGAGGAAGGGAAATTCTTGGTGTCTCTGGATATCAAGGAAGCGTACATTCATATCCCAATCTGGATGCCTCATCAGGCTTTTATCTGAGGTTTGCATTACAGGACTGTCACTACCAGTTCCAGGCCCAACCATTTGGCCTCTCCACGGCACCAAGGGTGTTCACCAAGGTAATGGCAGAGTTGATGTTTCTCCTCCGCAAACAGGGAGTGAACATAGGCCCTCATTCCGAGTTGATCGGTCGCAATGCGAATGTAGCAGAGTTACACACGCTAAGCCGCCGCCTACTGGGAGTGTATCTTAGCTTCTTAAAAGTGCGACCGAAGTAATCGCAATATTGCGATTACAAACCTCGTAGCAGTTTTGGAGTAGCTTCAGACTTACTCTGCCTGTGCGATCAGTTCAGTGCTTGTCGTTCCTGGTTGACGTCACAAACACACCCAGCGTTCGCCCAGGCACTCCCACCGTTTCTCCGGCCACTCCTGCGTTTTTTCCGGAAACGGTAGCGTTTTCAGCCACACGCCCCTAAAACGCCGTGCTTCCGCCCAGTAACACCCATTTCCTGTCAATCACATTACGATCGCCGGAGCGATGAAAAAGCCGTGAGTAAAATTACTTTCTTCATAGCAAAGTTACTTGGCGCAGTCGCAGTGCGAACATTGCGCATGCGTACTAAGCGGATTTTCATTGCGATGCGATGAAAAATACCGAGCGAACAACTCGGAATGAGGGCCATAATCCCATACCTGGACGATCTGCTGATAAAAGCACCATCCAGGGAGCGGTTGATGGACAACATTGGTCTTTCAACTTGACTACTCCAGATTTGGAACCTACCAAAATCTCACCTGGAACCAACACGGAGGCTTCTGTTCCTGGGGATGATACTGGTTACAGAGGCACAGAAGGTATTCCTTCCATTGGAAAAGGCATTGGTAATCCCGTTGATGGTGCGGGACGTTCTAAAACTGACTCGGATATCGGTGCATCTATGCATTCGCCTCCTGGGGAAGATGTTAGCCTCTTACGAGGCACTGCAGTATGGAAGGTTTCACTCTACAAGGTCGGTGGGTTCTTCCTGGGTGGCTGCCCGGGGTGTCTCGGCTTTACATCTCTGCCAAGCAGCTACTTGGTCAGGTTCAAACACGTTTGCGAAGTTCTACAAGTTCGATACTTTGACCTCTGAGGACCTTCAGTTTGGTAAATCAGTTCTGCAGGATCCTCAGCACTCTCCCACACGGTTTGGGGGCTTTGGTACATCCCCATGGTACTAATGTGGACCCCAGTATCCTCTAGGATGTAAGAGAAAATAGGATTTTAATTACCTACCGGCAGAGCCGGCCCTAACCAATATGATGCCCTAGGCAAGATTTTAGATGGTGCCCCCTAGCACCACCGCTGGTTCTGCCTCTGACCTTGCACCTCTTTCCCAGCACCATCACCCCTCCCCCATAGCAGTCCTTATTTTGGTGTTTGTACCCCCTATATTTTAAATAGGAACAGCTCGCACATTTGGCGCACAGCCCAAAAAGGGGTGTGTTTTTGCTGGCAAGGGGCATGGCCACACAATAGTAACCCCAATTCCAATTACGCCACACAGTACTGCAACTTTATTCACATTTGATCATGCAATAGTGTCCATAATTCATATTACATCCCACAGTAGTATCACTTTACCTTATAAACGTTACTCCTCACAGTAGAGCCCCTTATTCACATTACATCACACTGAATTGCTCGTTATTCACATTACACCACACCCTATTGCTCTTTATTCACATTAGATGACACAGTAGTGCCCTTTCTATACACAACACCACATAGTAGAGCACCATATACACATAATGCCCCTTACACATATAAGACACCTTATTAATGTCCTTATAAACATAATGCGCCTTACACATATAAGACACCTTATTAATGTCCTTATAAACATAATGCACCTTACACATTATGACAAACTTTATTAATGCCCTTTTACACATAATGTCCCTTACACATATGCTGCACATTATTAATGCCCTTATACACATAATGACACACATAGTGCCACCTACACATTTGCTGCACATTATTAGCGTCCCTTTACACATAATGACACACATACAGTAGTACCCTGTTACCCATATGCCGCACATTATTAATGCCCTTGTACACATAATGACACACATAGTGCCCCTTACACATATGTTGCACATTATTAATGCATTTTTACATGACACACATAATTCTCCTTACACATATTCTGAACACTACTCACAACCAACCCACTCACATGCACACAGCACTCACACTGCTACTAACACTGTGACCTCTGCCTCTGCTTGGATACAGATGTGTCCTCATAAATCTTGCCTCAATGCTAACGTCAGGCACCTTTTTTTAATGAAAATGCATCTTATTTGCATTGCTATGTGGCTAGGATGCACAAGCAGCTTCTGCTGATTAAAATAATATGCAGCATGCCTATATACTGTGTGAGACTGTGGCTGTATCTGCATATGAAATGCTACACACAGAATATAGGCATGCCGCATATCATTTTAATCAGCAGAAGCTGCTGATGCCCCTAGGCATATCAAATGCCCTAGGCAATTGCCTAGTTTGCCTATGCCTATGGCCGGCTCTGCCTACCGGTAAATCCTTTTCTCGTGGTCCGTAGAGGATACTGGGCGCCCGCGCAGTGCTTCGTGTTTTCCTGCACTGTTACTTGGTTAAGTATTGTTGTTGGTTCAGCTGTTGCTGTTCCTGTTCAAGTTTGGTTAGCATGGCTTTCCTCTTGTTTTATGTGTGCTGGTTCGAATCTCACCACTGTCTTTCTCCGCCAGGTTCCACAGGTTATCCACAGGATAACAATGGGATATGATGGAGCGACAGCGGATTGGCACCAAACGATCACAAGCTTTCAGTCCTCCCAGGATGCAACGGGCTCGTCCATATATCCCCGCCCACTGGTTCAGGCAAATCAGTTTTTTGTTTGGTGCGGCAGGAGCCGGTCTGTTGTCAGAGGGCTGCTGTTCTTGGCAGCGCTAAGCTTTCTTATTTTATTTTTATAGTCTTACTATGTTTTTGAGCGATCTTTCTTAACAGCGTCTTATATGCATATTGGAAAGAGGCGCTCCAACAACTCTCTGCCGGGTCGCAACAACGCTTACCCATGCGTACAGTGCTCCTCTTGACGGGCGTCTGTGTCGGATATACTAGCAGGTCCAGCAGATGTTACCATGCTGTGGCCGGAGCACGGGGAGAAGGTAAGGCATCGGTTCCACGTAGTCGGGGAATACGGACACAGCTGCACTGTATTGAGAGAAGACTACCAAACAGTAGCTGACGCTCCGCCACCATGGGTGCTCCAGCGCTAGGCCTTAGGAATCATATGGCACTAGGATTAGTATGAGGCTGGGTTGATGTCAGAGGTGGGGAGTTAGACGCTCTCCTGGTCACCCCTCCCCCCAGTTCATGACCAGATTCCGCGAGTCTCTCGCCATGAACTGTTGCCTCACTTCCGTCTCAGACGCTACCACGAGGGGTCTCTGTTGCAGCATAGGCCGCTGCGTCTGTGTTCGCTAAGCGCTATTGCGAGGAGACCCGCTCCCAGTACAGGCATCTGTATGACCGGTGCGTCTGTATGCACAGTGCGTCTATGTCCACTTAAGAGTTCCCGGAGCTGCAATGTACACTAGTAGCGTCTGGATCCACTCAGCGTTCGCTAACGTATTGATCGATCTTGGAAGTGAGGTGAGTCTCCCTGTATCCCACTCTACTGAGTACGGGTTTTACAGCACTAAGGGGAACATTTACTAAGCAGTGATAAGAGCCGAGAAGTGAGCCAGTGGAGAAATTTCCCCATCAACCAATCAGCAGCTCTGTATCTTTTTATAGTATGCAAATTATAGATGTTACTTCAGTGCTGATTGATTGCCATGGGCAACTTCTCCACTGGCTGACTTCTCCGCTCTTATCACTGCTTAGTAAATGTACCCCTAAATTTCTATCTACTTTTGTCAGTATGAATAGTTAAATTTAAGTGCCTATTGCATATGAGTCTGTGTACATTACTGTGGTTTTCTTCGCATTGCGTCTGAATACTTAGAAAAACCAAAGCAACAAGATTCCCTAGCGCTTGTATAATCAACTATCCTGCTCGTTTTATCATATATATTATAAATAAAATTATTAGTACTCATCTGCTCCCAAATGGTACTTACTGAAATACCAGCTATAGATTAAAAATACAAAAAGGATATAAATATATCAGGAAGCGTTATAGTATTAAAATAAAAATGTTTTATTATACAATATTCTAAAAACAATTAAAGGTGACAGACATATAACACTTATAGCTATATAGTTGCTTCTCTCATAATTGTCTCCAATTGTATCCAGCCGCACCAAAGCCCTTAATTGCAATATTCTTTAGATTTAGGGATATAAGGTGCTTATATAAACCATAAGGTTTTTAATGGACAGTGAGTGTCCCGTTTACACTTGTCTCCTAAGATCTTTTGTTGTCAGTCAATCAGCAGCGTGAGGATTTTAGTGGCAAGCAAACCAACATGCAGTGACTCCTCCGTTGTTAACGTTATGTGATCGCTGTGTGAATGAGCTGAGGGAGGGCGCCGTAGCAGTGATGTCAGGCGCTATGCTACACCTCAGTTCAAACAAAGCTGACAGTGTCCAGTTGTTTGCGGTGTATATCAACGGGTCAGTCTTACCGGACTTATATTTCTCGCACTCGCCGCGAGATCTCTGCAGTGAACTCACGTAGCAGTAGTGGCTATGTGCTGTCCGTAATCGGCTGTCCTTTTTGTGAAGGCCGTGGAGACACCTTTGGATGGGTTTAATTGAGCCTCTTACGCGTTTCTCCACCCTTATCCCACGGCGGAGAAACTCCTGTATACTGTCCCTTAGTATTCCTTCCAATATTTTTCCCACTATAGATGTCAAACTAATCGGCCTGTAGTTACCCGGATGATTTTTGGATCCCTTTTTAAATAATGGAACTACCTCCGCTATACGACAATCCTTTGGTACCATGCCAGATCTAATTGAATTATTGAAAATCAAGTAATGGGGTATTGCTGTAACCTAAACTCCATAAGAACCCTCGGATGAAGTCCGTCCGGGCCAGGTGATTTATTAATCTTTATTTTGCGTAATCTCTCCTTCACTACTTCTTCACTTAAACAAGTATCTAACCACGAAACATTACTGTCACTATCGTTATGGACTACTCCCACCATCAGTTCTTCTCTGGTGAACACTGATGAAAAAAATTGATTCAGTATTTCTGCTTTTGATTCGTCATCGTTTAACAATACTCCAAATTCATTTTTTAATGGACCTATGTTCTCCTTTATTAACCTTTTACTGTGTATGTATTTAAAAAAATGTTTAGGAATGGTTTTACTCTCTAAAACAATTAGCTTTTCGTTGTCAATTTTAGCTGCTTTTATTGCATTTTTGCATCTTTTATTGCATTTCTTGTAGTACTAGAATGAATCTTCCTTTCCATTAGATTTAAATGCCTTGAAAGCACGCCTCTTTTTATTGATTTTGGCCTTGACCTTCTTGTTAAGCCACATCGGTTTGAGTTTGGTACTCCTGCGCTTACTGCCCATGGGGATAAATTTATGAATATTGCTATCCAGCAACCCTTTTCAAGCTTCCCACATTTCCGAAGTGTTCTTACCATGAAACAAAACTTCCCACTCAATGTCGTTTAATGCACATCTCAGCATACTGAAGTTAGCCTTCTTAAAGTTAAATGTTTTTGTTGAACCCTTATAGCAATGTTTCCTGAAAGTGATCATATAGTGATCACTGTTACCCAAGGTCTCCCCAACTTTAGTATCTGATATGATGTCCACATTATTAGTAATTACTAGATCTAGAAAAGTTGTATCCCTAGTTGGGTCCTCGACTAATTGAGACAAGTAGTGATCTTTTAACAAATTTAAGAACCTGTTACCCCTAGCTTTAACACATCAATCGTTACTCCAATTAATATCAGGATAGTTAAATCCCCAATCACTAGGATGTCCCCCAATCCCGCAGCCCTTTCGATTTGCTGCAAGAGTTGTTCTTCCTCAAGTATGCTAATATCTGACTGTTTGTAGCACGTGCGTATAACTATTTTTTTTTTGCATCTATACCCCCACTTGAGATTTCAACCCATAATGACTCCACGTTATTACCTGTCCCCTTATAAATAACCTCTTTTAAGTACGGTTTAAGAGACGGTTTAACATACAGACATGCACCTCTTCCTCTTTTGTTTACCTTGTCCCTCCTGAAAAGAGAATTACCCCTCCAAGTTTGCAACCCAGTCGTGAGAGACGTCCCACCATGGTTCCGTAATATATATAATATCATACTCAGCCTTTGATGCTAACAATTCCAATTCCCCCATTTTACCTGCTAGACTTCTTGCATTTGCAAGCATATATTTTAGTTTAGTAGTTCCCTTATCCGCTTGTTTTTTTAAAGGTATCCTACCATGGTTTACTAGAACCTCCCTAAAGTTACTCTTGCGGACTGTCCTTCTCACTCCATTACCCCCCCATCATACTTAATACTGCCCTCCTTGCTTGTCTCTTTAATCATCCCAGTGTTTCGGCTTAGATTCTCTGCCCTGACATAAGTATTATCCCTTATGCTATGTGCATCTTTTTCTATTTGCTGTAAAGATGACACACAGATGTTGTTGGTTAATGCTTTTGCACTACATTTGTTTACCCTTTTTAGAACCCATGCTAATACCCTTATCCTTTCCGGCTGCTCTTCCTTCCCCCCTTCTCCACCCCCATTTAACTCACTACCACCATCTTTGCTATTCTCGCTGCATGACCCGTATTTTCAAACTGAACCCTCCCCCCAGGCTCCTAGTTTAAAATCTCCTCCAACCTACTAACCATCCTTCCCGCCCCCCCAGCACCGCATGCCCCTTCCTCATTCAGGTGCAATCCATCGCAACAAAAAAGATGGTGTCTGACTGAGAAGTCCGCCCACTGTTCCAAGAACACAAACCCCTCCTTCCTACACCAGTCTCTCATCCACACATTTACCTCCCTAATCTCCCTCTGCCTCCCTGGGCTAGCACGTGGCACCGGTAATGTTTTGGAGAATATTACCTTAGCTGTCCTTTCTCTAACGTCCTAGTGGATGCTGGGAACTCCGAAAGGACCATGGGGAATAGCGGCTCCGCAGGAGTCTGGGCACAACTAAAAGAAAGCTTTTAGACTACCTGGTGTGCACTGGCTCCTCCCACTATGACCCTCCTCCAAGCCTCAGTTAGATTTTTGTGCCCAACCGAGCTGGATGCACACTAGGGGCTCTCCTGAGCTCTTAGAAGAAAGTATATTTTAGGTTTTTTATTTTACAGTGAGACCTGCTGGCAACAGGCTCACTACAACGAGGGACTAAGGGGAGAAGAAGCGAACCTACCTGCTTGCAGCTAGCTTGGGCTTCTTAGGCTACTGGACACCATTAGCTCCAGAGGGACCGACCGCATGGAACTGGCCTTGGTGTTAGGTCCCGGAGCCGCGCCGCCGTCCCCCTTACAGAGCCAGAAGCAAGAAGAAGTCCGGAAAATCGGCGGCAGAAGACATCAGTCTTCACCAAGGTAGCGCACAGCACTGCAGCTGTGCGCCATTGCTTCTCATACACACTTCACACTCCGGTCACTGAGGGCGCTGGGGGGGGCGCCCTGAGCAGCAATAAAAACACCTTGGCTGGCAAAACAATCACAATATATAGCCCCAGAGGCTATATATGTGATAATTACCCCTGCCAGAATCCTTAAAAAAGCGGGAGAATAGTCCGCGAAAAAGGGGCGGAGCTGTCCCCCTCAGCACACTGGCGCCATTTTTCCCTCACAGTTCCGCTGGAAGGAAGCTCCCTGGCTCTCCCCTGCAGTCTACACTACAGAAAAAGGGTAAAAAAGAGAGGGGGGGGGCACTAAATTTAGGCGCAGTAAATATTATAGCAGCTATAGGGGACATAATTCAGTTAGTCCCTGCAGTATATAACGCTCTGGTGTGTGCTGGCATACTCTCTCTCTGTCTCCCCAAAGGGCTTCTGTGGGGTCCTGTCCTCTGTTTAGAGCATTCCCGGTGTGTGTGCGGTGTGTCGGTACGGCTGTGTCGACATGTTTGAGGAGGAAAATTATGTGGAGGCGGAGCAGATGCCTGTAGAAGTGATGTCACCCCCTGCGGGGCAGACACCTGCGTGGATGGTTTTATGGAAGGAATTACGTGCAAGTGTCGACTCCTTACACAAAAAATTTGACGACATGCCAAATGCGGGACAGCCGGCTTCTCAGCTTGTGCCTGCCCAGGTGTCTCAAAGGCCATCAGGGGCTCTAAAACGCCCGCTACCTCAGATGGCAGACCCAGATGTCGACACGGATACTGATACCAGTGTCGACGACAATGAGTCTAATCTAATGTACACTAAGGCCATTCGCTGCATGATTGAGGCAATGAAAGAGGTGTTACACATTTCAGATTTAAACCCAGGTACCACAAAAAAGGGTATTATGTTTGGGGAGAAAAAACTACCCGTAGTTTTTCCCCCATCTGAAGAATTAAATGAAGTGTGTGAAGAAGCGTGGGCTTTCCCTGATAAAAGATAGATAATCTCAAAAAAATTACTAATGGCATTCCCTTTCCCGCCAGAGGATAGGGCACGTTGGGAAACACCTCCTAGGGTGGATAAAGCGCTCACACGTTTGTCTGAAAAGGTGGCACTTCCGTCTCCGGATACGGCCGCCCTGAAGGAGCCTGCGGATAGAAAACAGGAGGCAATCCTGAAGTCTATATATACACACACAGGCATTATACTTAGACCAGCTATTGCGTCAGCATGGATGTGCAGTGCTGCCGCTGCGTGGTCAGATTCCCTGTCAGAAAATATTGACACCCTAGACAGGGACACTATTCTGCTAACCATAGAGCATATAAAAGACTCAGTCTTATACATGAGAGATGTACAGAGGGAGATCTGCCGGCTGGCATCTAAAATAAGTGCATTGTCCATTTCTGCTAGGAGAGGCTTATGGACCCGGCAGTGGACAGGAGATGCAGATTCCAAAAGGCACATGGAAGTTTTGCCTTATAAGGGTGAGGAGTTATTCGGGGATGGTCTCTCGGACCTTGTTTCCACAGCGACAGCTGGGAAGTCAGCATTTTTACCCCATGTTCCCTCACAGCCTAAAAAAGCGCAGTTTTATCAGGTACAGTCCTTTCGGACCCAGAAAAACAGGCGAGGAAAAGGCGGGTCTTTTCTGTCCAGAGGCAGAGGTAGGGGAAAAAGGCTGCAACAAACAGCTAGTTCCCAGGAGCAAAAGTCCTCCCCCCGCTTCTTCCAAGTTCGCCGCATGACGGTGGGGCTCCACAGGCGGAGCAAGGTACGGTGGGGGGCCGCCTCAAAAATTTCAGCGATCAGTGGGCTCGCTCACAGGTGGATCCCTGGTGCTTTCAAGTAGTATCTCAGGGGTACAAACTGGAATTCGAGGCGTCTCCCCCCCGCCTTTTCCTCAAATCAGCCTTGCCAGCAACTCCCTCGGACAGGGAGGCTGTGCTAGAGGCAATTCACAAGCTGTATTCCCAGCGTGTGATAGTCAAGGTGCCCCTACTTCAACAAGGACGGGGTTACTATTCCACAATGTTTGTGGTACCGAAACCGGACGGTTCGGTGAGACCCATTTTAAATTTGAAATCCTTGAACACATACATAAAAAAATTCAAGTTCAAGATGGAATCGCTCAGGGCGGTTATTGCAAGTCTAGACGAGGGGGATTACATGGTATCCCTGGACATCAAGGATGCTTACCTGCATGTCCCCATTTACCATCCTCACCAGGAGTACCTCAGATTTGCGGTACAGAATTGCCATTACCAATTCCAGATGCTGCCGTTTGGTCTGTCCACGGCACCGAGGGTGTTTACCAAGGTAATGGCGGAAATGATGATACTCCTTCGAAAAAAGGGAGTTTTAATTATCCCATACTTGGACGATCTCCTAATAAAGGCGAGATCCAAGGAGCAGTTGTTGGTAGGAGTAGCACTATCTCAGGAGGTGCTACACCAGCACGGTTGGATTCTAAATATTCCAAATAGAGATGAGCGGATTCGGTTTTACTCGGTTTTACTCGGTTCTCAAAACCGAATCTTATTGGCTCACGGATGTCACGTGTTTTGGATAGCCAATAAGATTCGGTTTTGAGAACCGAGTAAAACCGAGTAAAACCGAATCCGCTCATCTCTAATTCCAAAGTCACAGCTGGTTCCGACGACACGTCTACTGTTCCTGGGAATGATTCTGGACACAGTCCAGAAAAAAGTGTTTCTCCCAGAGGAAAAAGCCATGGAGCTGTCGTCTCTAGTCAGAAACCTCGTGAAACCAAAACAGGTGTCGGTGCATCACTGCACGCGAGTCCTGGGAAAGATGGTGGCTTCTTACGAAGCAATTCCTTTCGGCAGGTTCCATGCCAGAATCTTTCAGTGGGACCTGTTGGACCAATGGTCCGGATCGCATCTTCAGATGCATCGGCTAATAACCCTGTCTCCAAGAACCAGGGTGTCTCTACTGTGGTGGCTGCAGAGTGCTCATCTTCTAGAGGGCCGCAGATTCGGCATACAGGACTGGGTCCTGGTGACCACGGATGCCAGCCTTCGAGGCTGGGGGGCAGTCACACAGGGAAGAAACTTCCAAGGACTATGGTCGAGTCAGGAGACTTCCCTACACATAAATATTCTAGAACTGAGGGCCATTTACAATGCCCTAAGTCAGGCAAAATCCCTGCTTCAAAACCAGCCGGTACTGATCCAATCAGACAACATCACGGCAGTCGCCCATGTAAACCGACAGGGCGGCACAAGAAGCAGGACGGCGATGGCAGAAGCCACAAGGATTCTCCGATGGGCGGAAAATCACGTGTTAGCACTGTCAGCAGTGTTCATTCCGGGAGTGGACAACTGGGAAGCAGACTTCCTCAGCAGACACGATCTCCACCCGGGAGAGTGGGGACTTCATCCAGAAGTCTTCACACTGATTGTAAATCGTTGGGAACGGCCACAGGTGGACATGATGGCGTCCCGCCTAAACAAAAAACTAGAGAGATATTGCGCCAGGTCAAGGGACCCTCAGGCGATAGCGGTGGACGCTCTAGTGACACCGTGGGTGTACCAGTCGGTTTATGTGTTCCCTCCTCTGCCTCTCATACCAAAGGTACTGAGAACAATAAGAAAACGAGGAGTAAGGACAATTCTCGTGGTTCCGGATTGGCCAAGAAGAGCGTGGTACCCGGAACTTCAAGAGATGATCTCAGAGGACCCATGGCCTCTGCCGCTCAGACAGGACCTGCTGCAGCAGGGGCCCTGTCTGTTCCAAGACTTACCGCGGCTGCGTTTGACGGCATGGCGGTTGAACACCGGATCCTAAAGGAGAAAGGCATTCCGGAGGATGTCATTCCTACGCTGATTAAAGCCAGGAAAGATGTAACTGTAAAACATTATCACCGCATATTGCGGAAATATGTTGCTTGGTGTGAGGCCAATAAGGCCCCAACAGAGGAATTTCAGCTGGGTCGATTTCTGCACTTCCTACAGACAGGAGTGTCTATGGGCCTAAAATTAGGCTCCATTAAGGTGCAGATATCGGCTCTGTCGATTTTCTTCCAAAAAGAACTAGCTTCACTACCTGAAGTTCAGACATTTGTAAAAGGAGTGCTGCATATTCAGCCCCCTTTTGTGCCTCCAGTGGCACCCTGGGATCTCAACGTGGTGTTGAATTTCCTAAAATCACATTGGTTTGAACCACTGAAGACCGTGGATCTTAAATATCTCAGGTGGAAAGTGGTCATGTTATTGGCCTTGGCTTCGGCCAGGCGTGTTTCAGAAATGGCGGCTTTGTCATGCAAAAGCCCTTATCTGATTTTCCATATGGATAGGGCAGAATTGAGGACTCGTCCCCAGTTTCTCCCTAAGGTGGTATCAGCTTTTCACTTGAACCAACCTATTGTAGTGCCTGCGGCTACTAGTAACGTGGAGGATTCCAAGTTGCTGGACGTAGTCAGGGCCTTGAAAATTTATGTTTCCAGGACGGCTGGAGTCAGGAAAACTGACTCGCTATTTATCCTGTATGCATCCAACAAACTGGGTGCTCTTGCTTCTAAGCAGACTATTGCTCGCTGGATTTGTAGCACAATTCAGCTGGCGCATTCTGCGGTTGGACTGCCGCGTCCTAAATCAGTTAAAGCCCATTCTACAAGGAAGGTGGGCTCATCTTGGGCGGCTGCCCGAGGGGTCTCGGCTTTACAACTTTGCCGAGCTGCTACTTGGTCAGGGGCAAACACGTTTGCAAAATTCTACAAATTTGATACCCTGGCTGAGGAGGACCTTGAGTTCTCTCATTCCGTGCTGCAGAGTCATCCGCACTCTCCCGCCCGTTTGGGAGCTTTGGTATAATCCCCATGGTCCTTTCGGAGTTCCCAGCATCCACTAGGACGTTAGAGAAAATAAGATTTTACTCACCGGTAAATCTATTTCTCGTAGTCCGTAGTGGATGCTGGGCGCCCGTCCCTAGTGCGGATTGTCTGCAATAATTGTACATAGTTATTGTTATGAGCCATCTGTTGAGAGGCTCAGTTTTGTTTCATACTGTTAACTGGATATGGTATCACGTGTTGTACGGTGTGATTGGTGTGGCTGGTATGAGTCTTACCCGGGATTCAAAATCCTTCCTTATTGTGTCAGCTCTTCCGGGCACAGTATTCTAACTGAGGCTTGGAGGAGGGTCATAGTGGGAGGAGCCAGTGCACACCAGGTAGTCTTTTAGTTGTGCCCAGACTCCTGCGGAGCCGCTATTCCCCATGGTCCTTTCGGAGTTCCCAGCATCCACTACGGACTACGAGAAATAGATTTACCGGTGAGTAAAATCTTATTTCTCTGACGTCCTAGTGGATGCTGGGAACTCCGTAAGGACCATGGGGAATAGCGGCTCCGCAGGAGACAGGGCACATCTAAAGAAAGCTTTAGGATCACCTGGTGTGCACTGGCTCCTCCCCCTATGACCCTCCTCCAAGCCTCAGTTAGATTTTCTGTGCCC
Source organism: Pseudophryne corroboree (assembly GCF_028390025.1). Classification (NCBI taxonomy): domain Eukaryota; kingdom Metazoa; phylum Chordata; class Amphibia; order Anura; family Myobatrachidae; genus Pseudophryne; species Pseudophryne corroboree. The sequence continues at coordinate 877,451,799 of NC_086445.1, forward strand.
GACGAGAAGGGTGCACACTAGGGGCTCTCCTGAGCTCTTTGTGAAAGTTTTAGTTTAGGTTTATTATTTTCAGTGAGACCTGCTGGCAACAGGCTCACTGCATCGAGGGACTAAGGGGAGAAGAAGCGAACTCACCTGCGTGCAGAGTGGATTGGGCTTCTTAGGCTACTGGACATTAGCTCCAGAGGGACGATCACAGGTTCAGCCTGGATGGGTCACCGGAGCCGCGCCGCCGGCCCCCTTACAGAGCCAGAAGAGCGAAGAGGTCCGGAAAAATCGGCGGCAGAAGACTTTCCTGTCTTCAGATAAAGGTAGGCGCACAGCACCGCAGCTGTGCGCCATTGCTCTCAGCACACTTCACACTCCGGTCACTGAGGGTGCAGGGCGTTGGGGGGGGCAGCGCCCTGAGACGCAATAAATCGATAGAAAACCTTTAATGGCTAAAATAAATGCATCACATATAACTCCTGGGCTATATGGATGCATTTAACCCCTGCCAAAACATACAAGAAAACGGATGATAAGGACGCCGAGAAAGGGGCGGAGCCTATCTCCTCAGCACACTGGCGCCATTTTCCCTCACAGCTCAGTTGGAGGGAAGCTCCCTGGCTCTCCCCTGCAGTCACTACAAAAACACTTATATAAGGTTATCCCTGTATATATATAGCGCTCTGGTGTGTGCTGGCAAACTCTCCCTCTGTCTCCCCAAAGGGCTAGTGGGGTCCTGTCCTCTATCAGAGCATTCCCTGTGTGTGTGCTGTGTGTCGGTACGTTTGTGTCGACATGTATGAGGAGAAAAATGATGAGGAGACGGAGTAGAGTGTCTGTAATAGTGTTGTCACCCCCTGGGGGGTCGACACCTGAGTGGATGTACTGTTGAAATTGCGTGACAGTGTCAGCTTTGTATAAAAGACAGTGGTTGACATGAGACAGCCGGCTACTCAGCTTGTGCATGTCCAGACGTCTCATACAGGGGCTCTAAAGCGCCCGTTACCTCAGATACAGACGCCGACACGGATACTGACTCCTGTGTCGACGGTGAAGAGACAACCGTGATTTCCAATAGGGCCACACATTGCATGATTGAGGCAATGGAAAAAGTTTACACTCTTCTGATAATATAAATACCACCAAAAAAAGGGGTATTATGTTTGGTGAGGAAAAACTTCCTGTAGTTTTCCTGAATCTGAGAAATAAAATGAGGTGTGTGATGATGCGTGGGTTTCCCCCCGATAACAATTGATAATTTCTAAAAAGTTATTGGCAGTATACCTTTTCCCGCCAGAGGTTAGGGTGCGTTGGGAAACACCCCCTAGGGGGGATAAGGCGCTCACACGCTTGTAAGAACAAGGGCTCTACCCTCTCTGGAGATGGCCGCCCTTAGGGATCCTGCTGATAGAAAGCAGGAGGGTATCCTAAAATGTATTTACACACATACTGGTGTTATACTGCGACCAGCAATCGCCTCAGCCTGGATGTGCAGTGCTGGGTTGGCGTGGTCGGATTCCCTGACTGGAAATTTGATATCCTAGATAAGGACAGTATATTATTGCCTATAGAGCAATTAAAAGATGCATTTCTATATATGCATGGTGCACAGCGGAATATTTGCCGACTGGCATCAAGTATAAGTGCGTTGTCCAATTATACCAGTAAAGTGGTCAGGTGATGCGGATTCCAAACGGCATTTGGAAGTATTGCCTTAACAAAAAAGGGGATGTACCCCAGGTCGCCTCTCAAAATAAGACGCCGTATTATCAGGCGCAGTCCTGGTTGGCAAGCGGACAAAAGGGTTCCTCTTTTCTGCTCGTGACAGAGGGAGAGGAAAATGGCTGCAGAGATCAGCCAGTTCCAAGGAACAGAAACTCTTTTCCGCCTCTGCCAAGCCCTCAGTATGACGCTAGGGCTTTACAAGTTCAGGCACGGTGGGGTCCCGTTCTCAATGAATTTCAGTGCGCAGTGGGCTCACTCGCAAGTAGACCCCTGGATCCTTCAGGTAATATTTCAGGGGTACAAATTGGAATTCGAGACGTATCCCCCTCGCCGTTTCCAAAGGTCTGTTTTACCGACGTCTCCCGCTGACAGGGAGGCAGTTTTGGAAACCATTCACAAGCTGTATTCCCAGCAGGTGATAATCAAGATACCCCTCCTGCAACAGGGAACGGGGTATTATTCCACACTATTGTGGTACCGAAGCCAGACGGCTCGGTGAGACCGATTTTAAAATCTAAAATCTTTGAACACTTGCATACAGAGGTTCAAATTCAAAATTGAGTCACTCAGAGCAGTGATTGCAAACCTGGAAGAAGGGGACTACATGATGTCTCGGGACATCAAGGATGCTTACCTTCATGTCAAAAATTTACCCTTCTCACCAAGGGTATTTCAGGTTATGGTACAGAACTGTCACTATCAGTTCGGACGCTGCCGTAGGGATGGTCCACGGCACCCCGGGTCTTTACCAAGGTAATGGCCGAAATGATATCCCTTCGAAGGAAGGAAATTTTAGTTATCCTTTACTTGGACGATTCCCTGATAAGGGTAAGATCCAGGGAACACTTGGAAGTCGGTGTAGCACTATCTCAGGTAGTGTTGCGGCAGCACGATTGGTTTCTCAATATTCCAAAATCGCAGCTGGTTCCGACGACTTGTCTTCTGTTCCTAGGGATGATCCTGGACACAGTCCAGAAAGAAGGTGTTTCTCACGGAGGAGAAAGCCAGGGAGTTATCCGAGCTAGTCAGGAACCTCCTAAAACCGAACCAAGTCTCAGTGCATCAATGCACAAGGGTTCTGGGTAAAAATGGTGGCTTCCTACGAAGCAATCCCATTCGGCAGATTCCACGCAAGACTTTCCAGTGGAACCTACTGGACAAATGGTCCGGGTCGCATCTTCAGATGCTTCAGCGGATAACCCTGTCACCGGGGACAAGGGTATCCCTCCTGTGGTGGTTGCAGAGTGCTCATCTTCTAGAGGGCCGCAGATTCGGCATTCGGGACTGGGTCCTGGTGGCCACGGATGCCAGCCTGCGAGGCTGGGGAGCAGTCACACAGGGAAGGAATTTCCAGGGCTTATGGTCAAGCCTGGAGACATCTCTTCATATAAACATTCTGGAACTAAGGGCCATTTACAATGCCCTAAGTCAAGCGAAACCCCTGCTTCAGGGTCAGGCGGTATTGATCCAATCGGACAACATCACGTCAGTCGCCCACGTAAACAGACAGGGCGGCACGGGAAGCAGGGGGGCAATGGCAGAAGCTGCAAGGATTCTTCGCTGGGCGGAAGATCATGTGATAGCACTGTCAGCAGTGTTCATTCCGGGAGTGGACAACTGGGAAGCAGACTTCCTCAGCAGACACGATCTACACCCGGGAGAGTGGGGACTTCATCCAGAAGTCTTCCACATGATTGTGAACCGTTGGGAAAAACCAAAGGTGGATATGATGGCGTCCCGCCTCAACAAAAAACTGGACAGGTATTGCGCCAGGTCAAGAGACCCTCAGGCAATAGCTGTGGACGCTCGGGTAACACCGTGGGTGTTCCAGTCAGTGTATGTGTTCCCTCCTCTGCCTCTCATACCAAAAGTACTGAGAATTATACGGCAAAGGGGAGTAAGAACGATACTCGTGGCTCCGGATTGGCCAAGAAGAACTTGGTATCCGGAACTTCAAGAGATGCTCACGGACGAACCGTGGCCTCTACCTCTAAGAAAGGACCTGCTCCAGCAGGGGCCTTGTTTGTTCCAAGACTTACCGCGGCTGCGTTTGACGGCTTGGTGGTTGAACGCCGGATCCTGAAGGAAAAAGGCATTCCAGATGAAGTCATCCCTACCCTGGTCAAGGCCAGGAAGGACGTAACCGCAAAACATTATCACCGCATTTGGCGAAAATATGTTGCGTGGTGGGAGGCCAAGAAGGCCCCTACAGAGAAATTTCAACTGGGTCGTTTCCTCCATTTCCTGCAAACAGGACTGTCTATGGGCCTAAAATTAGGGTCCATTAAGGTTCAATTTTCGGCCCTGTCGATTTTCTTCCAAAAGGAACTGGCTTCAGTGCCTGAAGTTCAGACATTTGTAAAAGGGGTACTGCATATACAGCCTCCTTTTGTGCCTCCAGTGGCACCTTGGGATCTCAATGTTGTGTTGAGTTTCCTAAAGTCACATTGGTTTGAACCACTCACCACTGTGGACTTAAAATATCTCACATGGAAGGTGACGATGCTGTTAGCCCTGGCTTCAGCCAGGCGTGTGTCAGAATTGGCGGCTTTATCATATAAAAGCCCTTATTTAATATTTCATTCTGACAGGGCAGAATTGAGGACTTGTCCTCAATTTCTACCTAAGGTGGTTTCTGCATTTCACATGAAGCAACCTATTGTGGTACCTGCGGCTACTAAGGACTTGGAGGATTCCAAGTTGCTTGACGTGGTCAGGGCCCTGTAAATATATGTTTCCAGGACGGCTGGAGTCAGAAAATCTGACTCGCTGTTTATCCTGTATGCACCCAACAAACTGGGTGCTCCTGCTTCTAAGCAGACGATTGCTCGTTGGATTTGTAGTACAATTCAGCTTGCACATTCTGTGGCAGGCCTGCCACAGCCAAAAATCTTAAAATGCCCACTCCACAAGGAAGGTGGGCTCATCTTGGGCAGCTGCCCGAGGGGTCTCGGCTTTACAACTTTGCCGAGCAGTTACTTGGTCAGGAGCAAATACGTTTGTAAAATTCTACAAATTTGATACCCTGGCTGAGGAGGACCTGGAGTTCTCTCATTCGGTGCTGCAGAGTCATCCGCACTCTCCCGCCCGTTTGGGAGCTTTGGTATAATCCCCATGGTCCTTACGGAGTTCCCAGCATCCACTAGGACGTCAGAGAAAATAAGAATTTACTTACCGATAATTCTATTTCTCGTAGTCCGTAGTGGATGCTGTGCGCCCATCCCAAGCGCGGATTGTCTGCAATACTGGTACATAATTATTGTTACCAAAAAATTCGGGTTATTGTTGTAGTGAGCCATCTTTTATAGAGGCTTCTCTATTATCATGCTGTTAACTGGGTTCAGATCACAAGTTGTACAGTGTGATTGGTGTGGCTGGTATGAGTCTTACCCGGGATTCAAAATCCTTCCTTATTGTGTACGCTCGTCCGGGCACAGTATCCTAACTGAGGCTTGGAGGAGGGTCATAGGGGGAGGAGCCAGTGCACACCAGGTGATCCTAAAGCTTTCTTTAGATGTGCCCTGTCTCCTGCGGAGCCGCTATTCCCCATGGTCCTTACGGAGTTCCCAGCATCCACTACGGACTACGAGAAATAGAATTATCGGTAAGTAAATTCTTATTTTTTTTTTCGTTTCTGGCCTAGGTCCCTATAATCTTTCTTAAGGATATCCCACCTGCCGCTAACTTTGTCGTTGGTGCCAACGTGCACCAAGACCGCCAGGTCTTTCCCAGCTCCTCCCAACAATCTATCTACCCGGTCCGCGATGTGCCGTACCCGAGCACCCGGGAGACAACAGACCATATGGCGATCAGGACCCCGGTAGCAGATTGCCCTATCTGCCTTCCTGATGATAGAGTCCCCTACCACCATCATCTGCCTGGGTGCCTCTCTATCTTTCATCCCATCTGAGCCAGAGGAACCACTCCTTCGGTTGCTACAGGGAGCAGTCTCCTCCGGCTCCGTCATTTCCTCGCTATCATCCACCGAATCTTTGTCCAATTGGGCAAATTTGTTTGGGTTTGATAGATCAGAGATGTCGTGCCTCCCCCTCTTTTTCTTCCTTCTAACAGTGACCCAGCTGGCTACCTGATTTTCCTCATCTACTGGTGACACCTCCCGCAACTCCTCCACCATTCTACAGTATCTAAACCTTGCTCGAGATTATGAATATCCCTTAGTCACGAAACGGTTTGCTCTAGATCAGTTACCTGGGCTTCCAGTGCAACCTTTCGCACACATCTCGCGCAAATGTATTTGCAATGGGACGGCTGCTCCAGGTGAGCATACATCTTACACGACACGCACAAGTCAGTGACAATGTGTTACCATAAGATTTACTGAACTTGCCACAAGCCAGGTGAAACTGCTCTGGGTGGGCGTCCAGTGCCCCCTGTGGATTCACAGAAAAGGATTTATCTGGTAAGTACCAAAATAATATTTTCTTTTTCATCTACTAGGGGTCACTGGAATACTCTAGGGACGTACCAAAGTTTCCCCCTTGAGCGGGAGAGCTGGTTGGCACATGTAACACTAAACGGCCATAGCTAGATGCTTATGCCACAACGTATAAAACTTGTAAAAGCGCACAAACGTGTGCACTACGGCAAAGTCGCGTCGTAGAAGCTCCACGACCTGCTGCCCATGACGTTCCCACAGAATAAGTGGAATGTGCTGAAACGGATGCGGGGTGTTGTAGACTAGCATGAAAACAAGCTTGACAAATTGTCAGCTTAATCCATCTAGCCAAGGTCTGTTTGGAATCTTGACTGCATCATAGAGAACAAACAATGTATCTGTTTTACGTACTGTTGATGTTTAGGATACATAAACGCGAAGTGCGCGTACCACATCCAAAGTAGCTAGAGTTCCTGAACCTTCTGAAAAAACAGGAACTACGATTTGTTGATTGATGTAAAAGAAGATTCTACCTTTGGTAGAAAAGCGGGATTCGTCCGAAGTTCCGCTCTGTCATCATGAAATACCAGATACGGTGGCTTGCATGACAAGGCACCCAGTTCTAAAACACACCTTGCAGAAGCTAAGGCTAGGAGAAACACTGTTTTCCAAGTTAGAAACGTAACATCCACGTGTTGTAAGGGTTCAAAAATTGAAGACTGCAAAAAAATCTAAAACTAGATTCAAGTACCATGGAGCAGTAGGTGGTATGAATGGAGATTGAACTCTAAGGACACCTTGCAGGAAAGTGTGAACTGTTGGCAAAATAGCCAAACACTTTTGAAAGAAAATTGACAAGGCAGAGACCTGCACCTTTAGTGTAGCTATACGTAGTCCTCCACCCCACCTGTAAAAAAACAGCAAAAGACGGGATAACTTGAGAGATGTCGTAAACTTCCGAGCTTCACACCAGCCTATATAAGCTTGCCAAATTCTGTGATAATGAGCTGCTGTAACTGGCTTCCTAGCACGTAACATGGTTGGTATAACTGACTCTAGAATGCCCTCTCTTCATAAGAGAACGGTTCCAACAGCCACCCGCGCTAAATCGGGGTAAAGGAATGAACCCTGTTGTAGTAGGTCTAGACGTAGTGGAAGTGGTCACGGATCGTCTGCGAGTAGACCACAGAGATCAGAAAACCACGCTCTCCGAGGCCAATGAGGCGCCACTAGTATGACGGTTGTGGATTCTCTTTTGAACCGCTTTAGCAACCGAGGAAGCAGGGGAAATGGTGGAAATAGATACACTAGGCTGTATGGCCACGCTATTGTGAGAGCATCCACTGCCTTTGGATCTGTTGTTCTGAACACATACTGGGGTGTTCAATGATTTTAGCAAGATGCCATTAGAGCCACATGTGGGTAAGCCCACCGCTGGACCAACATTCTCCTGGATGAAAATCCTGACGGCTGAGATAATATGCCTCCCAGTTGTCCACACCTGTAATGAACACTGCCGACAATGGGGGTGATTCCGAGTTGATCGTAGCTGTGCTAAATTTAGCATTGCTACGATCAGGCACTCAGACATGCGGGGAGACGCCCAGCACAGGGCTAGTCCGCCCTGCATGTCAGTGCCGCCCCCCCACCCCGCAGAAGTGCAAAAGCATGAACATCGTCGATGCTTTTGCATTTCAGGAATTACTCCCGGCCAGCGCAGCTCCTGCGGCTGGCCAGGAGAACCTCTTCGCTGCCCCGGCTCGCAGCAGCTGCGTATGACGTCACGCAGCCACTGTAGCCCGCCCCTCAATGGTCCGGCCACGCCTGCGTTGGCCGGACTGCGCCCCCTAAACGGCAGCTTAACGCCGCCGTCCAGCCCCCTCCCGCCCAGCGACCACCTCTGCCTGTCTGACTGTACCTGAACAGTCTGAGACTGGAGCATGTGAACTGCCTGTCGCAGCGCTTTGTAAATTGCCCTGAGTTCCAGGACATTTATTGATGGTAATCTTTCTCGGTCTGACCATAGACCCTGAAGCTGACAATCCAGGACCACTGCTCCCCATCCTCTGAGACTTGTATCCATCATCAGAATTATCCAATTCCAGGTTCTGAACCTTTTTCCCACTTGGAGATTGTGTATGTGGATCCACCAGAGTAGTGACACTCTGGAGAGAACCGCACCATCTGATGAATTTGTAGATGAGAGCCTGAGCACTGTACTAGAAGATCCAGCTGGATAGGACTGCGTGAAATCTTCCGAACTGGAGTGCTTCGAAAGACGCCACCATCTTTCCTAATAGTCGAATGCACAAGTTAACCGAGACTGTCGTGGTTTGAGCACTAACTGTACCAGATGACGAATACTTTGTGCTTTCTGTACTGGCAGGAAAATTAGTTGATCCACCGTATCCAGAATCATTCCTAGAAATTGAATTTTTTGACATGGGACAAGACTTGATTTCTTGAAGTTGACAATCCAACCGTGCTAAACTAGTACACTGTACGTCAGTAAGGAATTTTGAAGTAGTATTTGTTGAGACAGAGCCTTGATGAGAAGGTTGTCTTAGTACGGAACAATTATCACTCCTAGGGATCTGAGATGAGCTATCATCACAGACATCACCTTTGTGAATACCCGAGGCCAAACGGTAGTGCCTGAAATTGATAATGGTTTTGTTGTACTGCAAACCTTAAGTATGCGGTGGCCAAATTGGAATGTGTAAGTACACATCCTTGAGATCCAGCGAAATCATGAATTCCTGTGGTTCTAAACCTGCAATCACTGACTGCAGGGATTCCATCCATTTTGAATCTGTAGTAAGTGATGTACTGATTGAGCCCCTTCAAGTTCAATATCGGTCTGACCGAGCTGTCCGGCTTTGGTACTACAAAAAGAATGGAATAATAACCTTGACCCTGTTGGTGAACTGGAACTTGAATCAAAACTACTGTTAGCGGCCTTTGTGTCCTGACAACGGTTAGTGGTTTGTTGAAAACCATGCCCTCTACCACGTCTACTCTGTGAGGTTGTTCCTCTAGCACAGCCTCGAAAGGACTGAGGTCTAAAAGATTTGAATGCTGGTCCAGCGTATTTCCGTTTAGGAACTGGTGTGGGCAATGGCAGTAAAACAGGCTTTCCCCCAGTAGCCTGAGAAATCCATTTGTCCAATTCAGGACCAAATAACATATCGCCAGTGTAAGGCAACACTTCTATTACTTGTTTTAACTCTGCATGCCAAGAATGCAGCCAAAGTGCCCATCGGGCTGCAACTAGTGGAGCTGAAAGCCGAGAACTAACTTGGCCGACATCCGTAGAAGCCATACCTGAATACTCAGCAGATTCATAGATATGACCAGCAAGAAGTATAAGCTGGTCTAAGGGAAGATCCTGTTGTAGGCCCAACTTGAGCTGTGTTGCCCATGCAACTACAGCCTTATTAACCCAAACTCCAACTAAAGCAGGTCTAAGCAACACCTCAACTGCTGTATACATTGACTTTAGCAAAGCTTCTAGCTTATGCCGAGGGTTCTTTAAGCTTCGTTGCAGCGGGGACTGGAATGGTTAACTTCTTTTAAAGTTTCTCATACGTCCTAGAGGATGCTGGGGTCCACTTCAGTACCATGGGGTATAGACTGTTCCGCAGTCTCCCTGCTTCGTGGGACTTAGGGGGAAGAAGTAGGAACCAACTTCCTAAAGAGTTTCATGGTTCTGCTTCTTGCTGACAGGACACCATTAGCTCCTGAAGGGTACTGAACACTAGCTGCAGCTATGCGCTCACTCCCACAGCACGCCATCACCCCTGTAACAGAGCCAGAAGTCAGAAGACGCGTGAGTATTATAACCGGAGATCTGCAAGAGGGACCTCCGGTTATCGTGACGGCTCAAGGTACCGTGTAGCGAGCGGGAACGCTGCGCGGACATGCTACCCATACACAGCGCACAGCAGGGAGCGGGGCGCCCTGGGCAGCATGAAAACCTACTCTAACTGGCAAAATAGTAGCATATTATGCCGTGGCACAATCCTACAGCCCTGCCAGTATAAAAAATACCTCAGGTTTTCTGAGGGGAAACGCGCCATTACAAGGGGCGGGGCTTCCTCCTCAGTCAGTCAGCACACTGCTCAGCGCCATTTTCTCCTATGCAAGCTGCTGGGGAAGAAATGCTGGTCCTCCTCCAGGTGTATTAAAGGGGGGGGGGGGCAAGGTGTAAATTGTGCTCAGTTTATGTGAGTTGACATTATAAGCGCTACAGGCAACGATTTTTCTGTCAGGGGCGCTGAGTTGTGAGCTGGCAAATCCCTTCTGTGTCCCCCTGACAGATTTTACTGTGGGTCTGTCCCCTATAAGCCCCGGAGTGTCTGGTGTGATTGTACACGTGTGTGACATGTCTGAGGCAGGGAGCTCTTCCCCTGAGGGAGCCATGTTAGGGACACAGAGTTGTAATGTGGTGGCGCTGCCGGCACACCATGAGCTTGAATGGGTGAAAGAATTACGTGATAGTGTGAATCATATCAGTAAGAGATTGGATAAGCCTGAGTCTCATGCAGAAAGCTGGAGAAAATCAGTCGAAGATGTTATTTTTAATAGTTTTGCTTTTTCATCTACAGGGGACACCTCTGGGTCACATAAAAGGTTATTTGCACATGTAGTACAAACTGATACCGACACGGAAGCTGACTCCTGTGTCGACACTAGTGATTCTAGGGGAATAGATCCAAAATTAGCAAAAAACATTCAATACATGATTGTTGCTATAAAAGAGGTGTTAGAGGTTACGGAGGACCCTCCTTTACCACAGGAGAAGGCTTACTTTTATAAAGAAAAGAAAAGTACTGTAACTTTCCCTCCATCTCATGAGCTGAACACTCTCTTGAGGGAGTCTGGGCAAATCCTGAAAAGAAATGTCAGATTCCCAAACGGATTCAGGTAGCTTACCCTTTCCCTGCAGAAGACAGGAAAAGGTGGGAGTCACCCCCTGTTTTAGACAGTGCCCTGTCAAGGTTAACAAAAAATGTGATTCTCCCTGCACCTGGGATGGCTTCACTTAAGGAGCCGGCAGACCGCAAGTTGGAGACTACGTTAAAATCTATTTAGGTGGCCTGTGCGTGGGTGAGTAGTGCTATTGAAAAGTGGTCAGAAACCCTGTCCTCAGACATTGACACAATAGATAGACGAGATTCTCCTAAAGTTAGGTCATATCAAGGACGCTGTTGCGTACATGCTGAAGCCATGAAAGATATTGGTCTCTTGGGATCAAGAACCGCTACCATGGCGTTGTGGATTCGCCAATGGAATGCTGACGCAGATTCCAAAAGGAATATGGAGGCTCTCCCGTAAAAAAAAGCAAGGCCTTGTTTGGAGATGAGCTGGATGCCTTAGTCTTTGCGGCTACCGCAGGTAAGTCGACATTTTTGCCTAATGCTCCTGCGCCAGCAAAAAAGACATATCAATCTCAGATGCAGTCCTTTCGGTCCAATAAATACAAAAAGGGTAAAGGTTACCCCTTCTTTGCGGGTAAAGGAAGGGGAAAAGGAAAAAAGTCTGCAGCGTCTCCAGGATCACAGGAGCAGAAATCAACATCTGCTTCTGACAAATCTTCAGCATGATGCTGGGGCTCCCTTGAGGGAGTCCGCTCAGGTGGGGGCACGTCAGAAACATTTCAGTCAGATTTGGATTCAATCTGGCCTGGTCCGTGGATTTTACAAATAGTATCCCACGGGTACAAACTGGAGTTTCAAGACATTCCCCCATGCCGGTTTTTCAAATCGGCCTTACCAGCTTCTATCCCAGACAGGGAAGTAGTGGCTGCAGCAATACAAAAGTTGTGTCAGGATCAAGTCATTGTCCTGGTTTCAAGCCTCTTCATAGTTCCGAAGCCGGATGGCTTGGTCAGACCGATTCTAAACCTGAAGACACTGAATCTCTACCTGCAAAGGTTCAAGTTCAAGATAGAATCTCTGAGGGCAGTGATTTCCAGTCTGGTGGAAGGGGACTTCATGGTGTCAGTGGACATAAAAGATGCCTACTTACATGTTCCCATTTATCCTCCTCATCAAGCTTATCTGAGATTCCAATGAGCCAAATGACTTCCGACCAATTGCCCTTACGTCATTAATTATGAAGTCATTTGAAAAACTGATTATTAGACATTTAAAGGGCTTTATACCGGCTACCCTTGATCAGTTCCAATTTGCATATAGGGCAAACAGATCTACCGATGATGCAGCCCTTACCCTATTTCACCATGTGCTTACTCATCTGGAAAATAGGGATTCTTCAGTGAGAATTTTATTCGTTGACTACAGTTCGGCTTTTAACACCGTTGTTCCCACTTCTTTAATTAACAAATTGACCCAGTTAGGTGTGGACAGTTTTGTCTGCAGACGGATCTTTGACTTTTTAACCAATAGGCCTCAGGCAGTCAAGATCAACAATAAAATTACAAACGAAGTAACGATTAGCACAGGTGTGCCACAGGGATGTGTGCTCAGTCCGTTACTTTACTCCTTGTTCACCTACGATTGTGTTTCCAAATCAGACAAGGTGCACATACTTAAATTTGCGGATGACATTGCCATCATAGGGTTTATTAGTGGGAATGATGACTCAGAATTCATATCCGAAGTAAGCAGGCTAGAGAAATGGAGCCAGGATAATCATCTAATTCTTAACGTTACTGTGACAAGAACACTGGGATAGTGTTTGAGGGCAGGTATGTTTGTCCCAGGTTCTTGTCTTACATGTATTAGAAAAATGAAAACTTCTAGGAATATGTTTTGTATTGTTTTGTTTTGATAGAACCTTTTCAGTTTGTTGGAAAAGCTGGGTAAGGACCCTGAAAGAGAGATGGGGCAAGTTCCAGACATTGGGCCCAGTTCGGGTCTTTGGCCTCACAGAAGGCTAATCAGGCTTTCAGCTGTGTAAGAGTGTTATAGAGCTGCTGGCCTGATTAGGGTGTGGAGACTGCCTGGGAAGACTGCAGGATCTCTGTGAGAGAGACACGCTTCCTGATACAAGTGAGCTGTACAGGGTACTGGAGAACTCTGGTTTTATTTAGTGTTAGTTAGGAACATCTTGTGTTTAGTTAGTGCCGGACAGGCAAGGTATTTTCTTTTGCTGATTGTTTTATTTTCTGTCTAATAAAAACTGGCTGGGGCTAGTTGTACCGGAAACTGGACTTGTGTGGTTCCTCAGCTGCTGCAGGCTGCCATTTATCCCAGGAAACGGCACCTTGTACCCTTACAGCGTTACAACTTGGTGGAGAATGCGAGCATGCCGCTCTGCGCATCAGTGAAAGCAGCAGCTTTATGAGGCCTGCAGAAAACGGTGGTTTATGCAGATACAGCACAGTGTGAAGTTGCTGAGACTCACCCCGAGGGTTTGATATATGTCCTGGGTGAAAGCAGCTACAAAGCCGCCTGAAAAATCTGTCGACATGGAGGAACTGCTTAAAGCCCTGCTGCAAGCTACAGTGGCTCAGCAAGAGGCCAACAGACAGCAGCAGATGGCTATGGAGGAAAATTGGAGGCAACAGCGTCAGGATAGAGAGGCCTTAGCAGAAGTGGTGCAGAGACTTGCAGCTCGGGTTGGAGATGTGGCCGTCAGTGCTCCGACCAGCTCTAGTTCTATACGGGCCAGTCACTTCCTGCAGAAAATGACAGAGGCTGATGATGTGGAGGCCTATCTGACCACGTTTGAGAGGACTGCCGAGCGTGAGAACTGGCCGAAAGCACAGTGGGCCAGTCTGCTGGCACCTTTCCTGTCAGGTGAGCCCCAAAAAGCTTACTTTGATTTAAGCCCTGCTGAGGCTCGGGACTATGATAAACTAAAGACTGAGATCCTGGCCCGCCTGGGAGTCACGCTGTCAGTACGAGCCCAACGGGTGCACCGTTGGGTGTACGCCATGGAGAAGCCTCCGCGCTCCCAGATGCATGACCTTATTCAGCTAACAAAAAAATGGCTACAGCCAGAGACATTAACTGGTCCCCAGATGGTTGAAAGAGTCGTCATGGACCGCTACTTGAGATCTTTGCCCATGGTCCTGCGCAAGTGGGTGAGCCATGGAAACCCGGGTACTGCTGACCAATTAGTGGACATGGTAGAGAGGTATTTGGCAGCAGAGGAGCTACTGATGACCACCCAGCAACCCATAGATCCTCGACAGCGCCCTTCAGTAAAGACTGGTAAGACTGTTCTGTGGGAAAACGTTGCTGGGCGGTTAAGAGAACGCAAGGCTGGAGAGACTGTAAACACTGGCCCTGGAGACAGGCCAATGGGGCTAGAACGGTCTATGCTGCCCAAACGGGTTGATAATCGTGTGGTTAAATGTTTTAGGTGTGGTATGCCAGGTCATGTTATTGCCAATTGCCCAGTCACGCAAGAACCCATGCAATGTGATGCTGCCTTTGAATGTCGCAGAATGTCTTTCTTTGCTAGGTTAGCCTGTACTGTGGTACCTTCACCTGAGCTGGAAAAACAAATGTGTGATGTGTTCTTAGAGGGTAACCGGGTAGAGGCCTTGCTAGATTCAGGAAGTTTAGTTACCCTCGTGAAAGCTGGGTTAGTGAACCCCTTAAAGGTCCAGCAAATACCTATTGGGGTAACTTGCATACATGGGGATACCCAACATTATGTCACTGCTGAAGTGAATATAGAAACTTGTTGTGGGTCAGCAATGGTTAAAGTGGGACTGGTCCCCACCTTGGTGCATGAGGCCATAATAGGGAGGGATTTTCCTCATTTTTGGAAACTGTGGGAATCACGGTTATCAACAGATGTGAGAAGTAAAGAGCCAGTTGATAATACCGGTGATTTTATGGATGTACGTGTGTCTTCGGAACTTTCTGACCCTTTGCCTTTTGCTAGTTTGGCTGGGGAAGTGACAGATGGGGAGTCCAGTGAGGACCCTCTTGCTGGGAACAGAGACATAGTAGTTAGAACTGAAAGCGTGCCTGACCTGGAGGTAAAGAAGGATCTGTTTGCATCTGAACAGTTAAAGGATCCTACCTTAATAAAGGCTAGAGAGAATGTTAAGATTGTTAATGGGGAACCTGTGGTACCAGGTGACAGGGTTACGTATCCCCACATGGCCATCTGTAATGAGCTCTTGTACCACATTGTCAAAAAGGGTGAGGATGTTGTGGAACAGCTGGTAGTTCCCCAGCCTTATCGGAGAACGGTACTAGATTTAGCTCATAGTCACGTTACCGCAGGACATTTAGGGGCAGAAAAAACCACTGAAAGAGTTTTACAAAGGTTCTTTTGGCCAGGGGTTTATAAAGAAGTGTCTGAATATTGTTCTTCCTGTCCTGAATGCCAGTATCATGCCCCTAGACCCCATTTCAGGAGCCCACTAGTTCCCATGCCTATTATAGAGGTCCCGTTTGACAGAATAGCAATGGATCTCGTGGGGCCCTTGTTAAAGTCTGCTCGGGGCCATCAGTATATCCTGGTAATTATGGACTATGCCACTCGATATCCTGAGGCTGTCCCTTTACGCACTATCACAACCAAGGCGATAGCTAGGGAGCTGGTGCAGGTTTTTAGTAGAGTGGGAATACCAAAAGAAATTTTGACTGACCAAGGTACTCCATTTATGTCAAGGATCATGAAAGAATTGTGCAAATTATTTAAGGTCACTCACCTCAGGACGTCCATCTACCATCCCCAAACTGACGGGTTGGTGGAAAGGTTTAATAAAACATTAAAAAGTATGTTAAAAAAGGTTGTTGAGAGAGATGGGAAAAACTGGGATTGTTTGTTGCCCTACTTGTTAATGGCCATCAGAGAAGTTCCCCAGTCCTCTACGGGGTTTTCTCCATTTGATTTGTTGTATGGTAGACACCCCAGAGGGCTGTTGGACATTGCCAAAGAGACGTGGGAAGGACAGCCCACTCCTTATAGAAGCGTTATTGAACATGTAACACAAATGCAGGATAGGATTGCAGCCGTGGTACCTGTTGTCAGAGAGCACATGGAACAGGCCCAAAGTGCTCAACAGAGGGTCTATAACCGGAGTGCCAAGATACGGGAATTTGCTCCTGGAGATAGAGTTCTTGTTTTGGTACCCACTGTGGAAAGCAAATTCCTAGCTAAATGGCAGGGTCCATTTGAGGTTAGGGAAAAAGTGAATGAGGTTAATTACAAAGTATACCAGCCGGGAAAGAGAAAACCCGAACAGATCTACCATGTTAACTTAATCAAACCCTGAAAAGATAGGTTGTCTCTGTCAGCGGAGCCTTGCCCTTCGGTGTCTTCACCCCGGTTGCTTCCCGCAGTGAAGGTGTCAGAGACATTATCAGCTGATCAGAACAATCAGGTTAAAGAATTTCTCATCCAAAATAGGGAGATATTTTCAGAGCTGCCTGGCCGAACGACCATAATAAAACATGACATTGTCACAGAACCAGGGGTCAAGGTTCATTTAAAGCCATATAGGATTCCTGAAGCTCAGCGAGAAGCTATTTCTAAAGAAGTTAAAACCATGTTAGAACTTGGAGTCATAGAGGAGTCTAACAGTGAGTGGTCCAGTCCCATAGTGCTCATCCCGAAGCCCGACGGTAGCATACGCTTCTGTAATGACTTTCGTAAGTTAAATGAGGTGTCCAAGTTTGACGCATACCCCATGCCCCGTGTGGATGAGCTTGTAGAAAGGCTGGGAACAGCCAGGTTTCTCACCACGTTGGACCTGACCAAAGGTTACTGGTAAATCAGGATTTTGGTACTTACTGATAAATCCCTTTCTCCGATTCCACAGGGGCCACTGGAGCGTAGTTACAATGGGGAAATAGTAGGCAGTAATTGGGAGCTGGCACTTTAAAATTCTCACACTGTGGCTAGCTCCTCCCCTACTATCTCCCCTCCAAGCCAGTCTACGTAAAACTGTGCCCGAGGAGAGCTGTAATAAACAAACCGTAAGGTAGAGGAGGTTAATGACGCCCTGTAACCCAGGATAACACAAACCCAACCTGGAACAGAACCTAACAAACAACCGGCTAGCCCGAACTCAACAAGCAGTCATATGGTGATCTGCAAACCGTTAAGCAAAAAACAAGGAGGAACAGAAAGGGATTTATCGGTAAGTACCAAAATCCTGATTTCTCCTTCATCCACTAGGGGCCACTGGAGCGTAGTTACAATGGGGACGTCCCAGAGCTCCCAGAACGGGTGGGAGAGCGCTGAGAGTCCTGTAAAACCGCTCGGCCAAACTGTGATGCAGAGGCCGCAAAAGTGTCAAACTTGTAGAATTTGACAAACGTATGACGGCCGGACCAAGTAGCCGCCCGACCTAAAGTATTCATGGAGACCCCACGGGCAGCTGCCCACGAAGGTCCCACCACGCACGTAAAGTGCGCTGAAATGGAAAACGGAGGCTCCCGAGCAACCGCCAAGAAGACTGTCTGATGGTCAGATGTATCCAACAGCCCAGCATATGCTGGGACCCTGGCTATTTAGTACGGGAGCATCGTACAGAATAAAGAAGAAAAAACCCTTCGTCGAATAGCCTAAGACCTCTGTAGAGAAAGTCAGCGAGCCCTGACAACAGTCAAAGAGGACTGAAAAACACTAGTGTCAGATTTATATGAAAAACGGACATGCCCTTTGGGAGAAACGACCGCTGAGGCCGAAGCTCAGCCGGGGGAGTTGCTAATAGAGTACTCCCTGAAAGAGAGCCCGAACTTACAAGCGCCAGGCTAATTTTCTTTTGGAAGAAAACCGAAAAAGGCAGGGACCGAAAATTCAGGTCAATGTGGTTTGAAGCGCAGCGGAGCAAAACCTCCCAGAGAAACCAAAGATTACGGCTGAATGGTAACTGAAAGAAGGGGAAAACCCCCTTTTATCCTTATTATGTCCCATACAGCTTTCCAAAAGTGGCAAAAGCGAGAAGAGGTAACAGACTTCTGAAATCGGGGCCTAGTAGGCCTAACCGAACTAGGGAACTCCTCCCTTCTGAGGGCTCGTGAACAGTCACACGGTTAAATGAAACCAGTGTAAGATTGAACAAAGAAAAGGACCCTGTTGAAGTAGACAGTCCAGTCGAGGTAGGAGCCAAGGCTCCTCTACCGACAACAGTTGTAGCCGTATCTTCAAGTCATGGGTGGCCCAACCAGAGCCACCGAGAGGACTAGCACGCATATTCTCCTCCTGTGTTACCGAAAGTGAGGTAGAAATAGAAAAGGAGGCAGGATAGAATAACCAGAAACTCCCAGGAGCCCTGAGGGCATCCTCGGCTACTGCCACCAGAGCTCACGTCGGTGAGTAGTAAAGGGTTAAAGAGTCAGTCAGAACGCCCTGAGGTCGATTCGAAATCTCCGCCCACAGCAGACCAGCTGACAAAACTCCGGGGAATGTTCCCTCACCCAGGAGTCTGACCTGGTGGCTTGATCTGGAAAGAAGATTGTTGTCCCCCGCTCAGAGGGGAATGTAGGCGACCACTCATTGCGTCGCAGCTTGACTGAAGAAATAGAGTACCTGGTACCGAGGAAGGAAAAATCCTCCGACAGACCCTGTTGAGAAAACGTTTATAAGGAGCATAAATCGGATCTTCAGAAGCCACGTAATGTACAGAGTGGGATAGTAGCAGTAGATTGTCCCATTAGGGAACCAACGTCAACCCCTTGAAAAAGAGTTATTCTGTGATCTTCCTGAACCCTGTGGGAGCGGAAGAGAGACCGAAAGAAAAGGACTTACAGTGAAAATGAGAATCCTGTAATGCGACTGAGTAAAGCCCGACGAGGAAACCCAACGGAAATCAGTAAACAGGCATCCCTGAAGACAAGGGACGCGTAAAACTCCCTTTCTTGTTCAACTAGCAATCACAGACTGAAAGGATTCTAAGGCCAGAATAGGCCTGGCCGAGCCAACTGGCTTCGGAACGTGAAAAGAAAACAAAGGCCTGAGAACTGTCCCGATTCAAATGATATGTAAAAAACAGGGATCAACACCCTTTGCGGTTAGAAGCATATGGAGCGCCGCCTGCATTATGACTCTCTTGTCATCGTAAATCGGCCGACCCCTGCCGAGGGACTCCCGAGACGGTTGTACTCCCAAATCTAGTCTGTAACCGCCCAAGCCTTCTTCCACCAACCTGCGCCTACCCTGGGACCCTCCAGGTGGTAGGAAAGTCTGACCTTTAGTGTGTGTATAGGATGATGTAAAATCAGACTGGACCGAGGATGCTGAACCTCTGCTTCAGCTTTTTTTTTTTTCTTCTTCGGAGATCCCCTGGCGACAGAGATATCGCCCGTGTGGAATCGGAAGCCTGAAAGGGCACGGTAAAAATCTAAAGGAAAGACCGGTAAAGGTCTGTCTTGGAGCTGGGGCAGAAGTAGGAGAAAGCAAAGTGGACTTACCTCCAATGGTTCAAGAAATCCTGCAGAAAGTTCCTTCCCCTGAACCATCTGCCCCGTAGGATTTCATGTTCACCTGTCACTGTCGCAGCCCCAGAGGTCGTCGGGTTAAGACAGCCCAAAGCGAAAATGCAGGTTCCGAGACTGCAGACGTGGAGACCTCCAAAGAACATAAAGCAGAATCGTGATTCTGACCCGTACCAAAGTATCAATTGATCCGGATGCGAATCATCCTGTAACCTAGAGGACAATTGTTCCACAACCTACCTGCTCCGGACAAGGTAGAAACCTGCTGCCGTATATGTCTTCGATGGATCCCTGAGCAAGGTTGCCTCAGGAAAACGGCAGCTTGTTGGACCGGCGATACATCGAGGGGTATACCTGGAGAGGTTCTGATACCCTTTCCTGCCGTCTGCGGGGAAAGGATAGGAAAACAAACATCGTTTGATACCTGAAATTGTGTATTCGGGTGTCTGCCGGCCGTCTACCGGAGCCTGCCCAGCTCATCCGAAACTGGACCAGTCGCTGTCATTTCGTCATCGGCGTCGAACCCTGATGGACTTGACGTGTCCGCCTCCTTTACCTGCAGTCTCAGACAAACTGCTGTATAATGCACCTGGATATTCTGAGACACTGGTTCAGACTCCACAGAAAACAGACATCAGTATTGTAACATGGAAGGTTAGCAAGGTTCCTTTAGAAACCTGGAGAGGTGAAATGACGTACAAGGTCTCTGGTTACCAGTGACATTACCTGTATAATCTGAGCTGTTCAAACAGGAGTGTACTGCAGGTGCGTGGAGGTCTCTGCAGATGGCTCCACCGCATACTTCACACCTAAGAGGGAATTCTTTGACTATCCCAGGTGAGACAAACGAAAGGAGAAAAGGTGGGTTAAATAAACACAGCCCTATGTAAGGTCTGCGCTATAATGTGTAGTGACCGACACGATTCAAATAAACTTTCTGGAGCAGCGGAGACCTGAACCAGTAGCGCTGCGCTGTGGGACAGGAGTCTTAGCCCTAGGCTATAGGAGCTCTCCTTAAAGTTTTGTTTGGATTCAAACCCCTGTTCAGATACCCGCTACTAGCGTACTGAGCCACAGCGCTATTTGTCTGATGCCTTACACACATTCCCCAATTACAAATAGCATTAGTAACTAGTGACACCAAGGAATAATAAAGGGAAGGCAACACCCCGCCCTGTATGTAGTGTACCGCTAATTAAGGTGCACCCGATGTTTCTCGGAGGTTCCGCTGGCTTTTCAAAATGGTGACCAGCCTGTGAGAAAAGATGGGTGAAAATGTTATGTGGCAAGGTGGGGTATTCTGTTTCTAGAAAACATTGCGGAAGTGTTTGTTTTATCCCCTATATATGGTATTGTATGGATATATCTATATACATACCCACACACACTTATATATAGATATGTTTGTATATATATATTTATCTATATACACACACCACAGTGAACCCATGCACCTAATAGGGCAGATAAATACTGTGCACCTAATAGGGTAGATAATTACTGTGCACCTAATAGGGTAGAAAAATACTGTGCACCTAATAGGGTAGATAAATACTGTGTATTTGTAGGGTAAAGAAATACTGCACAGTAGATTTTTAATTATCAATGAGCTGAGTCCCAGCTCCTGTAATAGAGCAGATTCCTCTAAATGTCTGAAATGGGGCAGAGGACTCCCCTGCAGGAGGAATGTAGCCAAAGCAAGATGTAACAATATTTCTGCAGCACACTGCACAGAAAAGCTACAAACTCCAGAGACAGGTGTGTTGCCTAGAGACCATGAGAGCTGGGAGCCTCCACCGGGGGGAATAAGCTTCACCCCCCTCATACCTTATACATGTAAAGAATCCTCCCTGCACAGCCAGGAGAGGAAAGGAGCTTTCAGTGGCCCGGGGAGCGGGGGACTGTGGAGCGGCGTCTCGTCATGCTGCAGCGGCTGGGGAGCGGAGAAAGCCCGCCGTACAGAGCGGGAGTTAGCTCCGCCCCCTCCGCTTCGGCGCCAAATTCAAATCGCTGTATAGTAAGCGGAAAGCGCCCATGCATCCCCCGGCCGCCTGTATGCTGCGGCCGGGGAGCGGAAAGCCTGAGCCCGCCGAACGGAGCGAGAGTTAGCTCCGCCCCCCTGCTCCGGTCACTTTCAAATTAAAACCGCACTATCATCCGGCTGCCTGTAAGTGTGTATGCTGCGGCCGGGGAGAGTGTGTCCTTTGCTGGAATCGAACCCTAGCTCGTGGGCATCGTAACCATAGGTGTTACCACTCTGCCATGAGAGCTATGCTAATTATTACACAGATATATGATATATGTAAATGTATCACCCGGCTGCCTGTATGCTGCAGCCGGGGAGTGAAGAGCGCTGATCCCGCTTACAGAGCGGGCTGAAGCTCCGCCCCCCACATAATGGCGCCAATTTCAAATTAGTAAGCCTTTTATGCACTCCAGCCTGTCTGACTGGAGAGTATAGGGGAGCCTGTCCATCCATGTATTAAAACACTGAAACTGAAAAATGTAAAAACATACATCAGTCTGGAGGGGGAGGGGGGGAGATTGTACTCACCGCTTCCTTCCGTCAGGCGTTTCGACCCAGCGGCCCCGACACACGCCGCACGCAGCGGTGTCCGGCCATTTTTGATACTCACCGCTGCCATGCTGCCGGAATCTTCTGCTGGATGGAGTGGCCCCGACACGCGCCGCACGCAGCGGTGTCCGGCCAACTCAGGAGAGCTCAGTGTCTCCCTCAGCCGGGGCCCATCCCGAGCCGCACGCAGCTGCGATGGGACCCCGCCGGCAGCTCCCGCGGTGCAGACTGGCAGTGGCAGAGCTGCCAGTCTGTGAGTGTGTGAAAGAAAAATAAAATAATAAAGAAAAGAAAAAATTCTTCAGCTAAACCCAAGTGAACCAGCTACCTCGGGCACTAAACTAAGACTGGCTTGGAGGGGAGATAGTAGGGGAGGAGCTAGCCACAGTGTGAGAATTTTAAAGTGCCAGCTCCCAATTACTGCCTACTATTTCCCCATTGTAACTACGCTCCAGTGGCCCCTAGTGGATGAAGGAGAAATACCTTTATCTGATAGCGCCAAAGAAAAAACAGCCTTTTCAGTTCCGGAGGGGCTGTACCAGTATAAGATGTTACCCTTTGGGTTGCATGGGGCTCCAGCAACCTTTCAACGGGCGATGGATAAAATTTTGAGGCCCCATAGAAAATATGCAGCTGCCTATTTGGATGATGTGGTAATTCACAGTACAGACTTGGGGGTCCCATTTGGTTAAAGTACAAGCAGTACTGGACTCAGAGAGGCAGGGTTAACTGCTAACCCAAAGAAGTGCTGCCTCGCAATGGAGGAGGTCAAATACTTGGGCTTCACCATAGGCAGAGGTCTAATTAGGCCCCAATTGAATAAAATTGATGCTATTCAAAACTGGCCTCGTCCAGTGAATAAAAAACAGGTAAGGGCTTTTTTGGGAATTACTGGGTACTATAGACGGTTTATTCCCAATTTTGCGACCACAGCGGTGCCGTTGTCAGACCTTACCAAAGGGAAGCAGTCAAATATGGTGAAATGGAACCCTGATGCAGAAAAAGCGTTCCAAGCATTAAAAGTGGCTTTGTGTTCACAACCGGTGTTGATAACACCAGATTTTTCAAAAGAATTTGTGGTACAGACAGATGCCTCAGAGGTAGGGATAGGTGCTGTGCTGTCCCAAACCAGAGATGGGGACGAACACCCTATCATTTATTTGAGTAGGAAACTCAATGAGCATGAAAAAAGGTATGCCATTGTGGAAAAGGAGGCTTTGGCCATTAAGTGGGCACTAGATACCTTGAGATATTACCTCTTGGGTAGACAATTCAGACTAGTGACGGATCATGCCCCTTTAAAATGGATGTATGTAAATAGAGGCAAGAATGCTCGGGTAACTAGATGGTTTCTAGCGTTGCAGGATTGTAAGTTTACTGTCGAACATAGACCGGGTACACAATTGGCCAACGCAGATGCATTGTCCCGCATCTTCTGTCTGGGGGCTACAAGTGTTCCGGCCCCTAGGTCGAAACAAGGGAGGGGGATATGTGACAAGAACACTGGGATAGTGTTTGAGGGCAGGTATGTTTGTCCCAGGTTCTTGTCTTACATGTATTAGAAAAATGAAAACTTCTAGGAATATGTTTTGTATTGTTTTGTTTTGATAGAACCTTTTCAGTTTGTTGGAAAAGCTGGGTAAGGACCCTGAAAGAGAGATGGGGCAAGTTCCAGACATTGGGCCCAGTTCGGGTCTTTGGCCTCACAGAAGGCTAATCAGGCTTTCAGCTGTGTAAGAGTGTTATAGAGCTGCTGGCCTGATTAGGGTGTGGAGACTGCCTGGGAAGACTGCAGGATCTCTGTGAGAGAGACATGCTTCCTGATACAAGTGAGCTGTACAGGGTACTGGAGAACTCTGTGGTTTTGTTTAGTGTTAGTTAGGAACATCTTGTGTTTAGTTAGTGCCGGACAGGCAAGGTATTTTCTTTTGCTGATTGTTTTATTTTCTGTCTAATAAAAACTGGCTGGGGCTAGTTGTACCGGAAACTGGACTTGTGTGGTTCCTCAGCTGCTGCAGGCTGCCATTTATCCCAGGAAACGGCACCTTGTACCCTTACAGCGTTACAGTTACAAAGACAAAAGAGATGATCTTGGACTTTAGGACAACCCATCGTTATACTTACAGTCCTTTGGTTCTGGACAAGCAAGAGGTTGAGACAGTGACATCCTTTAAATTTTGGGGTATGATTATATCTAATGATTTGTCATGGTATTGCCATATTGACAATGCCATAAAGAAAGCTCAACAACGGTTATATTTTTTAAGGAAACTGCGTTCCGCAGGAATATCTGAGCCAATTTTAGTAAATTTTTACTCTTGTACTATTGAGAGTGTGCTTACTTACGGTATTTCCGTTTGGTATGGAAATTGTAATGTAGCAGAGCGTAAATCGCTTGATAGAATTGTTAAAATTGCCGGAAGAATAGTCGGTTTATCATTGCCAAATATCCAGACCATTTATGAAAAGAGGCTCCTTAAGAAGGCCAGGAGTATATTGAGTGATGAAACTCATCCCAATCACAGGGTATTTACCCTGCTTCCTTCTAAATTACGTTATAGGTCTTTGTTGTGTAAGACTAGCAGACTGAAATATAGTTTTTTTCCTAAAGCAATTAGTATGCTAAACGGTTTAGAGAGTAGATAGGAGTTGTACCTGCTTACGTGTCCACTTGTGTTCTTATGGGTTTTAAAATATTTGATGGTGTTTTATTGGCATTTGTATTCTTGTGATATCTGCTTGTTCATTCAAAAATCTCATTGTTTGTTCACATGTGAATATCTAATGATAATAAACTCAAGATTCGCAGTACAGGATTGTCATTACCAGTTCCAGACATTGCCGTTCGGACTCTCCACGGCACCAAGGGTATTCACCAAGGTGATGGCGGAGATGATGGTCCTCCTTCGACAGCAAGGAGTCAATATAATTCCTTACCTGGACGATCTCCCGATAAAAGCGAGGTCTAGGGAAAGGTTGGTGCAGAACATTGCACTCTCCCTGACAGTACTTCAACAACACGGATCATACATTTTCCAAAGTCACAGTTGGAACCGACGACAAGATTGTCCTTTCTGGGGATGATACTGGACACAGAAGTACAGAGGGTATTTCTTCCAGTAGAAAAGGCTCTGGAAATCCAGAGAATGGTCAAACAAATTCTGAAACCAACAAGGGTGTCGATTCATCAATGCATTCGGCTGTTGGGAAAGATGGTAGCGGCCTACGAGGCCATGCAGTTTGGCCGATTCCATGCCAGAGTATTCCAGTGGGACCTGTTGGACAAGTGGTCCGGATCCCATCTACACATGCATCAGAGGATAATCCTGTCATCCAAAGCCAGAATTTCACTCCTGTGGTGGCTACACAGTTCTCACCTCCTAGAGGGACACAGGTTCGGGATTCAGGACTGGGTCCTAGTAACCACGGATGCAAGTCTCCGAGGCTGGGGAGGAAAGCTTCCAAGAAAGATGGTCAAGTCAGGTAACCTGTCTTCACATAAACGTTCTGGAGTTGAGAGCCATTTACAACGGCCTTCTACAAGCGGTGCATCTTCTTCAAGATCAACCCGTACAGATCCAGTCGGACAATGTAACAGCAGTAGCGTACATAAACCGTCAGGGCGGAACGAAATGCAGAGCAGTAATGGCAGAGGTGACAAAGATCCTCCTCTGGGCAGAAGGACATGCAAGAGCTCTGTCGGCAATCTTCATTCTGGGGTGGACAACTGGGAAGCAGACTTCCTCAGCAGACCCTATCTCCATCCAGGAGAGTGGGGCCTCCACCAAGAAGTCTTCGTAGAGGTGACAGGTCTTTGGGGAGTTCCTCAAGTAGACATGATGGCACCTCGTCTCAACAAGAAGCTTCAGAGATATTGTTCTAGGTCGAGAGACCCTCAAGCAATAGCAGTGGATGCACTAGTGACCCAGTGGGTGTTTCGTTCGGTGTATATCTTCCCTCCGCTTCAGCTAATTCCAAAAGTTCTTAAGATCATAAGAAGAACAAGGGTTCAAGCGATCCTCATTGTCCCAGACTGGCCAAAGAGGGCTTGGTATCCAGATCTTCAGGCGTTACTCATAGAAGATCCTCGGCCTCTTCCTCTTCGCGAGGACCTGCTGCAGCAGGGGCTGGGCATGTATCAAGACTTACCGCTGCTACGTTTGACGGCATGGCTGTTGAGCGCCGGATCCTAGCCCGAAAGGGTATTCCAAAAGAAGTAATTCCCACACTTATTCAGGCCAGGAAAGGAGTAACGTCTAAGCATTACCACCGTATTTGGAGAAAAGATGTGTCTTGGTGTGAATCCAAGAAGGCTCCAACGGAAGAGTTTCAGTTAGGACGTCTTCTCCATTTTCTCCAGGCGGGTGTGGATGCGGGCCTACGATTGAGTTCAATCAAGGTCCAGATTTCGGCCTTATCAGTTCTCTTTCAGAAACAATTGGTCTCCCTTCCAGAAGTTCAGACGTTCGTGAAAGGAGTTCTGCACATCCACCCTCCATTTGTGCCCCCTGTGGCACCATGGGATCTTAACATGGTGTTGCAGTTCCTTCAATCGGATTGGTTTGAACCTTTACAGGAGATAGAGTTGAAGTTTCTCACTTGGAAAGTGGTCATGCTGTTGGCCTTGACATCCGCAAGGAGGGTGTCTGAGTTAGGGGCCTTGTCTCACAAGAGCCCTTACTTAATCTTCCATGAAGATAGGGCTGAGTTGAGAACTCGTCAGAAATTTCTTCCAAAGGTGGTTTCCTCGTTCCATATAAACCAACCTATTGTGGTGCCAGTGGCTACTGACACCTTCGCTGCATCAAAGTCCCTGGATGTGGTCAGAGCTTTGAGAATTTATGTCGCAAGAATGGCCTGGATATGGAAAACAGAGGATCTGTTTGTCCTGTATGCTCCCAACAAGATTGGGTGTCCTGCTTCTAAGCAGACGATTGCGCGCTGGATCAGAGGTACGATTCAGCACGCTCATTCCACAGCAAGATTGCCGGTACCGAATTCGGTGAATGCCCATTCTACTAGAAAGGTGGGCTCATCCTAGGCGGCTGCCTGGGGGGGGGGTTTCGGCATTACAACTTTGCCAAGCAGCTACTTAGTCAGGGGCAAACACGTTTGCTAAGTTTTACAAGTTTGACACCTTGGCCGATGAGGACCTCAAGTTTGGTCAATCGGTACTGCAGGGCCATCCGCACTCTCCCGCCCATACTGGAGCTTTGGTATAACCCCATGGTACTGAAGTGGACCCCAGCATCCTATAGGACGTATGAGAAAACAGGAGGATGCTGGGCACCCGACCCAGTGCGCACCTGCAGTAGTTAGTGGTTGTAGTTACACAAGTGTTGTGTTACAATTAATTTCAGCATGTTGCTGCAATAGTTCATGCCCGTTGGCATGTGTTATGTTGAATGCCATATTGTGCGGCATGGTTGAAGTGTGAGCTGGTGTCGGTGCCGTTTCTTGCGGTGGGCGAGCCGTGCAACCGCACGGCGTGCCCGCCGCGGCACTTCTTGAGCACTAAATCCCCCCTCCCCTCTCCTCCCGAGTGTCCAGCTCGGGGGGCGGGGTTTCGCGGAATGACGCATTTGCGTCGTGACGCCATGACGCAATCACGTCATTCCGCGAAACCCAGCGCTCCCGAGCTGGGCGCTCGGGAGGAGGGAGAAGGGGGAGCCAAGCCAGCCGGCGCCGCGCAGACGATGGAGAGGCGACTGAAGAGCGGGAAGAACTGCTTCAAATGTAAGTCAGCCCCTCTCCCTCTCTCTCCCTCTCTCTCCCTCCCCCCCTCTCTCTCCCTCCCCCCACCTGCCGTACTGTGTAAAATGGGGACACCTGTCTTTGGAATGTGTAAAATGGGGACACTTGCCTGCCGGAATGTGTAAAATGGGGACGCAGTCTGCTGGAATGTGTAAATTGGGGACTCTTGCCTGCCGTACTGTGTAAAATGGGGGCACTTTCCTGCCGCAATGTGTAAAATGGGGACACTTTCCTGCCGCAATGTGTAATATGGGGACACTTGCCTGCTGTAATGTGTAAAATGGGGACACATGCCTGCCGCAATGTGTAAAATGGGGACACTTGCCTGTTGTACTGTGTAAAATGGAGACACTTGCCTGCCGTACTGTGTAAAATGGGGGCACTTTCCTGCCGCAATGTGTAAAATGGGGACACTTTCCTTCCGCAATGTGTAAAATGGGGACACTTTCCTGCCGCAATGTGTAAAATGGGGACACTTGCCTGCTGTAATGTGTAAAATGGGGGCACGTGCCTGCCGCAATGTGTAAAATGGGGACACGTGCCTGCCGCAATGTGTAAAATGGGGACACTTTCCTGCCGCAATGTGTAAAATGGGGACACTTTCCTGCCGCAATGTGTAAAATGGGGACACTTACCTACCGTGCAGTGTAAAATGGGGATACTTGCCTGCCGTGCTGTGTAAAATGGGGTCGCGTGCCTGCTGTAATGTGTAAAATTAGGCCTTTTTTTTTTATCCTGTGGTGGCCATGATGAGATCAGATAAGGTCACGCTCATTTTAATGAGGCCACGCCCCCTTGCCGTGAGCGCTCATGGTTTACCTCTTTATATCTATGGGGGGGGGCGCATTTTTTCTAATGTGAATGGGGGGGCGCATTTTTAAATCTCGCACTGGGAGCCAAATTGGCTAGAAACGGCCCTGGCTGGTGTGAATCTCACCGTTAACTTTAAAGTAAATCCTTTCCTCGAAATGTCCGTCTCCCTGGGCACAGTTCCTATACTGAGAACTGGAAGAGGGGCATAGAGGGAGGAGCCAGTTCACACTCTAGAAAAGTCTTAAAGTGCCCATGGCTCCTGCGGAACCGTCTATACCCCATGGTACTGAAGTGGACCCCAGCATCCTCTACGGACTAGGAGAAAAGGATTTACCGGTAGGTATTAAAATCCTGTTTTTGAAACCGAGGATTCCACTGTTGGTGGATTTTCACATTTAGTTGTCATAGACTCTGGGAATGGGTAGTTAGACAGAACCGCCTAGGCATAGAAAACCATTTATCAGGATTTTTCCATGCTTCCATTAACTGCTTATTAAGAGATTCTGAATAAGGAAAACACACAGTTAACCTTTGTTTTTTTGCAAATAAAACCTCATAATTTGATAGAGGTTCCTCAGTCTCAGTAAATTTAACACCTGGCGTACTGCCCTGATGAGATTATCAGTGGCCGGGCTATCAGTAACCTTACTATCCGACTCCTGTCCCAATTCACCTTCCTCTTGTTCCTCCTGAGATAAAAGGTCTGGCATTGAATCATCAGAATGCAACACAGCTGAAACCGGTAAATTATTAGACAAATGAGGACTACTTTTAGGAATTAAGCTATACCTGGACTGTTGTAAACCTTGCAAAGTCCTTGACATAGCCTGAGCCCACTCTGGCAGCTCAGACTGTATCAACCTAGAATCAGACCTAGCCGCCTCATGATCTTTTCCCGCAGCAGCCAACTCTGATTTTAACTCTGAAATCACACCTGCCATCATCGCCCAAGGAGGATCAGGGTAGAGGTTCATACTTGGACCCGTATTTGCAAGACACACTGGGCGTCATTCGGACCCCGATCGTTCGCTGTAGTTTATCGCAGCAATCGGGTCAGAACTGCGCATGCGCTGGCGCCCGATGGCCATTGTTCCCTAGCGATCGCCTCTGCCTGATTGACAGACAGAGCGGTTGCTGGGCGGGAGGGGGCTGGACAGCGGCATTTGGCAGCCGTTATGGGGGCGCACTGTCCGGCCAACGCAGGCGTGGCCGGACCGCACGGGGGTCGGGCCGCAGCGGCTACGTGACTTCACACGCAGCCACTGCGACCAGGGGCTGCGATGATCAACTCATGGCCAGCCGCAGGAGCTGTGCTGGCCGGGAGTCACGCCACAAGTACAAAAGCATCGCCGCTGTGCGATGCTTTTGTACTTGTGCGGGGGGGGGGAGGGCCAGACTGACATGCGGGGCGGACTAGCCCTGTGCTGGGCGTCCCCCCACATGTCTGGGAACATGATCGTAGCTGTGCTAAATTTAGCACAGCTTTTAGCACAGCTACGATCAACTCGGAATGACCCCCACTGTGCAAGTGCAACAGGTAACACACTCTCACAGGTATCGCAGACAAGCTGCTTTTTTGATTTTGCATTAGCTTTACTCACTATTGCACACAGACAGACAGGTATACAGTGAAAGACAAGTCCCACGACTCAGTGAAAAATGTAACTAAAGTGTGTATAAGCCAGAAGTGCACTGCACTTGGTACACACTAAAATCAGTTATATATGTGCTTTACAGAATTCCTACTAACACCTTTGCCCCCTCCAGTAGCCGTTTGTTGTAGGACCGCCACCAAACTTCCTGCAAGAAGAAACAGGAAGTAGTGTTAAAATGGCATCCAGCCATGTGCTTATATATGTTTTTTTTATTGTGAACATATAAACAGTAATTGTACTATACCAGCAGTGTGTCCAGGCTTAATAGCCAGTTTTAACACACAAACTTTACCCATCCCCCTTGTGAGTGGTAAAACAGACTGGTGACTTATTTCAGCTCTCCCCCCTGCTGCTGAGCGATCTCCCCCCCTCTGTAATGCAGGGAAACAGAACTGGTGGGCGGCTGTAGCAACAAAACACAGCATTAGTTAGAGCTCTCTCTGCTAACTGTGTCTCACCACGATCTCCCCCCTCATGACGGCTGCCAGCGACAGCGGGAGCCAATCGCGGCTATACACAGGGGAGTGGCGGGCACCCAGCGGCGGCAGCAGCGTGGCTGACCACGGCTGTGTCGAAGTCGAAAATATTATAGTACATACATCATGTACAAACACCACACAGATGGCCTCCGTGCGCGTACTTGTTCTGCCGTGTGTGCGCATATTCGCAAGTTGCGTATGACCGCTCACGCGGTAGTGCGTATTAGCGCGTGGTATGAGTAATTACGGTAGCATATGTATTTGCATGGAACAGCCACAAAGACGCATTTCATATTTAATCCACATAGTGCATGATTTACACATAGCCTAAATACACC
This sequence comes from Pseudophryne corroboree, assembly GCF_028390025.1. Lineage (NCBI taxonomy): Eukaryota > Metazoa > Chordata > Amphibia > Anura > Myobatrachidae > Pseudophryne > Pseudophryne corroboree. Next base: position 877,482,898 of record NC_086445.1, read on the forward strand.
ACACCAGCGAGTTACAGTTGCTTAAAAGGTACAATAACAAAGGAATTCACCTTTACAGGATATGAGGGGACAGCATTAGGTTATGAGGTGGTGTTTGGTATCCAGTTGTACAGTATATTAAGAGCAATAGTCCGATCGCAGTTTGCAGAAGATAGCACGCTCCTGCGCATAGATATGCGCAGGCACAGAATATTAATATTACACTGTATTTACTGTACTCTGATATTCGGCGGGAACCCAGTGGAGACCATCTGCAAGTGCAACTGGACCAGGCATCCCCCACCTATTCAAACCGACCTATGACCCCTCCTGTACTGTAAATGACCAGCCCTTTGACCTATGGGTGAAGAGATTACAGTTTCTATTGTATCATGAACTGGACAAATGTATAAAAAGCCAAGCTGCCTGGCCGGTCACACATTCTCTAAAAGTCATCTATCTTGATTGACCGAGGACCGGGACCAGGTGGCGCTGGTGAAACAAACGTATGTATCATTGATTGTAGCCTGTATCTCTTATTGTGAATTATTGTAACCCCCTGCTAGTAAATAACTGTTGGTGGGTCGGATCCCAACACATTTAAATACAATTGGTGTCATGTCCCTTTCTTGCTAAGGTTTAAGGTGTATTTCAGCCACACGTGTAGCTGCATTGTGCTTACAGCGTGTCGGTGTGTGTGTGTGCGCAAAGTGTGTACTTTGTACGTCCGTTGCGGTGTGTGTAAGCAAAGTGCTTACACGGTACGGGCCTGTGTACGCTAACTGGGTAAAAAGTACGTAGGTTAAGGATTACATCCAGCAGCCGCAGCAGCTAAGGTTTTAGTGTAAAAGGTATAGCTTTTCTGTCCTGTAAGTTAATCAGCATTAACAATTGGGAGCTCAGTCCGGTTTTTCACACATTCATAGACTTGCAGACCATAGCAGACTTTGCTCTATCAGCAAAGGGTGGAGACGCATCTTTAAGTAAAACCTTCTCCTAGTCGCTTGGGTGTTTTAAAACCCTCTTTTGTGCTGATTAGATCACGTCTGCTCTGTCTAGTCTACAGATGTGCAGATGGAACCCAGAGGAAACAGGAAAAAAGCTATTTAAAATTTGTGTGTAAAATTTTTGGTGCCAAGAGCGTACACAAAACGTACCAATACTTTGCATACTCTCACATACTGCTGCCATATTTTTGCCATAGCTTATTACAGTCATTATAGATCTGTGTGAAATCGGATACATTTGTTTGCTATAAAGAATATATTTTAAATAGTGTGTTAAGGGTGTAATCGTAAAACACAAAACGCAGCTCCGGCCTGGTCGCTTATACGGAAACAACTGTGTGTTGTGTTAGTGAGCGATAGTAGTTTGTATTGCTCACATTTATAGAGATTGTGTGGTTTATTGATTTGCAGACGCATGTTTGTACACGTGGTATGGACAAAATACAGGAGCGCACACGTGGCGTAAAGGCACGCTCGGTCGCGTGTTTACGCAAGGTTGCGTAGGATTGCGGGCGCAAAGTAAAACCACACGATAGTTGTTCAATTAAAGGCGGGATAGTATACATTTAATACAAATAGCACATAACTATCCGATTTCAAAAGCAGATTAGTATAATATTTTGTTTAAACTGTACTACCTCTGGGATAAAGTAGCCGGTCATAGGGAGTGATATTTTCTGTACAGAAAAGAAAAACACTGTGTATTTGAGTGAGTGAAAGCAGGAGTGGATGTATTGAACCCCGAGGAGAATTTGGGATCCCGTAGGAAACACTGGGTTAGTAGAGGCTCAGTGGCGTAGGGTTCGCAACCTTACGTGAAAGTGAACTAGGTGTTCCAAGTGAACTAGGTGTTCCAAGTGAACTAGGTGTTCCAAGTGAACTAGGTGTTCCAAGTGAACTAGGTGTTCCAAGTGAACTAGGTGTTCCAAGTGAACTAGGCGTTGAAAGTGAACTAGGCGTTGAAAGTGAACTAGGTGTTCCAAGTGACAGCAATCGTAGGGCGGATAGATAACAAGTATCTATACGCTGTGCGATTGAACCGCACGTCCGTGTGTTCTGCACAGCATGTGATAGTATTGTGTCATAAGCGCTGTGGAAAGCATACGCAGACGTGATTATGTAAACAAAGGGTTTTTCTCTGATTACGTCAGGAAATCTTCCTGATGGGCTTCCACTGGAAAGGGTGAGCAATAGTTATTGAAGTTTTCTATGTTTCACCGTACAAAAAGTCCAGTGGAAAGATACCAAAAAGGAATTTTTCACTGCCTCTCTCAGGAAAATATTCCAACAGAGCCTCCACCGAAAAGAAATTGCGGTGCTGTAAGGTCTTATAGGAGCCCTAGGTTGGGTACATTGCGATCCGCTATCGACAGTGTATCGTAGTACTGGCCAACATGGGCAAGAGCGGGTGAAGAGCGCTCGGAGAACTTTCACCGTCTGCTTGCATTGTGTATTTTGGCTATGGGAGCCAGTTGCTCACGTGAGAGATGTTCAGTAGCCAGGGTTCAGGCAGAAGAAGTGCAGCCCAGAGGGTCAGCGAGGTTTATTATGTGTGAGAAATATGGTCCACACACGAAGGTTTTTTGCAATGAATGGGTGCGTATGACTGCTGAAGATAGGGCATCATTCCCTAGGATGGGCAGCTTTGAATCAGAGGTATTGCAGAACATAAGGATTAGAATATGTCTGATCAAATCTAGAAAACAAGGAATCAGACATACCGACTGTTTAAATCTGTGGCAGCAAGAGGGGGAGGTGCAAAGGGAACTGACTCGCACAGCAAGTTCCAAACCTGGCAGGAATGTGAGTATGAGCACACCATTACAGACGCAGGTCGAAGGGGAGAAAATGGCTACAATCAATGGTATATCAGCTCTAATTCAGGCAGTCACCTTACAGGAAACTCAGGTGGGCCCGGCCCAACCAATAAGAGCAGTAACAGTGTCTCCCACTGAAAGGACTGGTGAGATCACAGCTACCGGTAAGTGTGAGACTGTTCATTACACAGAGACAATAACACCTCACAGTGAGCAAATTAGGAATGGAATGGTTGGGTTACATCCTGTCTTGGAAATAGTAACTCCCAATGGGAGAACCGATGGTCAGGGAGTAACCCTCACCAGGAATACTGCAATGTATTGCCCATGGACCAGATCAGAACTGCGGTCAATCATTTCTGAATTCCCCGATCCCCGGAAGCATTTAGCCAGATGTCAGAAGTATATCAAGGATCTGGGTAATGCCCATGAACCTACAAACAAAGATTGGCGGATACTTTTGAAAGCGTGCCTACCCCCTAATATTGACACCCAAAAATTTATTACGGATTGTAAATTAGTGTCGGACGGTCCTATGACTGACGAACACAACCAGGAGAACGTGGAACGAATTAACATACAACTAGGATTGTATTTCCCCACTGCTGTTAAGTGGAGCTAAATTTTCTCCATAAAACAGAGAGAAAATGAAATGACATCTGAATATTTCCATAGGGCCTTACAAATAATGGCTAGATACACTGGGGTATTGGCTATAGGGAACGATGCAAATTACAGGGAGGTGGCTGTCTCTGTGCTAATGGACGGGCTCAATAAGGCATTGAGGGTCAGGGTGCAAACAGCTTTGCCTAATTGGAGAGGGGTCACAGTAGATAATCTCAGAGTGTGTTATTGAACATCACAAGAATATCGCTATACGCAGAGAACAAAGGTTGAGGACTGTAAGTATACAGGCTCTTACAGGGAAGTCCCATCAGACTAAACCAAAGACCTCTGATGGTAAGAAACGGTCAATAATGTTTCTATTGTAGGAAGGAAGGGCATTTTGCCAGAGATTGTAGGAGTATGACACATAGTCAATATTGACCCCCTAGACAGAAAACATGAGCCACATTATTAAACACAAAGACGGGACCCAGGGACATATAGTAAGGAATCACAAGCCATATAGAAAACACAAATTCGGCTAATGGGAAGAACTAAATAAATGCAACGTTGCCTTGTGACAAAACTTGCTGAGGTTAAGATGGGGCCTCTATGATTCTAAACTTTTCCCTATCAGAAATGGCCCCTGACTAACGTAACAGAAACTTTGTTAAATATGAAATACATATATTGTACTCCCATTTAGGAAGTACAATGTATGTTAGACACCCACGAAGACTAATATTGCATTTCACTGTTCTAGATTCATGTCCATCACAGGTAGAGGAAATTGTCTCATAAAAATACCGGGTTCCCTATGAACTTAGGATGGACAAGACACTGGATTGATGGCTGGGATAGTCCCAAGAGCGATACAACAAACACAGAATTTTTTTAAGGGGAGTAAACCAAGTACAAAGTCATTCCCCGTAGTGCCCAATCCAGTTGTCAAATTTTATAAAATCTTCTTTACCTCTACAAACTTATCTGTTACCAACGTCTATGTGATTTTTCTTCACAGTTTCCTCTCCATCTTCTACGTTCACCTACAGGAGGGTGCAATACATGGACCCGATTACAGTTCAAACACCACATGCCTAATTGGTCCTTCAGAGTTCTGCCCAAACCCAGTATATCTCACCAGCACAATGACACCAGTATTACTGCAGTGTGCCTGGTCATGCACAAAGGGTGGAGAATGAGAATACTGGTGAAAGGGAAACTGTGTACAGACACTGATATGCATGAAGGTGTGACGACCTGATAGTGAACGCAAACCTGACATTTTCTTTTTTTATTAATCCCCTCTTTTCTAGAGATGGTTTTACTCCACACAACAAACACACAACAGTTAATTGAAATGCAAAATTTGTGTTTCCTACAGGAAAAGGCAGTCTGGAAGGCAAAGGGATATGGTCAGAAGTCCTCAGGACTTTGGACAGATGGACACGGTAAGCCAGTGGCCCCCAGATCATATCTTCCAAGTCTAGCTGAGACGGCACATGGTCTGACTCATCTAGGTAAAGAAGGTATGTGCAAGCTGGTAAGAGCCTACTGGAGTGCACCAGGGTTCTCTTCTCATGCAGGTAAGAAAGCAATGACATGTCTTACTTGCTTGAGGAAGAATATTGGTAAGGCAATACCAACAGAGCCATCCCATATCCCTCCTACAGACGGACCCTTTCAGTTAATACAAATCGACTTCACACAGTTACCACCCTGTAGGAATTTGAAAATAAGATTTTACTTACCGGTAAATCTATTTCTCGTAGTCCGTAGTGGATGCTGGGGACTCCGTAAGGACCATGGGGAATAGACGGGCTCCGCAGGAGACAGGGCACTTTAAGAAAGAATTTGTATACTGGTGTGCTCTGGCTCCTCCCTCTATGTCCCTCCTCCAGACCTCAGTTAGAGAAACTGTGCCCGGAAGAGCTGACAGTACAAGGAAAGGATTTTGGAATCCAGGGCAAGACTCATACCAGTCACACCAATCACACCGTATAACTTGTGATAAACTTACCCAGTTAACAGTATGAACAACAACGGAGCATCAGATCAACCCTGATGCAACCAAACATAACCCTTATTTAAGCAATAACTATATACAAGTATTGCAGAAGAAGTCCGCACTTGAGACGGGCGCCCAGCATCCACTACGGACTACGAGAAATAGATTTACCGGTAAGTAAAATCTTATTTTCTCTAACGTCCTAGTGGATGCTGGGGACTCCGTAAGGACCATGGGGATTATACCAAAGCTCCCAAACGGGCGGGAGAGTGCGGATGACTCTGCAGCACTGAATGAGCAAACACAAGGTCCTCCTCAGCCAGGGTATCAAACTTGTAAAACTTTGCAAAAGTGTTTGAACCTGACCAAGTAGCCGCTCGGCAAAGCTGTAATGCTGAGACCCCTCGGGCAGCCGCCCAAGAAGAGCCCACCTTCCTTGTGGAGTGGGCTTTTACTGATTTTGGAAGCGGCAATCCAGCCGCAGAATGAGCCTGCTGAATCGTGTTACAGATCCAGCGAGCAATAGTTTGCTTTGAAGCAGGAGCACCCAGCTTGTTGGGTGCATACAGGATAAACAACGACTCAGTTTTCCTGACTCTAGCCGTTCTGGCATAAACCTTCACAGCCCTGACCACATCTAGTAACTCGGAATCCTCCAAGTCACGAGTAGCCACAGGCACCACAATAGGTTGGTTCATATGAAAGGATGACACCACTTTTGGCAGAAATTGTGGATGGGTCCGCAATTCTGCCCTGTCCATATGGAAACCCAGATAGGGGCTTTTATGTGACAAAGCCGCTAATTCTGACACACGCCTAGCTGAAGCCAAGGCTAATAGCATGACCACCTTCCACGTGAGAATTTTTTTTTTTTTAAATTCTTTATTTTGCGTGGCAAATTACATTGGATAAACAAATATCGAGAATTGGGACTGGTGGTCAGAAGGACCAGAGTCCAACAGAAGCCACAATTTTAGAATAAGCCGTAAAAGCAAACAAAAACAACATAGCAGTAATGAAGTATCTTAGTTGGGGAGGGGGGGGGAAGGAGGGGAGGGGAAAGGGAAGACCACGACAGGGGAACCCAATCACGGTATATTTGCTGAAACTAGTGGGTATAGGGTAAAAGATAGAGAAAGGATGCAAGTGAAGAGTAAGAAGGAGGTAGAGAGAGGTCAGTCGGCGATGCCCATGGGTCCCCGTTAGAGGCGAGGTGGTGGACGGCGTTCAGTTGTGAGCCATGGGGCCCAAACCTGCTCAAAAACATGGCCACGGTCATGAAGGTAGTACGTAACCTGTTCCATAGATGCAATATGCCTAATTTTGTCTTTGAGGGCTGAAAGAGAGGGAGGGGAGGGGTCTTTCCAGTGGAGGGCTATCAGTGATTTAGCTGCGGTTAAAATATGTGTAGTCAGTTTACGGGAGAATTTATCAAGTGTCGGGGGGGGGGGGGGTAGCACAGCAGAAAGATCCAAGGATCTCTCAGTACAGGGGAATTTAGGAGAGAAACAAGGAGAGAGTGGACTAAGTTCCAAAAGGGGATGATGGACGGACAAGTCCACCATATATGTAGCATGTCGCCTCTAGATCCACAGTTCCTCCAGCAAGCAGGGGAAGTAGATGGAAAGAGTTTATGTAGCCTATTCGGAGTATAGTACCAACGGTAGTAGATTTTGTAGGCCGTCTCTTTAAAGGCGGTAGCAATGGAGCACTTAGCAATCCCCAGTCTCATGTCCTCCCAGTCGCCACCCTCCGGAGGGGGCCCGAGATCACGTTCCCAGGCGAGCTCGTGAGGCCAGGAGGGAGGAAGGGACGAATCCAGTAAAAGGGAGTAGAGTGAAGAGATTGAGCCTTTGGAGAGGGGAGAGTGTACGCATAAACTTTCCAGGGGCGTGAGGGTTCGGAGGAGGGCAGGGAGGCCAAGAAGTGCCGGATTTGCAGGAATTGAAAGGGATTAAGTGGGTGCGAGGGAGTCTTCTGTTGTAGGGCAGGGAGAGACAACCATTGGCCCCGATCGGCAAAATCGGTTGGGAATTTAAAACCCAACATTATCCATGTACGGAATCTCGTAGCCGAGTATCCAGGAGGAAACAAAGGGTTCTGCCAGATAGGGGTCAAGGGTGAGGGGGTGGTGGTAAGGCCCATCTTCAAGGGATAGGAATCCCAAATTTTAAGATTAAATTTGATCGTGGGGAGGAGTTTGGAGGCTGGGGGTCGGGAGGTCGAGGGCAAACCCCACAGGGGAGACAGATCTAATAGGTTGAGATAGGCTGCTTCAATATCTAGCCAGGAAGCAGACCCCGGGTGGGGGGGGGGGCGTAGGAAGCAACAGTATGGGAGAGATGAGAGGCCAGATAGTAGAGTTTAATATCCGGGAGACCTCTGCCGCCCGCAGAGGTCAGCCGTTTTAGGGTGTTGGCAGCAATGCGGGAGGTCTGTGGTTCCAGATAAAGCGTACAAGTGCTCGCTGGATAGTACGGAGAAAGGAGGCCGGGACTGCCACAGGGAGAGTCTGGAAAAGGTAGAGCCATTTAGGGATTATGTTCATTTTAACCGCAATGTTCCTGCCCAGCCACGAAATGAAAAGACTCCTCCAGGATGTCAGGTCAGCAAGCATTTTGGTGAGGAGGGGTGGGAAATTTTCTCTAAAGAGAGAGTCGTAGCGGGAAGTCGGATAAATCCCTAGGTATTTGATCCTCGTAGGCTGCTATCTAAAATTGAAACTGGTACGGTGAGGGACCCAGCCTCACGGGGGGGGGGGGGGGGGGGGACGGACGGACGTGAAGCAGCATGGCCTTGGACTTGGAATAATTGATCTTGTAGCCTGATACGAGACTGTAGGAATGGAGGACTGAAAATAGGTTCGGGAGCAAGATAAGGGGCTGGGTTAAGGAAAGTAGGACGTCATCGGCGAAGAGGGAAATTTTGGGCTCGGTACGACCCACTGGTATACCATGTATGCCCTGGTGAGCTCTAATTTGAGAGGCGAGAGGCTCGATAACAAGGGCGAATATCAATGGTGACAGGGGGCAGCCCTGACGTGTACCATTCGATATATTGACCGGGGCGGATGGGACCCCATTAATTAGGACTGTGGCAGAGGGGGAGGAGTATAGCGCCAGGACACCAGAGAGGAAGGCACCAGACATGCCGTAGGCCTGTAGGGCGGCTCTTAAGAAACTCCAGGAGATCTGGTCGAAAGCTTTTTCAGCATCCAAGTAGAGCATGATAGTGGGGGATCCCCTGGAGTTCGAGATATGTATAAGATCCATAGCGCGCCTGGTGTTATCGCTCGCCTGGCGGCCCGGGACAAACCCCACTTGGTCGTAGTGGACAAGGGAGGGGAGATACGGGTTAAGGCGGTTAGCTAGAATCTTAGCAAAAATTTTAAGGTCCAGGTTCAGGAGAGATATAGGGCGGTAGCTAGCGCAGTTGAGGGCGTCCTTGCCTTCTTTAGGGATCACCACAATTCTAGCCTCCAACATCTCGGATGGAAGAGGGTCGCCATGGATGATCTTATTAAACAGGGATTGAAGGTGGGGGGAGAGGAGATCTGAGAATTGTTTTTAGTAAAGAGCTGTAAACCCATCCGGGCCAGGGGATTTACCAATCTTTTGTGAGAGAATGGTCTGGGTAATTTCTTCCACCGAGATCTCCCTGTTAAGATGGTCCATGGCGTCTCGGAGCAATTTAGGCAGGTTGGAGGCCGAGAGAAAGTGAGAGATCAAGTCAGAGTGGGGCTGGGAGGAGGGACCTGGCAGGGGGGGGGTGAGATTATATAAGTCATTGTAATAGGATTGAAACGCCGCCCTAATGGCGGTAGGGTCATGGACTAACCGATTAAGAGGGTCTCTAATGGAAATAATATTAGTTTTGGCCCTAGCGGAGCAGAGTCGTGCCACCAGAATCTTGTCCGCCTTATCCCCCTTCTCATAAAAGGACTGGCGAAGCCATTTAAGACATTTAGCCACCCGTCTGGAGAGTAGGAGATCAAGTTCCGCCTTAACAGTACGGAGTTCGGACAAGATGGTCTGGTCGGAGGACGCCTTATGCTGGGTCTCGAGGGAATGGAGTCTGATAGAAAGTCTATTAAGCTGGGTGAGGGATTGTTTCTTGGCTCGTGAGGCTAGGCTGATGATATGTCCCCGGAGGACTGCCTTGTGTGCCAGCCAAAGAGTGGACCTGGAAGTGTCGGGGGAATCGTTCAGGGTAAAATAGTCATAAAGCTTATCCCGAAGGTGGGAGCGTGTCTCCGGGTTGTGAAGGAGGGAGTTGTTGAGGTGCCAAGTCATGGGGCAGGGGCGGGAGAGAAGGCCCGAGAGATCGCAGGAGATAGGGACATGGTCAGACCATATCAGTGGGTGAACATGGGCAGCCCGGAGGTCCAAGGCAAGTTCGTGGCTGAGCATGATCATATCGATGCGGGAGTAAGAGTTATGGGGGGCAGAGTAGAAGGTGTAGTCACGTGCTGTGGGATCTTTGATCCTCCAGGAGTCGTAAAGAAGCTGGGATCGCATGAGACGGAGGGATCTAGAGCGGAGAGAGTCCGACGGGGAAGCAGGGGAGAGAGAGGGGAAGCGGTCTATGTTCGGATTTAACACAGCGTTAAAATCTCCAGCTAGTATGAGGTCGCCCTGTCGGACTTGAGTGAGGAGCGTGTCTAGTTTCGCAAAGAACCGCTCCTGTCCCTGGTTAGATGTTGACTAAGGTGCACAATTTGTGATTGAGTTTCCCCACTAACACAAGGAACCGGCCCTCCCTGTCCTCGTGGGAGTCGAGGAGTTCAAAAGTGAGATGGCTGGCAAATAGGATCGCAGCTCCCCGCTTTTTAGCCAAACGGTCACAGGCATGAAACACGTCAGGATACGGTTTACATTGTAGGGTAGGGTGGGCATCATGTAGAAAATGAGTCTCCTGGAGGAAGACCAGGTCAGCTCTGTGAAGTTTAAGGGTGGCAAAGAGCTTACCTCTCTTTTAAGGGCTATTCAGGCCCTTCACATTAAAAGAGAGTACCGGAGACCCATGGGCAAGCAGTAAAGAGGAAAGCAGAATAGACAAAGAAGCAGAGCAGAGGATATCGTGGTCAGAAAGGAGGGGGGGAAGGAAAGAGCACCGGAGGGGAAGGGGGAGGGTAGGTGGTCGTCCAGCAGTGGAGGCCAGGACCAGTGGTGCTGACAGGGGGAGGGGATGCTAGGCGTCCGGAGGGCACCTTGGTCAGCAAACGGGCTCGAAGCCCGTAGGGGGCGCCGCCTGGCATCCAGGCGATGCATCACCAACCGCTTGGTGATGTCCAATGAGCGGGTCCCCCCTGGAGGGACCTTCAAAGAGAGGTTGGAGAGAAAACAGGAGTGAAGAACGGGTGGAGCGCCAGCTCCAGAGAGGTAGTGAAGAAGAGAGAGAAAAAGAAGCAGGAGATAGAGGAAAAAGGGAGATAGGGGCCATTAACAGGGTCATATCGTAACAGAGGGTAACAGTAAAACAGTTGAGAACCGACTAAGGGATCTGGTGGTGAGAACATGGGGGATCTAAAGATAAACAGCTCCCCAGGTGGGGAGTACGACCAGGAAAGGTCGGCATAAACATAGGCAAAGTATAACCACTGAAAGAGCTACAAGTCCATCAGGGAACTGGTGGAGGAGCCCGAGAGGGCGAAGATGCTGGAACCGTGTACCACTCCGAGCTGGGGGGCGGAGGCAGGTGACGCTGCGTCCGGGGAGGTAGAGAGGAAGCAGAGGGGTCCTGTACGTCAGTGTGGATGCCCAATTTGGAGAGCAGCGATTGAGCCTCGGATGAATTTCTGGCTGATAGTAGTTTCCCCTGATGCCATACCAGGATACGGAACGGGAAGCCCCAGCGATACTTGATATTGTGCTGGGAGAGCAGGGAGGTGATGGGCTTAAAGTCCCTACGCTTGGCCAGGGTGAGGGGGATAGGTCTTGGAAGATCTGCAGGGGAGACATTTTGGAAAGTCACAGAGCTCAATCGCCGTGCTTCTCTCATGACGGACTCTTTCGCGGTGAAGTAGTGCATTCGGAGGATGACGTCTCTAGGCTGAGAAGAGTCTTGGGAGCGGGGCCGAAGAGCGCGGTGTGCTCGGTCCAGGAGAAGGTGGTCTTCGGGGGTATCGGGTGACAGGAAGGTGAAGAGGCGCTTGAGGTAAAGTTCAAGGTGGGCCGCTTCAACGTCTTCTGGAATGCCCCGAATCCTTAGATTATTTCTCCTCGCTCTATTATCCTGGTCCTCATGCTCCTCCCGCAGCTGGGCAACATCCTGTCGGAGTTGGTGGAAGTCAGTCTCAACAGTTTGCTGGAACGTCACCACCTCCTCCACTCTCCGCTCGAGTTGGTCCTTTCTGGAGCCAATTTCGGCAATATCAGACTTCAGGGAGTGGAGAGCTTGAACGGAGGTCTTGACATCCCGCATCTCCTTAAGGAGGGAGAGGAAGTCTCTGCGAGTGAGAGGCGTGAGATAGTCGTCATCGGGTTCAGAGTCGGGGGTACCCCGAGGGTGGTCGGGAACGTCAGGCCCATTCTTGGCAGGGGTGCTCTTTTTGGTAAGGAATGGTGTGAGGTCCGATCCCTGTGTTTTTTTGCCACCTCTAGGCATCCTGTCCGATTGAGAAGGAGGGTAGACAGTCGGGAAAAGGGGTAGAGATGGCGCTCCAGCAGTGCGGCTCAGGCCCAGGGGGGGGGTAAGGCGGGAGCATTGGAGAGGTATCATAGCGCGGCCAACAAGGGTGGGGCAGGGCCGAGGGGCCCCGTCGGCCGGGAGGGCCCGCGCAGTCACGGAGGGGAGACCGCCAGTCGGAAGTCACAGGAGACGGGCTGGCGCAATCCGCCCGTTAGCCCACACGCAGGGTCTGGGAGAATGGAGCCCGGCCACGGGCCAGCCATTGACCAGGGCGGTGCCAATCTCCGGGGAGCAAGGAGGGGTAAGCGGTCCCGGCAGCGGAGAATGTCGTCCCAGGCGCCGGGGGAGGCAGGGGGCCGCAGGCAGAGCCGGCGTTGGAAAGGTCGGTGGGCCGCTGAGGTGTGGGCTCCAGGAAGCCCCAGGAGGAGAGCCGACACAGGGGGTCCAAGGCCAGGTGAGATGCAGGCTCCGCGGGGTCACTACAGGGGGGCCTCCTGCGCGGGGACCCGGGTCTGCTAGGCCACCAAAAGTATGCACCGGAGCGCTCCGAGGGTTCATCCAGGAGGGCCAGGGAGGGTGGACAAGATGGGCCAGGGCAGAGGCAGGCTGGAGCCATTAACATAAGAAAAAATTAAATTAAAAATTCTTATTAACCTAAGAAAAAATATTTCATACAATAATCGGTGACCTAGGCACAAGTATGTATGCATTTCGCAAATCAGACACTTGACTATATTTGGGGAAGACAGGGAGGAGGACGAGACATCCTCTATATGCACTCGGCGGTCACGGGACCACTGGTTGGGTGTGGGACAACATTCAACCTATAGAGTATGCTGGGACAGTGCTTTGGTCTATAATGTCTGATTTGCGACGAACATTTCACACATACATGTACCTACGTCTATGTACACTAATGTTTGGATTCGATTGAGGTTCTGCTGGGTAGATGAAGAAGACGCAAACAAATCGTGACAGTGACATATAAAATTTTCATGCTCTACATATTCCTATCATTTTCTGTGTTTCCATTTCTGGAACGTATGCTAGGTCTGTTTAATCATTGAACAAGGGTTATAAGTAGTGTCCTTCCTAAATAACATAAACCTTCGGAGTTCGGGGAGAGCCACCCATAAACCTTTCTTCCACATATATTAATGAGCTCTTTATCTGCAATGTGTGAATAGCCATTCTCTGATTGTTCCTGATTACCTCCGAACTCCATAACTACTAGACCTTTGATTTTTCTCTGATTTTAACAAACTGATCGGCTAATCCTGGGATCCTATAAGGAGATCACTCCTTCCTCCAGAACCAGTTCCAGTCCCACACTCGACTCCTCATAAAAAAACCTTGCAAAAATAGAATATCCTGAAAAATAAATGTTTGTCAGCGGGATAGAGAGAAAAGAGAAATAGAACAAAACAACTCTTGTTAATAACAAATCAATTACAATGACTGGTCTTTCTGCAGTCCTTTAGTACGCTCAGGTAGTGTTCAACAGTGCCGCCTCTCAGTCTTCACGGAACAGAGTCTCTGGTGATACTTTTGCGATCCCTTTGCCTTGCTCTTTGAACACACAGTTCACTTTGCTCTCAAACTTGCTCTTTGAACACACAGTTCACTTCGAACACACAAACTCGATGAATGTGAGCAATAAACTACTTTGTCACGAGTTCTCTCCGGGTCAGCGACCTTCTTGCAGTGGGACGAGTGGACCCAAGTCTCTCTTTCGGCGACCTTTAGTGCTGTCAACAAATCTTGGTATGGTCCTTTCCACCTATTAGGCAACCTGAGCGTAAGAACAATCACACAGTCTCTTGGTTCACAATCAAGACAGTTAGTATTTGGCATACCAGCAATCTACAGTTTCAAGTTCTTTTGTCAAGTTCTCAAATGCTGGCTCATCTCAATAAGGTACTGTACTGTCACCTCATTGGTGTATTTCTGATCATTGTGCGGATCAATCATGACATGAGGTTGTCTTCCAAAAACAACCAAAAAAACCCCACAAATACCAAAACCAAATTTCGAAGATGGTGATTCATTAAGTGAAGATCTGGGAGTAGTTCCGAAGCTACATAATACTAGTGGCAGTATCTATGATCACAATAGTACAATTTCAAGCTTTGCTCCTACTTCTAGGGGTACCATTATCTACACACAAATTTCTGCGCAATTTTCCTTTGCGGTAAACACAGCAGCATCCGTGGCGGCAGGAAATGCCTCTACCCAGTTTGAGAAAACATCAGTGCACACCAATACATAACAATAATTCCTAAAGGGTGTTAACTGTACGAAGTCGATTTGTATTTCCTGAAAAAATCCGTCTGCAGGAGGGATATGGGATGGTTCTGTTGGTATTGCTTTACCAATATTCTTCCTCAAGCAAGTAAGACAGGTCATTGCTCTCTTACCTGCATGAGAATAGAATCCTGGCGCACACCAGTAGGCTCTCATCAGCCTGCACCTACCCTCTTTGCCTAGATGAGTCAGACGGTGTGCCACCTCAGCTAGACTTGGAAGGTATGCTCTGGGGGCTACTGGCTTACCGTGTCCACCTGCCCACAGTCCTGAGGACTCCTGGCCATACCCCTTTGTCCTCCAGACTGCATTTTCCTGTAGGGAACACAATTTTTTTGTATCTTAATTTAACTATCGTGTGTTTGCAATGTAGAGTACCATGAGCATAACTCAAAAAGAAAAAAGAAATATCTCTAGAGGAGAGAAAGGAGAAGAAAATGAAAAAGAAAATGTCAGGTTTGCCATTCACCAACAGGCATATCAGGGTCTATACAAAATTTCCCTTCACCAGTATTCCCATTCTCCACCCTTTGTGCATGACAAGGCACACTGCAGTAATACTGGTGTCATCGTGCTGTTGAGATATACTGGGTTTGGACAGAACTCTGAAGGACCTAGGCATGTGGAGTTTGAACTGTACTTGGGTCCATGTATTGTACCACCCTGTGTGAATGCAAAAGATGAAGAGGAAACTGTAGAGAAACAGAATAGAGGTTGGTGACAGATGAGTTTGTAGAGGTGAAGAAGATTTTATAAAAATTTGACAACTGGATTGGGCACTACGGGGAAGTGATTCTCTACTTGGTCTACTCCCCTTAAAAAAAAAAAAAAAAAATTCTGTGTGTCTTATCTCTACTGGGACTATCCCAGCCATCAATCCAGTGTCCTGTCCATCCTAAGTTCATAGGGAACCCGGTATCTGTGAGATAATTTCCTCTACCTGTGATGGACATGCATCTAGAACAGCAGAATGCGACATTAGTCTTCAAGTTTTGTCAAAGGGTTATGTTGCATTTATTTTGTTCTTCCCATTAACCGAATCTGTGTTTTCTATATGGCTTATGATTCCTTACTATATGTCCCTTGGTCCCGTGTATGTGTTTAATAATGTGGCTTGTGTTTTCTGTCTAGGGGATCTATATTGACTATGTGTCCTACTACTCCTACAATCTCTGGCAAAATGCCCTTCCTTCCTACAAGTGTAACATATTATTGACCATTAGGGATCTGGGGTTTGGACTGTTTGTGCCAGTGTACTTACCGTCCTCAACCTCTCCACCTGTTGTTCTCTGCGCCTAGCACTATTCTTGTGATGTTCAATAGCACACTATCTAAGATTATCTACTGTGACCCCTTTCCAATTTTGCAAAGAAGTCTGCACCCTGACACTCAATGCCTTATTGAGCCCGTCCATTTGCACAGAGACAGCCACCTTCCATTTGCCGAATTAGTGTTTACCAGTGGTCTTATCCAGATGGAGAGTTTTCTATTACTGCAAGAGACAAAAAAAAAAAAAAAGTTTAACAAGCTTCTAGGTCATGCAAAGTATTTCATTCAATCCTTCTCATCCCGTGTTAAGGGTCTGTACATGGTCCAACAAACATTTCCAAGCTCATCTTTACTAGGGGCATTACTAGGAATGAATACTTCTTATATGGTAACTGAAAGAAATACCCTGGGGTTACCTTGTCTCTGTCCGCTTTCCTACTGGCAAATACTAATGTGCCGACAGATTTTTCTCCATTTCTGACATTACTTTCTTGATTTTTTTATTTTTTTTTATTTTTGGGTTTTACTATATATGTACACAAATGATACCATACTTACCTGTTCCACTGGTCTCAGCCACTTCCCCCACAGGCTACTGCTCTTCTTTTACCGGTTGGATACTCCTCTGGGTGCATGAGAAATGGCTGAAAACAATCAGGTCACCTTCTCCTCCTAAATAAAACTTCAACATTCATTAGTACATATATAGGTTACAGTCATATTTTTATTATTTTCTATAGTTTGTATGCTGGCCGTAACTGCTTCCACATCTACATATGGCGGTGTACGTGCATTCTCTTTTTTTTCTACCTGTTTATTGTTGCTACAAGTTCAAACAGTTCTTATATTTCCATTCTTGTCTTATATGACTTTGGTTAGACATACCACCTGCAATACCTTAGGATCAAACTCACCAACCCCTCTTGCTGCCACAGGTTTAAAGACTTTGTATGTCTGACTCTTTGTTTTCGGGATTTTATCAGACATATTCTTATCCTTAAGTTCTGCAATACCTCTGGTTCAAAGCTTCCCACCCTAGGGAATGTTACCCTATCTTTGTCAGTCATACATTCCCATTCAGACAAAAAGTCTTCAGCATGTGGACCATATTTCCCACACATTATACTTTTTCCTTTAAACTTCGCTGATCCCCTGGGCCGCGGCTCTTCAACCTGAACCCTGGTTAAACGTCCCTTACTTGAGCAACTGGCTCCCATAATTGTAGGCCTTTTCCCACAAACACCAAAATATTCAATATAAGGTGACGGTGAAAGTTCTCAGAGCGCTCTTCACCCGCTCATGCCCACATTGGCCAGTACTACGATACACTGTTGATAGCGAAGGCAATGTACCCAACTTAGGGCTCCTATCAGACCTTACAACACAGTAATTTCTTTCGGTGGAAGTTCTGTTTGGAATATTTTCCTGAGAGAGGCAGCGAAAAATTCCCTTTCGGTATCTTTCAACTGGAACTGTTTGTAGGGTGAAAAACAGAGAAATTAGATAACTATCCTTCACCCTTTCCAGTGAAGCCCACCAGGGAGATTTCCCGACGTTGTCAAAGAAAAACCCCTTTTGTGTATGCAATCATGTCTGCGTATGCTCTCCCACAGCGCATATGACACAATGGTATTACGTTGTGCTGTGCAGAACACACGGACATGCGATGCAATAGCACAGCCTATAGATACTAGTTATCTATATGCCCTACAATTGCTGTAGACCACCTAGCCTAGACCACTCCAGACCACTTCAGACCACTTCAGTGTATGGGATCACTAAGACCACTTCAGACCACATCAGTTCTAATCACGCAAGGTAGCGAACCCTACGCCGCCGGGCCTCTACTAACCCGGTGTTACCATTTCAGACCACTTCAGTTTCTGGGTTCAGTTCCACTCTGTCCGCTTTCACTCACACAAATACACTTTGTTTTTTTTCTGTACAGAAAATTTCAATTCATTCAGATAGGCAGCTTTACCCCAGAGGCAATACAGTTTTTAAACTAAATTTAGAGTAACCTGCTTTTGAAATCTGATAGTTATGTACTATTGTATTAAATGTCTACTATCCCACCTTTGAACTAAACGACACTATTGTATAATTTGTATTTAGCGCCCACCTCTTATGCACTTTGCGTACACACGCGACCGTGCGTGTCTCTTACGCTGCGTGCGCAGTCCTGTACTTTGTCCGAGACACGTGTAAAAACCCTGCGTCCGCAATAAAACAAATCACACAGCTTCTATAAATGTGAGCAATACTAACTATAATCGCTCACTTAACACAACACACAGTTTTTTCTGTATAAACCTTTACAACCAGGCCAGACTGCGTTTGTGCTTTACACTTACTTCCTTAAACATTTATTTTAGTTTTAACTATATAGCAACAAATGTATCCGGTTTCATACAGATCTATAATGACTGCAATAATCTATAATTAAAATTATATGATTCAGATTGGATAGCTATCTTGCAGAACATACACTGATATAAATATACACATAATTATAATAAGATTATATACAGGTTGAGTATCCCATATCCAAAATGCTTGGGACCGGAAGTATTTTGGATATCGGATTTTTCCGTATTTTGGAATAATTGCATGCCATAATGAGATATCATGGTGATGGGACCTAAGTCTAAGCACATAATGCATTTTTGTTTCATGTACACTTTATACACACAGCCTGAAGGTCATTTGATACAATATTTTTAATAACTTTGTGTATTAAACAAAGTTTGTGTACATTCACACAATTCATTTATGTTTCATATAAACCTTATACACACATCCTGAAGGTCATTTAATACAATATTTTTAATAATTTTGTGTATTAAACAAAGTTTGTATACATTGAGCCATCAGAAAACAAAGGTTTCACTATCTCACTCTCACTCAAATAAGTCCGTATTTCGGAATATTTGAATATGGGATACTCAACCTGTATATGTACCATTCACTGGTCTCCTATGAGACTCATTTACCCATTCAGTGCTTCTAATTTGCATATCAAAGCTATGTGCTTTTGCCTGCCTGTAAAAGTGGTTTTTCACTGCTAAGAAAAAGCAGTTACACAGGTTAATTTGCACCTCAATGGCCATCCTAAACTAGCAAGCAGATTTAACTAAATCCTGGAGGAAAAATAAAAAAAAACTTTGTTTATATCTGTGTGTAATTCTTACATCAAGTATTCATCTCACTATTAACTCTCACTAGGCCCAATTGAAACTATTTCTAATTGACTATGGCATGGGTTAAATAAATGCATTGGTAACTCATAAATGGTGTTTGATGTGACCAAGGAAAGCTGATTGTTCTGAGCAGAGTGAAAATCCGCTATTTAGAAAATGACCTACCCAAAATGGGCACTGCTCCTCCCCCTTCCACATCCATGAGGGCTACACAAAATGGTGGACAGGCCATGTGGCAAGTCCAAAATGGAGGACAGACCATGCGGCTTCCTTTGTCCCAAATCACACACCATACAAGCACCAGAAGTTATTTTAGGCCTGAGTTAAAAAAAAAAACTATATCAAGGCTATGCAGCAACTTTTAAACCTACTTAACAGATAAACAATCCAATCTGAATCAAACCCAATATGACTTATTTGAACCTTGTTTTGCAACAATAAAAATACATTTTAGCATCTTAAATATTATGAGAAACGCATTGTCCCTTGAACTTTCATATCATTGGCTTACTGATAACACAACAATACATTAACGTGGATGTTCTTTTCATCAGCTTCGCAATGCGTCCATCGGAGCCGGTCAATTGCAGCTGCGTTTGTAATGTACAGTGCATCATTAAGATCCTGATATACCGTAAGAGCCCTCATCTGCGAATGCCAAATTGCTTTCTCACAAATATTTAAAATGCCCGCTCTAATATATATTGCAGACACCAGGTGCATCTTATTACCATATATTGTAAAAGTGCGCTGTACATTGCAACGCACTGCATCCCATAAGAGAAAACAATACACCCACACATTATCTGAGTTCCAAAGCTCATTGATGTATATATTTGTTATTAAAAGGATATGGATTCAATATATATTACAATGTACAGTATACCTATAATTACATGATTACAACTCACACAGTAAGCAGTTAATACATACAGTTACATAGTTACATACAGTTACATGCCAGCATACAATACCATTATCCTTAAGTTATATAAATTCGTCTTTCCATATCACTCTCTCTCTCTGTAAAGTAATGCTGGGACTCCATCTTCCTCTGAGACTAAAACAGGAACTAACCTCCTGTGTGGTCAGCAGTGTGTTATCTAGTTTTTGGGGGAGGGATTCATGATGAGTCACTAGTCTCTTTGTATATGCTAATCAGGTTCAGCCTTGAAGACATCCAAAGGGCTGGCCTGAGTTTCCTGTCCACTACCTGTTTGGAACATCTATTGTTCTAATAAAAGTGATTTTAGCTTACATACATTTAATCATAATTATCCGCTGCAATGTCCCACAACTTCACAACAAACATCAAATGAATCTACACATCAATCTGGTTGCTTCAATAGTAAACATGACCGGTCTATCTTGTTTCGTTCAAATAATACACATACATGACATTACTTCATTATATATAATTTTAAATCATCATGATGTCTGGCGCTTGATATTATTATAGTTATGTACTGTATGAAAGACCTATGGGTTTCCACAAATGTGGGAAAACCTCTTGTCTATCTTGTAAATCTGTGCCTAGGAAAAGTACAGAAGTACAATCAACAAGAACAAAGGAAATATTTAAAATTAAGGATTTTTTAAATTGTATGTCGACATTTGTAATTTATATAATTACGTGCCAATGCGGTAAACAATATGTTGGCCGCACTACTCGAACTCTCCATATAAGATACATGGAGCACAGAAGAAATGTCATTAATAAAGCAAAACATCCATTATCAAATCATATAGTAAACTGCCAGGATGCTGATTTTGATGATATTAAAATGCTAGCTGTTGAGCAGATTAAAACAACCAAATGAGGTGGGGATACAGTATGCTTTGCAGACGTGAGGCATATTGGATTTTTAGGATGGACTCTTTAGTACCGGGGGGATTAAATGATACTGTGGAACTGAATGGGGTATAAAATAAAAAATAATAATGATGGAATATTGAACTGAACGGGGCCCTAATGATCTCTATTGAGCTTTATTGAGCTTTGTGTTAACTTCTTTCTGAGAACTATTAATGGGAATTAAGGGGTAATACAGAGGACACAAAATATATATATTTTTCCACATCCACCTGATAAAGAATAGAATATATATATTCTCTGGTTACATCCCCCCATCATTCTTGTCTCTTTCTTTATGTACATATATAAGTATATTTCTTTGTTTTTTATGTGTTGTTGTTTGTCTGTCAAAATGCGCTTAGGAATATTGAAGTGTAGGAAGATGAAAGTATATATGGCTGTAGATACTGGGGTGGGGAATCGTTGGAGCTGGGGGTGTCGCCCGTGGTGGCTGGCCGGACTATACTTACCATCTACCGGGTCACCTGTGGCGGGTGGGGGGTGTGGTCTGACTGGTTGCTATGGGTGGCCTCATTAGGTTCTGGGGATCTCTTACCTCAATATATTCACCCCATTATAAGTCACATTTTTATGTGTATACATGTATTGTCATCTGCATATAATTCTATAAACATATTTACCAGGTTCAGACCTATCTGAATGTTATATTTATGGATACGTGTGCAGCACTGAATGAATATCGTTTCATATTTATATATATCCGTATATGTTTTTTTATATATATATGTGTGTTTTTTAAAAATTATGGCTAAATATCATGTGAACAGATTAATTTAATCGGGTGATATCATCCAGAGAATCTACTATCGAGTTAATACACAGCTTGATAAATGATTGATTAAATGGAACGCATAGAATCCCAATAGGTGAGAATCAAAACGAGGTATGAACCGCAATACTGACGTATGCGCCATGAGGGAGGCGCCTGATTTAAAACCCTGTACCATTGCAGTGCATGTATGGACACTGAGGAAGCCGCTGAGCTGTATATCCAAGCGGGGAAACGCGTTTGTCGGATGCACTGCTAAAGAGCTTTTGGTGAGACACCTTCATATATTACTGGCCGGCCAGAGACACTTATACCTACGGATAACATCTGATAACTTTTACGGATAACATCTGAAATTATACCTGCTATCCACCAGGCAGTGGACTCCGGATAAGGCTGTTTATGGAAGCGACAGCTGGGAGAGGTATCTATGTGATATGTGCAAAGCTATATATCTGTGCACAGCTCCATAAGAAACTCTAATCACAAAACATAATAATTATAACTCACACTGGTTGAAAATTTAATGGTGTGAGGAAATTTACCTGGAAGGTATAATCTACTAGCTGTATGCATTTGTGAAAAGAACTGCAATCTGCGTAATTAACGGACCGGATAATTGTTCATTATAATAACTGAGGAACTATACTTATCAGCTGGACATTCTTATCGATTGATAACATCTATGCGGTCATGATTTATTGTCAAAAGCACATAAAGTAATAACATCTAGCTTTAAATTCAGCTGTATATAATTATACAAAATCAGTAAGGAACAGTTTTCTCTGGTTGGGTATATAGAGCGGAATTGTCCGGTGGGATATATAGCTTAATTAATATACATTATAATTGTTTTTATATGATATGGATATGAAGGATGTATTTTAATATGTGATATGAAATTAATTAAAACATTTTAGTGTAAAAGTGCCAGCGCTGTTCTTTTTCCTTTTTCTGTATGAAATAAGTGTCGAATCCATCTCTATGGCATGTCTGTGTAAATGCGTGTGTTACCATATATTGCTGTGCTCGCTGCACGTATTTGCAAGTATCGCGACTTATATGTGTGTAGTTTGTATGTTCTCTTTATGTAATATGTTTTTGACTTCGACATTATGAAGGAGGTGGAGGGTTACTAATTTAAATATTTAAATGTGCCTATCCGAATTTTGAATTTCTTTTCTGATCTAGACTGGGATGTTTGCTTTGGATATCTTACTCAATTATGTTCACTTGTCCCCTGAATGGGCTACCTTAGGGTGGTGTAGTTACAATGCCGCTGGATGGGATCCCGGTGATCGAAATACCAACCCCGGAATCCCGAACAGTGGCGTAATGCCGGCATCAAAAGCTCGATGGAGCTCTGGATCCCAGTGTCAAAGTACCGAAACCTGGAATCCCGAATTTTCTGTTAGCGGGACACGCTTGCGTCCTGCTGCGGGGGTTGGGAGGTTAGGTTTAGGCATTAGAAGGAGGGTTAGGGTGCAAGGACGAGAAGGGATGGTTAGGCACTGGGGTGGGGGAGGTTAGGCATTCACAAGGTGAGGTTAGGGTTTGGCACCAAGCAGGGAGGGTTAGGTTTAGGCAGCGGGAAGGATAGGGTTAGGCACCACTGGGGAGGGTTAGGATTAGGATAGGGGGGAGTGTTAGGGAACTTTCTGGGGGCTGTCGGGATTATGATAGTTGGGATGCCGCTCAGGGCCGTAACTAGGTGTGTGCCAATGGTGCCTTGCCCACAGCGCATATGACCTGTAGGCGCACAATCTGGCAGCACCACCCACACGGCCGCTCAATAAGAATGTATCTGCCAGGACCCAGGAGGCACCCCCCGCACTGCAGCTCCGTACCAGTGAAGAAACTGGAAATAAACTACAGCTCCCAGCAGCCCTTGCTGCTAGAAGCTCCTGGCAGGAAGGGCTGCTGGTACTGGAAGAGAGAGTGGGTCCGGCCGTGCGATGCTGCCCCTGCGCTGCCGCCCGACACTGCAGGAGACAAGACACAGAGATAGCCCTAGATGCTGGGAGCTGAGCTCATAGGCTGTCATGGGGTGGAGCCAAGCTCGGGCAGAAGGAAGAGACAGAAGGTCCACTCCGGAGGAGTACAGGTGACAGGGAGTGTGTAGTCTGTCGCTCTCTTCCTCATATTCCTCTGTATAGCTCTCTCCTTCATCTATACCTCTATATAACACTCTCCCCTCTCATCTTTCTTATCTTCCCCCTGTATAACCCTCGTCCATCTTATCTCTCTCCTGTATAACACTCTCCCCTACCTTATCTCTCTCCTGTATAGCACTCTCCTCTACCTTATATCTCTCCAGTATAACTCTCCCATACCTTATCTCTCTCCTGTATAACACTCTCCCCTACCTTATCTCTCCCCCTGTGTAACACTCTCCCCTGCCTTATCTCTCCCCTGTGTAACACTCTCCCCTACCTTATCTCTCCCCCTGTATAACACTCTCCTCTACCTTATCTCTACCCCTGTGTAACACTCTCCCCTACCTTATCTCTCCCCCTGTGTAACACTCTCCCCCCATGTAACACTCTCCCCTACCTTATCTCTCACCCTGTATAACACTCTGCTCTACCTTATATCTCCCCCTGTATAACACTCTCCTACATTATCTCTCCCCCTGTATAACACTCTCTCCTACCTTATCTCTCCCCCTGTGTAACATTCCCCCTATCTTGTCTCTCCCCGTGTAACATTCCCCCTAACTTGTCTCTCCCCGTGTAACACTCTCTCCTACCTTATCTCTCCCCCTGTGTAACATTCCCCCTATCTTGTCTCTCCCCGTGTAACATTCCCCCTAACTTGTCTCTCCCCGTGTAACACTCTCCCCTACCTTATCTCTCCCCCTGTATAACACTCCCCCCTATCTTATCTCTCCCCCTGTACAACACTCCCTCCTATCTTATCTCTCCCACTGTGTAACACTCCCCTACCTTATCTCTCTCCTGTATAACACTCTCCCCTACCTTATCTCTCACCCTGTATAACACTCTCCCCTACCTTATCTCTCACCCTGTATAACACTCCCCCCTATCTTATCTCTCCCCCTGTATAACACTCTCCCCTACCTTATCTCTACCCCTGTATAACACTCTCCGCCACCTTATCTCTCCCCCTGTGTAACACTCTCCCCTACCTTATCTCTCCCCCTGTGTAACACTCTCCTCTACCTTATCTCTCCCCCTGTATAACACTCTCCCCTATCTTATCTCTCCCCCTGTATAACACTCTCCCCTACCTTATCTCTACCCCTGTATAACACTCTCCGCCACCTTATCTCTCCCCCTATGTAACACTCTCCACCACCTTATCTCTCTCCTGTATAACACTCTCCCCATCTTATCTCTCCCGCCATATAATACTCTCCCCCACCTTATCTCTCCCCCTGTATAACACTCTCCCCTACCTTATCTCTCCCCCTGTATAACACCCTCTCCTTCCTTCTCTCTACCTCTGTCTAACACCCTCTCCCTCCTCGCTCCATCTGTATAACTCTCTTTTTCCTCGTTCCCTCTGTATAACACCCTCTCTTTCCTATTCGCTTCCTCCGTATAACACTCTTCCTCATATAGCTCTCTGTATAACAATCTCTCCTTCCTCTTCTCTCCCTCTGTATAACAATCTCTCATTCCTCCTCGCTTACTCTGTATAACACTCTTCTTTCTCGTATATCTCTCTGTATAACACTTTCTCCTTCCTCCTCGCTTCCTCTGTATAACACTCTCCTTCCTCTTGTCTCCCTCTGTATAACACCCTCTCCTTCCTCCGCGCTCCCTCCGTATAACATTCTCTTCCTCGTCTCTCCCTCTGTATAACACCCTCTCCTTCCTCCTCGCTCCCTCTGTATAACAGCGCCACCTTTCCCCCGGATCGGACGCTCCGCCTCCTTGCAGTGTCTCCAGGGAGAGACATGATAACATGGGAGTTTGAGGAGAAGGCATTCCAGCTCACAGTGCAGCAGCAGCCCAGCGAGTTCAGAGTCAGACCTCTGGTGACCTTTTAACCCCACCTGCTGTCAGTGACAGCTTGGGGTGGTGAGTGATGTTATTTTATATTTCTGCTGCGGGGTACACTGGGCTCCACAAGGATTGGACAATGGGGTGTAGAGTAGGATCTTGATCCGAGGCACCAACAGGCTCAAAGCTTTGACTGTTCCCAGAATGCACAGCGCCGCCTCCTCTATAAACCCGCCTCCCTGCACAGGAGCTCAGTTTTGTAAGTTGGTGCTGCAGTAAGCAGGCACTGAACAGAGGAGCTGCTCCAAGCAGCCCTACGAAAAGCTTTTTATGAGGTAAAAAGTGAAGACTTCAAGGGCAGCAGCGGTGGTAAATGTCTTGTGACATTCACTGCTGCAGCTCCAGCTCTCCCCAGCGGCGCTGTACACTCCCGAGCCCTGGTTGCCGGGTACCTACAGCGGAGGCTCCGGTTTTCTTCACGTTAGACACACACGGCTGGGGCTCTCCAGGTTCGCGTGGCCGTGCTTCGGGAGGTGGTAAGTGGGCCTTTATCGCGATCCGGCGCGGTCAGTCGGAGTGTGGCAGTGGACACTGTGGATACAGGCGATCCCACTAGATCACCAGGGCATGGGCGCAGGTCAGGTTTTCTCTCTAAACCAATTCTTATATCGCCCACAGTACCCGGTGGTTTTGCCAGCAGAGGGGATAAGGCTTAACCTGAAGCCCCTCCCCCAGCCCCAGGACGCCATTTCTAGCAAGTGTTCCCGCCCTGGAGCTGCATATCTGTCTTTTCCTCACTCCCTGTCAGTGTCTGCGGCGCCATTATCCCTCAGCTCACTGTTCCTGGGACTGCTTGGGCAAATCCTCCTATGTAAAGCCGCCTGGTTGTCAGTGCTGTGACTTTACATGACACTTAAGTATTCTACCTGCCTTTTTTAGTCAGTGTTAGTAAGAAAGAGTGCATTTAGTCAGGGTTTTCTAGTACAATTACCCTGTGATATACATCCAGTTCTTACTGTGTACTGTTATATCATTTGTTATATAGCTGTGTAAGCTAGTCCAGTGCAGTATTATTGTCAGTAATAACCTCTGCACTGTACAAACAGTGACTATCTGTGTGTGCATTTGATAGCTGAGTGGTGTCCATTTTGTGTCTTTCACTCAACCTGCTATCCCTATATTCTATAACCTGAGGGGGCTTGGTGCGTCAGGTTTTATCTAATATAGGATTTTCACAAAGATATACTGTATTACGTATTTTTCTCTGTGATTTAGTCACCATATCTCTCCCTTATCTCTGCTAGTGCTGACTACACTGCGCAGGGGTTTGGTTTTAGAGATATAGTGCTGCTGATAATTGTACTGTGTTACCTCATACTGCAAGTTATATCATGTCTGCTTCTGAGGGTAACGGTTCTGGGGCTGAACACACTGCCGGTGTTGCTGAAGCCACAGACCCATATGAGAATATAGCAGCTGTGGGCTCTGGTTCTGGGGGCTCCTTGCCCCCCAGTGGGACTGTGGCAACGGAGGCACATACTGACCCACCGTGGGGCGCTTTTTCCACGCTTCTGCATACGCTAGTTCATAAACTAACACCCCCTATGGGACCCCCAATGCCGGTACAACCATATGTGGTCCCTGCAGCTAACCCGCCGTGGGCTGACGATTTATCTGCTCAGTTAAAGAAGTTGAACCAGTCCCTGACTACTAAAAAGTCTGACCATCGCTCGCCTAAGTCCAAGGGGTCCTCTAAGCGAGCGCTTGTCTCCTCACAATCCACTGCTGTCACTGACACCTTGTCTGATGAAGACAGCACGCATACTGATCCCGCAGGTTCTGACTCAGATACGGCTGATGGGGAGGGTAGGTCACATGTGGATGTTCCTGATCTTTTGGAGGCTATTAAGTTAATTCTACAGATTACGGATGATCCCGAGCCGTCTGTCCCTCCTAAGAAACCAGATAGGTTCAAGCGTCAGAAGGTGGTTAAACAAGTTTTACCTCACTCTGACCACCTAGTAGATATACGTCAGGAACCCTGGGAAAACCCGGGTATGAAGTTTGTGCCTCACAAGAAGATGCTGGCTCGCTATCCCCTCGCACCAGAGCTGTCTAAGAATTGGGAAACGCCTCCTCCAGTGGACTCACATGTGGCGAGGATGGTGGTTTCCTCAGCTCTGCCTGTCACTACCGTCACGTCTCTAAAATAGCCTACGGATAAGCGTGTGGAGGGTTGTCTGAAAGCGATTTACACCCTCACGGGTGCTGCGCAAAGGCCCACTATTGCAGGTACATGGGCTGCCGAGGCTATTGAAGCGTGGGCCTTGGAGTTAGATACTGAAATCTCCTCTGACCATGCTAGACAATGCTTGTCATATATTGTCACAGCTTCTCGCTATATTAAAGGGGCTGCTTTGGATGACGGCATCCTAGCAGCCAAGGCCTCTACTACGTCAGTCCTGGCTCGCCGGATATTGTGGCTGAGATCCTGGTCTGTGGATCTGGACTCTAGAAAAACCCTGGAGGTACTCCCTTTCAAGGGAGATATTCTGTTTGGGGAAATAAGATAGTGGCTGACTTAGCTACTGCCAAAACTGCCTGTCTACCAAATACCGCTCCTTCTGTGTCGAAGGCTAAAGGTACGTCCTTTCGCCCCTTTCGCCCTTCAGGTAAAGCAAAAGATCAGGCGTACAACAAGCAGGCCCGCACTTCCAAATCTGGTAAGCCGAAGCCCAAAAGAGCCTGGGCTGGCCGTCAGCCAGTTTCCAAGACCGATAAGCCTGCCGCATGACGGGGCGGGCCTCCCCCTGGGGGATCCCAGGGTGGGGGGCCGGCTTCTAGGGTATACCCAGGAATGGTTGAAGACCACTTCAGATGCCTGGGTACGGGAAGTTGTCACTCGAGGTTACGCCATAGCCTTCAAAAACCGACCCCCTCATTGATTTTGCCAGACAGACGTCCCGTCGGACCAGACAAAGGCAAACACTCTGCATTCGGTGGTACAGACCCTCCTGGATACAGGAGTTGTAGTACAGGTGCCTCTTGCTCGGAGGGGCCGGGGGTACTATTCTCCGCTGTTTCTAGTCCCGAAACCGAATGGGTCCTCCCAGCCTATTCTCAACCTCAAGGCATTGAATAAGTTTGTGAAGGTTTCCAAGTTCCGTATGGAAACCCTTTGCTCTATAGTTCTGGCCTTGGAACCTGGGGACTACATGGTCTCCCTGGATATACAGGATGCTTACCTGCATATTCCTATAGCAGCGTCACATCAGCAATACCTGAGGTTCGCTATTGGCAACCTTCATTACCAGTTTCGGGCGTTACCTTTTGGTTTAACAACGGCTCCACGAGTTTTCACCAAAGTAATGGCGGTGATGACGGTGGTACTCCGCCGTCAAGGGGTCAGGACACTGCCGCACCTGGACGACTTGTTAATCCTGGCAAATTCCCCAGAACTTCTCCTGTGGCATCTGGATATGAGGGTCCGGTTTCTACAAGCCCACGGGTGGCTCATCAACTGGAAGAAATCCTCCCTGGTCCCTGCTCAGAGCATAGTGCACCTGGGAGCGCTATTGGACACTCACAACCAGCGGTTGTTCTTGTCTCAGGAGAAAGTCCTGAAGTTTCAGGACAGGATTCGTTGCTTTCTTTCTCGTCCGCAAGTGTCGATACATTCGGCGATGCAGGTGCTGGGCCTCATGGTCTCAGCATTCGACATGGTGGAGTATGCTCAATTCCATTCTCGCCCCCTCCAGAGGCTGATTCTAGCCAAGTGGGACGGCCTGCCTCACCAGATCAGGTCTCACATGATCTCATTGACTCCGGAGGTCCGTCTGTCGCTACTTTGGTGGTTCCGGGACCAACAGTTGTGCAGGGGCCGTTCCTTCTGGATATCCGACTGGGTCCTGT
This sequence comes from Pseudophryne corroboree, assembly GCF_028390025.1. NCBI lineage: Eukaryota > Metazoa > Chordata > Amphibia > Anura > Myobatrachidae > Pseudophryne > Pseudophryne corroboree. The sequence continues at coordinate 877,512,243 of NC_086445.1, forward strand.
TGACGACAGATGCCAGTCTAAAAGGTTGGGGCGCGGTGCTGGAGTAACACTCCCTTCAGGGTCGGTGGACCAAGGAGGAATCTCTCCTCTCGATCAACATTCTGAAATTGCGGGCGGTCTTCAATGCGTTGAACCTGGCCCAGCATTTAATTCAGAACCGTCCTGTTCAAATACAGTCGGACAACGCCACCACAGTGGCTTACATAAATCATCAAGACGGCACTCAAAGCCGTTTGGCAATGAAGGAAGTCTCACGGATTCTACGTTGGGCGGAACGCCATCTATCGGCCATATCGGCAATATTCATTCCGGGAGTCCTGAAATGGGAAGCGGACTTTCTCAGTCGTCAGGATGTGCATGCCGGCGAGTGGAGCCTCCATCCAGAAGTGTTTCAACTCCTAGTGGAAAAGTGGGGTCTTCCAGATGTAGATCTGATGGCGTCTCGACACAATCACAAGGTTCCGGTCTTCGGAGCAAGGACAAGGGATCCTCAAGCAGCATTCGTGGATGCGCTGGCGGTGCCGTGGAGGTTTCGGCTGCCGTACGTGTTCCCTCCGGTGTCACTCCTGCCCAGGGTAATTCGGAAGTTCAAGCAAAAAAAGGAAATATGCTTCTCATTGCTCCGGCGTGTCCCAGACGGCCCTTGTTCTCAGACCTGCAAGGCCTATTGTCAGAGCGTCCACTTCTGCTTCCACAGCGCTCAGACCTCCTCGTTCAGGGCCCCTGTGTCTACCAGGACCTAGCCCGGCTGTCTTTGACGGCGTGGCTCTTGAAGCTTTCGTCTTGAGGGCTAAGGGTTTTTCTGAAGAGGTCATTAAAACTATGTTGCGGGCCCGGAAACTGGCTTCTGCTCGGATTTACTATAGGTTCTGGCATTCCTACTTTGTTTGGTGTGCATCTAATAATTATGACGCTTCCAAGTTTAGTACAGCCAAACTTTTGGCTTTTCTGCAGCAGGGCCTAGATTTAGGTCTGTATCTGGCCTCCCTCTAGGTTCATATTTCGGCCTTGTTGGTGTGGTTTCAGAAAAAAATTGCGACTTTACCTGATGTTCATACTTTCACTCAGGGTGTGTTGCGTATCCAACCTCCCTATGTCCCGCCTGTGGCTCCTTGGGACTTGTCGTGGTTTTGGAGGCGTTGCAGGAGCCTCTGTTTGAACCCCTGGGTTCAGCTGACCTTAAGTGGCTTTCCCTTAAGGTGGTGTTCTTGCTGGCTATTGCCTCTGCTAGAAGAGTGTCGGATCTGGGTGCCTTGTCTTGTAGTTCCCCATATCTGATTTTTCACCGTGACCGGGCGGTTCTTAGGACTCGTCCCGGATATTTACCTAAGGTGGTTTTTTCGATCCACCTTAATCAGGAGATTGTGGCTCCGGCACTTGTTTCTCCTGATCTGTCTCCCAAAGAGCGGTCTTTGGATGTGGTACGGGCTCTCCGTATCTACGTGACGAGAACTGCTTCTATTTGAAAATCTGATTCTCTGTTTTGTTTGGATTTCACAAACGTGGCTGGCCTGCTCACAAGCAGACCCTGGCCAGATGGATTAGAATGGTGATTGCACGTGCTTATGTGAAGGCTGGTCTGTCAGCTCCTGCTCACATTACGGCCCATTCTACTAGGCCTGTTGGACCTTCTTGGGCGGCCCAACGTGGTGCGACCCTTGAACAATTGTGCAAGGCGGCTACGTGGTCCTCCGGGAACACGTTCATAAGGTTCTATGCCTTCGATACTGCCGCTTCCCAGGATGCTTCCTTTGGACACCGGGTTCTTGTGCCCGCTACAGTGCATCCCCTCCCATAAGGAACTGCTTTAGGACATCCCCATTGTCCAATCCTTGTGGAGCCTAGTGTACCCCGCAGCAGAAAACAAGATTTATTGTAAGAACTTACCTTTGTTAAATCCTTCTGCAAGGTACACTGGGCTCCACAAGGCGCCCACCCTGACGCACTTATCTTCTTTGGGTTGGTATGGCATTAGCCGCTGACACTTCTCTTGTCGTGAGAGTGTGGTGTATGTGGCTACTAACCGTTATCGTCTCTTTTCCTGCTACTGCATTGGGCTGATTAACTAAAAACTGAGCTCCTGTGCAGGGAGGCGGGGTTATAGAGGAGGCGGCGCTGTGCATTCTGGGAACAGTCAAAGCTTTGAGCCTGTTGGTGCCTCGGATCAAGATCCTACTCTACACCCCATTGTCCAATCCTTGTGGAGCCCAGTGTACCTCACAGAAAGAGATTTAACAAAGGTAAGTTCTTACCATAAATCTCGTTTTCTCTAACTGGCGTAATGTGTGACAGGGGCTCTACCTAGCGTAATGTGTAAAAGGGGTTATACCTGGTGCAAAGTGTGACGGGCTCTTCCTGGCGTAATGTGTGTAAGTGGCGTTACTGTGCGGCGTAATTTGAGTAATGGAGACTACTGTGCAGCGTAATATGAAATGGTATTATTTTGTGGTCACACCTCATCCCCTAGAAGCAATGCCCCTATATTTTTGCTGTGTGCCGCTGTCGGTATTATGACTGCCGGCATCCCGACCATCGGTATATCATACTGAATCCATCTTAAGGACACTTTGCAAGGCATACATGTTTCTAAAGGGGGTAAAAAAATTACTCCTGGCTGGAGCCTAAGCAGCAAGAAAGTGCATACTCCAGGTATGGATCCAAGCAGTTCCACCTTCTTCAGATTTGTTTAGGAAGAAATTATTTTTCCTTATGGATTGGTTAGAAGCTTCTCTCCGAAAAGAGAAACACACAAAACATGTTTTTTTAGATAATGGAAAGCTTTATTGACTCCCAATCTACCACTGTCAAGGAAGATATTTAGAAATGCTTCCAATTATTTCTTTATTCATTCATTACCAGTTATTTATATAGACAGTTATTTATATTGCTGACTCTTTAACTTGTGCCTGCACTTCATTTACAGCAGGTGGGGAGCTGAAACATGCGAGAAGTCAGCTGTTTAAGCGCCCAAACAGCACTTTTACCCGCAGCGTCCATTAGTTTGGTCGTGTTGAAATTCACCCATTTATTGTGACATTCTTCCCTGATAGACATTTACTCCAATAAAAAATTTTTGGGAAAAAGAATAAATAAATGCATTTGTACTATATAAATATATATTGTTTTCAAACTTTTTTTTTTTCATTTTACCTTACTTTTTTGCAAAATAAAAAGTGTTCACAGCTAAAATATTGTTCCATTATAATAGGGCACTTTTTTATGTTGCAGATGTATGGTGTCTACTTAAGTGGACACTGTACAACTTCTTTAGTTATATATTTAAAAAAAAATATATTTTTAATAAGCCCTGAAGACTAATAAAAAACAAAACAAAACCTTGCATTAGGTCATCATAATTCATACATGACAGGGTGAGTGTGTGTGTGTGTGTGTGTGTGTGTGTGTGTGTGTGTGTGTGTGTGTGTGTGTGTGTGTGTGTATATATATATATATATATATACAGTTGTGCTAATAAGTTTACATACCCTAGCAGAATTTGTGATTTTCTGCCCATTTGTCAGGGAATATGAATGATAACTCACAAACTTTTCTTTCACTCATGGTTAGTGGTTGGGTGAAGCCATTTATTGTCAAACAACTGTGTTTACTCTTTTAAATCATAATGACAACAGAAACTACACAAATGACCCTGATCAAAAGTTTACATGCCCTGGAGATTTTGGCCTGATAACATGCACACAAGTTGACACAAACGGGTTTGAATGGCTACTAAAGGTAACCATCCTCACCTGTGATCTGTTTGCTTGTAATCAGTGTGTGTGTGTATAAAAGGTCAGTGAGTTTCTGGAATCCTGAAAGACCCTTGCATCTTTCATCCAGTGCTGCACTGATGTGTCCGGATTCTGAGTCATAGGGAAAGCAAAATAATTGTCAAAGCATCTGCGGGAAAAGGTAATTGAACTGTATAAAACAGGAAAGGGATATAAAAAGATATCCAAGCAATTGAGAATGCCAATCAGCAGTTTTCAAACTCTAATTAAGAAGTGGAAAATGAGGGATTCTGTGGAAACCAAATCACGGTCAGGTAGACCAACAAAAATTTCAGCCACAACTGCCAGGAAAATTGTTCGGGATGCAAAGAAAAATCCACAAATAACTTCAGCTGAAATACAGGACTCTCTGAAAAAAAGTGGTGTGGTTGTTTCAAGATGCACAATAAGGAGGCATTTGAAGAAAAATGGGCTGCATGGTCGAGTCGCCAGAAGAAAGCCATTACTACACAAATGCCACAAAGCATCCCGCTTACAATACTCCAAACAGCACAGAGACAAGCCTCAAAACTTCTGGAACAAAGTCATTTGGAGTGATGAGACCAAAATTGAACTTTTTGGCCACAACCATAAATGTTACATTTGGAGAGGAGTCAACAAAGCCTATGATGAAAGGTACACCATTCCTACTGTGAAACACGGAGGTGGATCACTGATGTTTTGGGGATGTGTGAGCTACAAAGGCACTGGAAACTTGGTCAAAATTGATGGCAAGATAAATGCAGCATGTTATCAGAAAATACTGGAGGAAAATTTGCACTCATCAGCCCGGAAGCTGCGCATGGGACGTACTTGGACATTCCAACATGACAATGATCCAAAACACAAGGCCAAGTCGACCTGTCATTGGCTACAGCAGAATAAAGTGAAGGTTCTGGAGTGGCCATCTCAGTCTCCTTACCTCAATATCATTGAGCCACTCTGGGGATATCTCAAACGTGCAGTTCATGCAAGACAGCCCAAGAATTTACAGGAACTGGAGGCTTTTTGCCAAGAAGAATGGGCAGCTTTACCATCTGAGAAAATAAAGAGCCTCATCCACAACTACCACCAAAGACTTAAAGCTGTCATTGATGTTAAAGGGGGCAATACACGGTATTAAGAACCGGGGTATCTAAACTTTTGATCAGGGTCATTTGGGTATTTTCTGTTGTCATTATGATTTAAAAAGAGTAAACACAGTTGTTTGACAATAAATGGGTTCACCCAACCACTAACCATGAGTGAAAGAAAAGTTTGTGAGTTATCATATTCTCTGACAAATGGCCAGAAAATCACAAATTCTGCTAGGGTATGTAAACTTATGAGCACAACTGTGTGTGTGTGTATATATATATATATATATATATATATATATTGTTGGATATGGTTTTGATATGTTCATTGAGGGCATCTTTACTGAGGGTTAATATTCCCTTTCTTGGCTCCATAGACAGCACCAATTAAAGTAACAGTTTGATTGGACACCCGTTCCATATCGGGCTCCAGCGGTATATATACTTATACATTCATTCACTTTTATATGGTTTTTTTGTATGTTTGAGTTTCATGTTTTTGTTATTTCACATGTTTCCTTGTACTTTGATTAACCCTTCTTTCCTCTGTGCACGCTTGTAATGGCTGTGCTAGCATCTCCCCTCTTCGCGTACAGCGCACCTGAGCCGTTGCTAGGGAAGGCGCCGGCTTGGTTTACAGTGACGAAGACGCGACGGAGCAGGAGAGACGGGAGAGCCACACATAGGACTCCCTCTCTCCTATTGGGTGATGATAATTTTGACTTTTGGCACCATTACATGTATAAATTTGTGTACCACACGCAGCTCTTGTAGCCCCTGAGGAAAACCTATATCGGTTGAAACAGCTGTCGGGCTGTGCCTGTATCTACACATGGCATTTTGATATGGAATAAATCCTCTTTGATTCTTCATCGGAACCATGAGTGCTGGCTTGTTTTGCTTTCTCCAATGTGCTGGGAGAGTGAGTGCCTATATATATATATATATATATATATATATATATACACACACACACACACACAGTGTGTATATGTATATATATATATATATATATATATATATATATACATATACACGCAGAAAGCTAAGTATAGCCGAGAGGGTTCACAGCACGTGCGACCTATTCTGGATGGTGACTTGTTTGGACTGATCTGGTGTGTGTACGAGACTTGGCATCAGGAGATCCCCTTGCTGCAGCTGGGAGGAATACCCGAATTATACGCTTTTAAGAACTGACTGCGGACAGTTCTCTCCTACAGCTTACCGGAGGAACATTATATGAAATTGGAAGGATCAGACTGGAAAATAACTAATAGTGATCTACAATGCTGGTTAAGTGGTATTCTGTGTTGTTTTTGTATCTGGCCAAAGCAATGTTCGCCTGCCACTGGTTTCAGCCATGAAACACTTTCCGCTAAAAATGAAAATATTTTGATCAATATTTGGAAAGTATAAAAACCTGGAATTGTTTGCTAAAACTTAAGTTGTGAGAATAAACCTGTACAAAGTGATATGAGCATTTGTATATCCAATTCCATTTCAAGAATTAAGCAACACAAAAACAATTCCAATTTCTATATACATGATTCAGTCCACAGATAGAAAGTCGCCGCTTGAGAATTGTTGAGGAATATGCTGCTCTGCAGAAATCTGCTGACACATAAACTAGATTATTGATCATTTAAATCAACTCTGGTCTTACCAATAATTTGTTTCACACTGTTATCTAGTCCTAATGAGGACTAATGATGCAGAGTGGCCATTTGCCATGTATTCCAAATAGTGCCTGATGAGAAGTTAATGAGTATTTATTGTTCTGCAAACACTTGTCAGCTTTTACTAATTATATGTCTGAGTGTAATTTATCCATATTTCCGGAGACGTAAGAGGAAAAAACAAAAGCAGAAGGAGAAGTGGCACAGAGACAAATAAAGCTATATCTTATGCCTGATAAACTAGCCCCCTCAGATCAGGCATGTGATACTTGCTTAAGACTAAACATATAGGGGGAGATGTACTAAGCCTGAAAAGTGATAAATATCACTGTGATAAAGTACCAGCCAATCGGCTCCTAACTGTCACGTTACAGGCTGTGTTTGAAAAATGACAGTTAGGAGCCGATTGGCTGGTACTTTATCACTGTGATATTTATCACTTTTCAGGCTTAGTACATCTGGCCCATAACAACAGCTGACCTGCACTGCAGTTACAGCACCACACAATATGTCAGAGGACGAGACACCCTCTCACATTTACCAGTGGCATAGCTTACTGGATGTTTATAGCATATACTGCATACCTACTAACTTCTGATGGCAAAGAAACTATACCTGCTGCACCGGAGGCGTGCCCAAAAAGGGTGTGTGGCCTCTGGAGGTTTGGGCGGAGCCTCACACCGCTACTCCCATTTTTGTCATTTTGGGGGCTTGCCTAGGGCCGGCATCAGAAATCTTAGGGCCCGGTACAGTGATATCTCTGGGGCCCTGTATCCTCTTACCAAACCATTCTTAACCCAGGGAAAGACGCAACTGCGCTGCACTCCCCAGTACCCAGACATCACACAGAAGACCCCACCAGAAGAGGCCAGCGCAGGGCAAGGGAATCCTAGCCAGCAGAGCTGCTGCCATGGCCCGACACTGCCTGTAACAGAGCGGGACCCGGAAGAGCGGACGTACATTTGTGCCGCACAGTCAGTGTGTGTGAGAGGCTCCTGTCACTCTGAGGCTGCGCTACACTGCCTACATCTCACTGCCCTATTTGGACAAGACAGCTCACATCCCTGCTGGGCACTAATAAGCGTATCATTGGGGCCCCTCTGATCCTTGGGGAATGGTACAGGTTTCCCCTTTGACCCCCCCTGTCACCAGCCCTGGGCGTGCCCAGAGCTCCCTGAGCAGCCCCTGGCTAGCCCTCCCTGCGCTGATAGATGCGCACGGCATCTATTCAATGATCACCGGCTGCTTTGCAGAGCAGAGCAGTGGTGATCACTAGCCCCCCGGGCAGAATTTCAAATCCTTACTGAATAACCCCTCTGTCTGCAGCCTTTTTGCTTCACTAATGGAGAGCTTACTTTATTTGCAGTGCAGAGCTTCTTTTCACATGTTCACGGCTACAATCTCCATTTGCTTGTTGTAGACTGATGCTTCATGTCATATTCTAACATTTTCATTTTGGACATGTCATTTATTTGCCTCAGCTCTGAGAATACTACATACAGCTTGCTTCATTTTCATTCTGTAACGATTTCTAGAGTTCTCTGTGTGTGCGTGCTTGGAAAGATGTCAGCTGAAGCCAGGTGAAAATTAAGTAAAGTTTATTGTGGAAAAAGTGGTGGTAAAAATAAATATAAACTGGATGCTTGATTACATGGAACAAAACACGATAAATGGAATATTTCAGGTTAAACATAGATGCAAAATAAACATGAAGAAATTCGGGTTTAAATCAAGCAGGGGAAAAATAACATACCAAAAATGAAGTGATCAGGCAGGAATGGAAACAAACTGCAAATAATAGTCCAGAAATGTAGATGTTGAACTGGCAGGGTAAGAAGTCCAGAAGCAAGGCACATGCGTTTTAGCAAACTGCAGGGAAGTCTCCAAGAAGCAAATAAGGCAGAATCTGGACAGGGTTACTGGAGAGAGCCCAGTCTCACTCCATACGGAACCGCAATGATCTGCAACTAAGTGCCTGTGAGCTGGAGTTAAATAGCAGCAGGGTGTTGGGCTCCAGGTGCACACAATCAGGTAATTACCCTGCAGAGGCAGTGTGCAACTGCCATTCAAACCTGAGGCAACAAGTGAGACCCCTAGAGGCAGGAATGAGGTAATGCAAGGCAAAACAAAACACAAATATTCCTAACATTATCCCCCCCTTAAACAGGCGGATTCCAGACGCCTCAAAGTTCACCTTCTCTTCTTTTTTCCTTTTTTCTTTCTGGGTTGCCTAACCCTATTTGAAGGTGTCACAAAGACACTATTAGGCAATACAGGTCCATCAAAAACGAGTCTCGGATCATCCAGAAGCTCACTCTCAGAGTCGGAGCCACCACCCAGCGGTAGAACTGACCTCTTATTTTCCTGGATGGAATCAAGAGCGGATGGTAAACTTGTAGATGTTAAACTTGCCGAGCAATCTGCGTGAACACCTAGAGATACCTGCCCACATCTGAAAAACTGAGGGTGCTCCCCAGACTGCAAAGGCAGGTTCTCAGAGGGGCACACCTTAGTAGATTCATCTAGGAGCGTGAGGACAGTTGGTGGACTGAATCTTTCGGTCACAGCCTTGAGGAAACCGGGCAAATCTTGTAACACTGGATCTCCCTTATCTATAAGACCATTTACCCACTTCAAGGCCCTCCCTCTGAATCTCATACATACGTTAGCAATGATATCAATAGGGGACAAGTCATCAAAACTCAGATAATATCTGAAGAGAGCTAAACAGTGAGAGATATTTCCATAAAAGTAAGGCAGATCCTCGGGCAAATCTTGGATCTCGGGCATGGCAGGCACCTCTATCTGGTGTTGGACAGGCGGAACCCCCTCCTGGGGCTGGGCAGGCGGAACCCCCTCCTGGGGCTGGGCAGGCGGAACCCCCTCCTGGGGCTGGACAGGCGGAACCCCCTCCTGGGGCTGGACAGGCGGAACCCCCTCCTGGGGCTGGACAGGCGGAACCCCCTCCTGGGGCTGGACAGGCGGAACCCCCTCCTGGGGCTGGACAGGCGGAACCCCCTCCTGGGGCTGGACAGGCAGAACCCCCTCCTGGGGCTGGACAGGCAGAACCCCCTCCTGGGGCTGGACAGGCAGAACCCCCTCCTGGGGCTGGACAGGCAGAACCCCCTCCTGGGGCTGGACAGGCCTTGGCCGGACCTCTGGCAAGGTGGACACCTCTCGGACCTCTGGCAAGGCGGGCACCTCTCGGACCTCTGGCAAGGCGGGCACCTCTCGGACCTCTGGCAAGGCGGGCACCTCTCGGACCTCTGGCAAGGCGGGCACCTCTGGCAAGGCGGGCACCTCTCGGACCTCTGGCAAGGCGGGCACCTCTGGCAAGGCGGGCACCTCTCGGACCTCTGGCAAGGCGGGCACCTCTCGGACCTCTGGCAAGGCGGGCACCTCTCGGACCTCTGGCAAGGCGGGCACCTCTCGGACCTCTGGCAAGGCGGGCACCTCTCGGACCTCTGGCAAGGCGGGCACCTCTCGGACCTCTGGCAAGGCGGGCACCTCTCGGACCTCTGGCAAGGCGGGCACCTCTCGGACCTCTGGCAAGGCGGGCACCTCTCGGACCTCTGGCGAAGCGGGCACCTCTCGGACCTCTGGCGAAGCGGGCACCTCGGGGACCTCATGCCGTGAGGCAAGGGCAACGGGGACCTCATGCCGTGAGGCAAGGGCAACGGGGACCTCATGCCGTGAGGCAAGGGCAACGGGGACCTCATGCCGTGAGGCAAGGGCAACGGGGACCTCATGCCGTGAGGCAAGGGCAACGGGGACCTCATGCCGTGAGGCAAGGGCAACGGGGACCTCATGCCGTGAGGCAAGGGCAACGGGGACCTCATGCCGTGAGGCAAGGGCAACGGGGACCTCATGCCGTGAGGCAAGGGCAACGGGGACCTCATGCCGTGAGGCAAGGGCAACGGGGACCTCATGCCGTGAGGCAAGGGCAGCAGGGACCTCATGCCCAAAGGCAAGGGCAGCAGGGACCTCATGCCCGAAGGCAAGGGCAGCAGGGACCTCATGCCCGAAGGCAAGGGCAGCAGGGACCTCATGCCCAAAGGCAAGGGCAGCAGGGACCTCATGCCCAAAGGCAAGGGCAGCAGGGACCTCATGCCCAAAGGCAAGGGCAGCAGGGACCTCATGCCCGAAGGCAAGGGCAGCAGGGACCTCATGCCCGAAGGCAAGGGCAGCAGGGACCTCATGCCCGAAGGCAAGGGCAGCAGGGACCTCATGCCCGAAGGCAAGGGCAGCAGGGACCTCATGCCCGAAGGCAAGGGCAGCAGGGACCTCATGCCCGAAGGCAAGGGCAGCAGGGACCTCATGCCCGAAGGCAAGGGCAGCAGGGACCTCATGCCCGAAGGCAAGGGCAGCAGGGACCTCATGCCCGAAGGCAAGGGCAGCAGGGACCTCATGCCCGAAGGCAAGGGCAGCAGGGACCTCATGCCCGAAGGCAAGGGCAGCAGGGACCTCATGCCCGAAGGCAAGGGCAGCAGGGACCTCATGCCCGAAGGCAAGGGCAGCAGGGACCTCATGCCCGAAGGCAAGGGCAGCAGGGACCTCATGCCCGAAGGCAAGGGCAGCAGGGACCTCATGCCCGAAGGCAAGGGCAGCAGGGACCTCATGCCCGAAGGCAAGGGCAGCAGGGACCGACACCCCTCCTGGGGTCGCAGGGCCGGACACCCCTCCTGGGGTCGCAGGGCCGGACACCCCTCCTGGGGTCGCAGGGCCGGACACCCCTCCTGGGGTCGCAGGGCCGGACACCCCTCCTGGGGTCGCAGGGCCGGACACCCCTCCTGGGGTCGCAGGGCCGGACACCCCTCCTGGGGTCGCAGGGCCGGACACCCCTCCTGGGGTCGCAGGGCCGGACACCCCTCCTGGGGTCGCAGGGCCGGACACCCCTCCTGGGGTCGCTGGGCCGGACACCCCTCCTGGGGTCGCTGGGCCGGACACCCCTCCTGGGGTCGCTGGGCCGGACACCCCTCCTGGGGTCGCTGGGCCGGACACCCCTCCTGGAGTCGCTGGGCCGGACACCCCTCCTGGTGTCGCTGGGCCGGACACCCCTCCTGGGGTCGCTGGGCCGGACACCCCTCCTGGGGTCGCTTGGCCGGACACCCCTCCTGGGGTCGCTTGGCCGGACACCCCTCCTTTCGAAATTTGAGCACCACAGTGGCATAACTGAGCAGAATTTGGCACTATGGCAGAATGAGGAAAGCTCTTTTTATGTTTGCGAGCAGGACATAACTGAATAAAATGTCCCGACCTGCCGCAATTAAAACAGAGCTTCTTATCCCTTCTATGTCTCCTTTCTTCCTCAGAGAGACTGGGTCGTGGAAAACTCCAAAACTTGCCTTTGCTTACGCTAGAAAAACAGCAGCCAGAATTGAGAGTACCAGACTGATCTTTTCCCCTTTTTTCCTGTGTCTCCTTAAAGGGAGCAGGTAACCTTACTGAATCTTCAGGCAGAGCAGACAGTATCTCTGAAGATAGGATTTGAATACCCTCCAGTTTCTCTCTGAAATCCACCAGCAATGCAGAACTCAAAAACGGCAAAAACTTGAGAGGCAGGGAACCTTTCTGAAGTGAAGCCATTTTATGAGATTCAGCTGAATCAAAACAAAACTCCTGCACACGTTTATTTTGGCAGATCATTCTGTAACGATTTCTAGAGTTCTCTGTGTGTGCGTGCTTGGAAAGATGTCAGCTGAAGCCAGGTGAAAATTAAGTAAAGTTTATTGTGGAAAAAGTGGTGGTAAAAATAAATATAAACTGGATGCTTGATTACATGGAACAAAACACGATAAATGGAATATTTCAGGTTAAACACAGATGCAAAATAAACATGAAGAAATTCGGGTTTAAATCAAGCAGGGGAAAAATAACATACCAAAAATGAAGTGATCAGGCAGGAATGGAAACAAACTGCAAATAATAGTCCAGAAATGTAGATGTTGAACTGGCAGGGTAAGAAGTCCAGAAGCAAGGCACATGCGTTTTAGCAAACTGCAGGGAAGTCTCCAAGAAGCAAATAAGGCAGAATCTGGACAGGGTTACTGGAGAGAGCCCAGTCTCACTCCATACGGAACCGCAATGATCTGCAACTAAGTGCCTGTGAGCTGGAGTTAAATAGCAGCAGGGTGTTGGGCTCCAGGTGCACACAATCAGGTAATTACCCTGCAGAGGCAGTGTGCAACTGCCATTCAAACCTGAGGCAACAAGTGAGACCCCTAGAGGCAGGAATGAGGTAATGCAAGGCAAAACAAAACACAAATATTCCTAACACATTCCTAGTGACTTTTTAATACTCAGTCTGGAATAAGTGAGAAAGTCAGTAGCAGAACTGGCTCCTGTAATGTAACACTGAAAGTTTAGCCTCGTTAGCTAGTAAAACGTCAGCAGATAACTGATACATTTCTCCAACTGCATGAGCTGCAGTTCAGAGTCATTGTTTACAGCTATCTCTTTGCAAGTTTCTCCAGCCAAAATTACTTGTTTTCATCCTCCCACTATCACAAAAAATAACATGAAGCATTGCTTAGGTCAGAGGTTCCCAAACTGTGTGCCGTGGCTCCCTGGGGTGCCTCGGGACACTTGCAGGGGTGCCCTGGGTTGGTGGTCCAGGGCCAATTCAAATTATTCATGGTCAATATAATAGGCAAAACCAGTGCTGGTGGCTGCCAGTCATAAAATATGTGGCCAAACAGAAGCAAATCTTGTCCCTCACCACACAACTGATCCTAAGGATGACATATAAACGCGATCTACTTAATGTAATATTTCTTTCTAAATTTCTCAATAAGAAATTTTTGGCCATGGGGTGAGTAAAAAAAATTCTGATATTCTAGGGTGCCGTGATTCAAAAAACTTTGGAAACCACTGGCTTAGGTAATAAAAGCTCTAGTGGGGGGCGTGGCTTGACAGCAGACCCGAGTAGATGTGCTGAGCTGGAGCTCCTGCCTTGGGAATATATTTTACCCTATTTAAACTGCTCCCTGGTGATTTGGGGTACACTCTCCCGCATATTGGAGACCCCCTGCATCGACTGGTGTGGTTTGAGGAGCAGAGGGATGTGTCCTGCATTTGTATAAACTGCGGCCTACCATCCCTTCAGAAGCCGGGGCCTCAATTTGTGCAGTGACCCGTAACAAAAGTCCCTCAACCTCACCTTACACCCCTGTTGTGCCCTCTGGCTTCCCCTGCCACCCCTGGGTCTGCCCACGGCTGTGAGAGGGTACCTGCTGTGCCGTGCACCGTTTCTGCAGCTTCCCGAGACCGCGGCCTGCTGCACCTCCGGAGGCCGGGGACTAAATTTGCGGGACTGCCCAGAGACGAGCTCCATGAGCGCGGCGCGGCCCGACGGAAGCTCCTGACGACCTGCAAACATCTCCCCCACCTGCCGCGGCCCTCCCTGCTGCCTCCACACCTTAGTGTGATCCCCCCAGAGACCCGCCGGCCGCTATCCCTGTGCCGCACCGTCCGCGGCATCCTCCGGCGGCCCGCGGCCTACACATCCTCCGGAGACCGGGACCTGGAGTTCGGAGGTTCCCCATCGCGGACTTCCGGGGGGCACGGGTGGCGGCTGTTTGGGACCCGGACAGTATACCCTGGTCCCCGCTGGCCTCCGCACTCCCTCACCACCCCTCCTGCAGCTCTGGCCAGGCTCTTACCTGTGGTAGCATCTCCAGAGGGCCTCTCTGCTCCTGGGCCCTGTGTTGCAGCAGCCATCACCCCTTCTCTGCTGGTCAGATGTCAGAGGGGCATCATCCTGCTGCTGCCTGAGCCCTGTCCTGCCTGGCCTGCACTGGAGGGAGCCCCGGAGCCAAGTGGTAACCACCGTCATCGGTGCCGCACATTGGGGGTCAGCTGCATTGGAATTGCAAACTCCGAGCCACCAGCTCCTGTCTCTCCCCCCCTGATACAGCGTAATCCACGCTTGCCCCAGCCTGCATGGAATCAAACCTCTGGATACCAATATTTCAGGGCAGCTCCTGTCCTTTGCACATCTCCCGGGACAATGACCTAATACTGCAATTTGTCCTACCTGGACCGCGACAATTCTTTTAATACCTAACACACCTTTCTACTTAACTCACATCTACTAAGCAGCGTTTGTGTCTCCCTTCTTTTTATTTTTATTTTTATTTACCCGCCTATCCTATCAGTCCACAATGGCGCAAAAAAATAAAAAAAATTCACAGGCCCCCACAAATTTTTTTGGGACAAAAGCCAAAGGCCCACCCCCTCCTGCATTGCTCACGGACTCTCCTTCCTCCCCCTGTTCATCAGAGACCGGTATAGACCCACAGATCCAAGCAGTTATGACAAGTTTACTTGAGGGGGTCCAGTCTGCCTTTAAGCAAGAACTCTCCACAGCTATTGCCGACTTCAAATCTGACCTTACGGCTCTTGGCAACCGCACGGACGCACTTGAATCCAAGACGGACGACCTATGCCGCTCTCAGCAACGCCTAGACTCTGAACTCTCTAGACTCCATGATGAGATGGAGGAACTCACAGAACGACAAGAAGATCAGGAGAATCGTTCCCCTCGCAATAATTTGCGTATCCGCAATATAGAATCGATTTCTTTCAACACGTATTGCCTGACCTTTCTGATAGCGATTGTCTATGCGACAGGGCACACAGAGCGCTCCGAGCGAAACCAGCTCCTTCACAACCGCCCAGAGATGTCATAGTGCGTCTACATTATTTTCGCTCAAAGGAACGGATCCTAATGTCTGTTCGAGACTCCCCAGTGATTGACTTCCGGGATATGCAACTGCAGGTCTTCCAGGATCTAGCCCCGTCTACTATTCAGAAACGCCGTGATCTCCAGCCCGTTACTAGGATTCTACGGCAGCATCAAATACGGTACAGATGGGGATTCCCATTCATGCTGCAGATTACGGTGAACAACTCCACCCACTCCGTTAAAACCTTAGCTCAGGGTCAGGATTTGTTGGCTAAGCTGGACCTCCTCCCTGTACCTCCACCTGATAGCGAGACTGCCTCTCCCTCTGGTCCACGACACCCTCGGATCCCACCGCCTGAATGGACAAGGGTGACCCGTCATCGCAATGGCACTACTGACCCTCCCTGATCTTAGTAGACACTCTTGATTACAACAAGATAGTTCTCTTTATTCTAGAGATATGTCTCCTCCTCAAATGTTCTTTGTTGGCAGGTGGGGGCCACGGCCCCCGTCTTACCTTTTTCACTCAACTGTTATTGGTTATTATATGGTTTATCGGGCTTTGGTATAGGTTATATGTTGAGCCTAGCTCTATGATATTGTGCTGAGCTGGCTTTGCTTACCCCGATTTTCCCTTGTCTCCTTTTCTCTACCCTATTCCCCCCCCCCTTTTTACCCCCGTACCCCTCCCTCTTTTATTCCCCCCCCCCTTTTTATTAATTTTTTTTTTTTTTTTAACGACACAGTACGTTTTTCTTTATCTTTTGTGTGTGTTCCGAGTTATGTCGCTGAATTTTCGGCTGTTGCCGATATAATTGTTGCGGTCCAGAGGGACCTGATTTTCTGCTCCCACTACCCCCGTGCTCCCTTTATCTGTGCTTAAGTATATAATGTTTATTATTTGTGTAGCGGTCCTTGACTGGGACCCTATGTTTCAGGGTTCTTTCCCGTATGGGTTTTCTATCACTCTCTCTTTCTCTATATCTCTACTCCTTGTTTCTTGCTGTCCCTTCTCTCTCTCCTTCTCTCTTCCTCCCCGGGATGGGTCTCTGTTGATTCTTTTCCATTCTTTGGTATCACATGGCACTTAAGTTGTTCTCTGTAAATGTTAACGGGCTTAATTCTCCCAAGAAACGTACAGTGATGTTATCCGCCTGCAGGAGGGAAAAGGCTGACATAGTCTTCCTTCAGGAGACCCACTTCACTGGTACACACTCTCGACTTCAAGGTAAGCAGTTTGCACAAACCTTTTTTGCTTCTGCCGATTGTAAGAAACGGGGGGTGGCTATACTGATTCATCGTAGTATCCCATTTGTACATACTGCAACAATAGCTGACCCCGCAGGCAGGTACGTTATGGTAATTGGCACGCTTCGCACAGAAACTCTAATACTTGTGTCCATATATTCCCCCGAATCAAGACCAATCACGTTTTTTCCGCACACTCTTTCAGCGCCTTAACAGAGTAGCGCAGGGCCACATCATTTTAGGTGGGGATTTTAATACCGTGATCGATCCCCTCTTAGATAAATCTAACCCTCCTAAAAATAAGAAGGAAGCATCCCCGACTGAGGCCTCTCTCACGTTAATTTCCTCCCTGGCACAGCTTTATCTGAGAGATACCTGGCGTCTTAAACACTCCACTGCTAGGGATTATACTCACTTCTCTGCACCTCACCAACATTACTCTCGGATCGATATGATCCAAGTGTCTCAATCACTCACGACAATGATTTCTGATACAGGTATCACCCCTTGCTCATGGACAGACCATGCGGGGGTCTATGTCCTCATAGAAATCTATAGAACCCCTAATAAAACACGTAAATGGCGTCTAGATGACACCCTTCTTACACATTCCTCCACTCTTTTAGACACCAAATCAACTTTGGAATTTTTTTTCAAGGAAAACGCCTCCCCAGAAGTCTCTCCTAGTCTGGTTTGGGAAACGCACAAAGCCACTATCCGTGGTCACTTCATGTCCAAGGCCTCTGCTATACGTAAGAAAGCAGCACAGGAAATTTCCTCATTAGAATCAAAAATTTCTGCGCTCTTAACCCAACATAAAAATACCCCAAGCGACTCCCTACGCTCCCAGATTGATAGCTTCAGAGGTCAGTTAAATGCCCTTTTATCGTGACGCGCAGCTGCTATACTACAGAAGCTCCATCAGAAATTCTATGATAAAGCGGATAAAATTGATAGTCTCTTGGCCAACAAATTGAGAAGCAAGCGTGCTACGGGAATGATAGAAAAACTTCACTCCAATACATTGAATATGCCTACTTATGACCCAAGACAGATGGTAGAGGAATTTCGGGAGTTTTATAGTTCCTTATATAACCTTCCTGCCCCTCCTCTCTCCTCTGATGGTCCAGAGGGTATATGCTCATACCTATTAAACACCCCCCTGCCACGTCTGACAGAGAGACAGATCTCTCTTCTTAACGAGTCTATCTCGTTGGAAGAGACGGTTGCCGCTATCAAATCCATGCGTTCGTCAGCCGCACCTGGCCCAGATGGCTTCACCGCCCAGTATTACAAAACTTTCCACGCAGAATTGGCCCCTTACCTTACCTCGCTCTTTAATAAAGTTTTAGAGTGGGCATCGTTTGCGCCGGCAACTGTGCACGCTGACATTATTGTGATCCCGAAACCGGAGAGAGACCCCACACAATGTTCCCATTATCGCCCGATATCATTACTAAATGTTGATCTTAAGATTTACGCAAAAATCTTGGCCAATCGACTAGCTCCCCTGCTTACACAATTGATACACCCAGACCAAGTGGGCTTTATTCCTGGCCGACAAGCCTCCGATAATACCAGGAGAGCTATAGATCTGATATGTTCTATTCATAAACAAAAACTACCCTCATTGTTACTAGCACTGGATGCCGAGAAGGCATTTGACAGGATATCTTGGTCCTTCACCTTCTCGGTACTCCGAAAGATGGGCTTCTCTGGCAAATTTCTGGAAGGTGTCTCGGCGCTTTATAGATCCCCTACTGCCACGGTTTCTGTCAACCGCCTCACCTCCGCCGTTTTCGGAATCACTAATGGCACCAGACAGGGATGCCCGCTCTCCCCCCTATTATTTGCCCTGGTTATGGAACCACTGGCAGCAAGGATCCGAGCTAATACAGATATAGCTGGAGTGCGGGTAGGCCAATCTGAGCATAAAATTGCATTATACGCAGACGACGTCCTCTTGTCCCTTGGATCCCCGACTCAGTCGCTGCAGCCGCTTCTCTCTGAAATTGACCTCTACTCTAAGCACTCAGGCTACAAAATCAACGCGAGTAAAACCGAAGTATTGAATTTTTACATTCCTGGCCCGGTTAAGCTCTCTTTAGAAAAATCCTTTCCATTTCAGTGGCACAAACAAAAGATTAAATATTTAGGCATTTTCCTAACACATAGCCACCACCAACTATACCAGGCTAATTTCACTAGACTTTTAGACCGCATTAAATCGGATTTGTCCTCTTGGTCCGGCCTTTTTATCTCTTGGATAGGTAGAGTGAATTCAGTAAAGATGAACGTGCTCCCTCGGATACTATACCTATTCCAAACTCTCCCGATATTTATCCCCCCATCTGCCTTCAAATTCTTACAGTTTCACACATCACAATTTATATGGGCGAATAAGCGTCCCCGAGTCAGACTGAAACTATTACAGCGCCCCTCATGTAGTGGCGGTTTGGGCATCCCAGATTTTAGAAGATACTATTTAGCCGCGCAGCTCTCACACTGTGTGCAATGGTGTAATCCAGAGTCACAGAGGGTCTGGGTATCTATAGAAGCTGCTGAATTAGGTCTCTCTACTCTCTCTTCTCTCCTTTGGCTCCCGAAACCCCGCCGCCCTAGAAATGTGGCCTCTCACCCGTTGGTGTCTCGCTCACTGACGATTTGGGACTTTGCCAATAAAAAATACAGCTTGGCCCCGGCCCCCTCCCCCATCACCCCTATATTACACAACCCACACAAATCACTATTTGCCCCTTGGCAAGATAGAGGTATTTTATATCTGAATGATATCACCAAAGACACTAGTTTTCCTCAGTTTTCCCAGATTCAGGAAGATATTGATATCCCGCCCAAATATTTTTACCAATATTTACAACTTAGGCACTTTCATTCCGCAATGAGCCACATCCTCTCTAGCAGACCTCTGACCACGTTCGAGGCAGTGTGTTTCAGACGTCACTCAACCAAAGGTTTAACTTCCCTCCTATATGCCGCCCTCGACAGAGAACCACCCTCTCAACGTGATCCTCACGAGAGAGCATGGGAACTGGATCTGGGCTTGGCCTTAGATGATGAGGAATGGACTGAGGCCTGGGGTAACGCCGCATCTAGCTCCATATGCGTCCGAATCAAAGAAAACGTCTACAAATTATTATATAGATGGTACTATGTACCGTCTCGCCTAAGCAGAATGTACCCGGATACATCGGATAGATGCTGGAGAGGATGTGGCGCAGAGGGCTCTTTCCTACATATATGGTGGTCGTGCCCTAAAATTGTAAATGTTTGGAGAGAGGTGATTGATCTCATTACTAATTTGCTACAGATTTCCATCCCTTATGATCCTAAATACATTCTTCTCCCCCTAAACCTGCCAACGCTGTCAAGCCACCAAAATAAACTACTGCGGCATATAGTTTCGGCAATGACATGTCAATTGGCCGCGGATTGGAAAAACCCCACTCCACCTTCCATGCAGTCTATAATCACCCGCATATGGTACGTTTACCGTATGGACTATATGACTAGTATCATTAATTGCTCCTCCAAGTCATTTGATAAAATATGGGGTCCCTGGCTGACTACACAACATGCCCCTTCACCTTTCAACTAATACCCTATGTTATACCTGATAGAATCCTCCCGGGGTCCCAATTTACCATACTCTACCCTTTTGTATCTTCCTCTTTCTCTTCTCCTTCTATCTCTCTTTTCATATCTTATCCTATACTATTTCTCAGTATTAGTCGGTTAGACTTCCGGCCGACTGTTATTCTATCTGTCTTATTATACCCGCTCTCAGGGTCAAAAATGGATCATTTTTTCTTGATTCTCTATATTTGTACCAACTGTTAGGTTATATCTGTACTGTATTACGCTATAATTGCCATCTGTTGGTTTCTGTTTGCTGTCTATGATCTCAAGAATAAAAATTACATTAAAAAAATAAAAAATAAAAGCTCTAGTGTTTTAAAATGTTTCGGCAGTATGTACAATTATATTAACTTTCACAAAATGATACAATATCTTTGGCAGCTTGCTCCACTCCTAGGGCCTGGGGGCTTAATGTTCTTCATGTACAGTAGTGGCCAAAATTGTGGAAACCTTTTGTAAAATGTGTGTTTTTAGGGTTCAATTGCGTATGATAACTGCATTATTTTTAAATAAAATCGTATGAAGATATACATCACTGGAAAGATAATTTTAAAGACAATATAATGCAGTTCACTGCAATGAATTATCTTTATTACATAAAAAGTTATAGCTAAACAATGATAGGGAGACTTTATCTGTAAAAGAGGGTAGCGTCTAGTTTCCCTTCATGGAGAGGACCTTTCCCATAAGCCCCTGGGTCCATGTCACAAACTATTTGGAATAGTAACCTGTGGCGAGTGAAGCGGAGCGAGACACCGAGCCCGCGAGGGTCCAATGGTGCATAGGAAAAAAAAAAATAACAACCACAAACGAACGGAGAAAGCATTTAGGTGCTGTAAGGGCGGAAGTTCTCTCCTGCCCTCTCGTTATGTCACTTCCAGGTCCTGATCACGAAGGTAACATAGACACAACCCTGTAAAGAGTGGGGAGTTCTTCAACTCAAAACTGACCAATAGGAGTGTTTGTTCTGAGAGCCAATCAGGTGTTGCAATGCCACAAAATGGATCCAATAAGGTGTTGGGCGTAAGCTCACATTTGTTGCTACCAGAATTAACAGTAAAACATCTTATTTAGTTATTTCATTAACACTAAGTTGGTCACTGTTTTTTTATGCGTTTATTTTACTTTCATTTCCTGAAGTAATCTGTGTAATTTATTTAGGATGACAAGCAAAGTAAAGAGAGGTGACTGGTCACCTAAAAAGAGATACAAAATAATTACTTTACATGAAGAAGGTAATACTTACAATGAAATTATAAGAAAAGTAGGTGACAACATAACCAAAGGAGGAATTTCTAAACTGTAGAATAAGTATCAACAGACTCGGTCCATTCAAATCCAAATTGGTAAAGGTAAGAAAAGATCCACAACACCCTGTTGTGATAGAAGAATGAGAAAAGTGTGCTTGAGAGACAGAAAAAGAATCATCTGAGGCAATCCAAAATGATTTACGTGAATGGGGTGTAAACATCAGTGCCAGGTCTGTTTGACGCAGACTTCAATATTTTGAATTAAACGCCAAAATCCCAAGGAAAAAGTCGCTTTTATCTCTCAAAGAAAGCAATCAGGGTGGAGCCCGGCATATATTATATTGAATAATACCATTTTCCTTCCGGTATTTTTCTATTTCTATTTCAGTCATAGTTTATTTTGTTATAAATTCGGAAGAAGACATTATTTTCTCAAACATCAGAGACACACACACATTTTCGCTCAAAGAGCCATTATGTCAAACCTGTATCACAACATTTGATGTTCATTTGGATAGACAATTCTATTTAATTGTTGTCATTATTATTATTTTTTCTCTTGCCTTATAGCCATTATTTTAAGAGGGTTACTAATAAAAGTTATATTTTA
The DNA here is from genome assembly GCF_028390025.1 of Pseudophryne corroboree. NCBI lineage: Eukaryota > Metazoa > Chordata > Amphibia > Anura > Myobatrachidae > Pseudophryne > Pseudophryne corroboree. The sequence continues at coordinate 877,534,216 of NC_086445.1, forward strand.
AGTATTACAAGACCACATAATTTTCAAGAAAAGTGTGCCCCAGAAGAGACACATAGTCTTTCTTTTTTCTTTTTGGCTCCTGTACTATACAGGAACCACATTTTTTACAAAAAGTTTGCTGAACTATTTCTGGGAGCACCGCCAACCCAGTGCCGAATACCAATTATTTGTTTGATATATGGCCATACGTTGGTTTAAATTAGAGCTATTGCTTTAATTGATATCACCCAAAGTACTAAGCATTTAGACTGAGTGATCTTGTGCAGACTCCACCAACCCCCTTTTTAATCTCTCAAAGAAAGACAGGAAAGATTAGAATGGGCTAAAGCATATTAATTGGTCAGAAGGTCAATGGAACAATTTCATCTGGAGTGACAAAACCACAATATCCATATTTGGTAGTGATGGAATGGAATATATCCGCAGGAGAATTGGAGAAAATTTGCTACCTGAGTGCACAACACCTACTGTGAAGCATCCAGTTAGTGTTATAGTATAGGGATGTGTGACAGCACAAGGTGTGGGACGAATTTATTTGATCAATGGCCCTTAAAATTGCAGCAGTAAAAGTACCGCAGTTGGGGGGGGGAGTGCAACTATGCAGAGCAGTGGGTAAGCAGCGGGTGAATAGACACTGTGCGAATGCACACCGCATCTATACTCAGTGCAGAGAGAGCCTAGGGTCAGCCCAGCATAATGGAGAGTGCTGGGCATTCCCTCACAGCGATGAAAAAGGGAGTGACACAAGGCCCCACTCCTTATCTGAGCGTGCGCACTTTCGGAATGCGAAAGGTCCCGACCCACTGGCCACCAATGTTGGGAAGTATGTAACTGCAGCAAAAGGCTTCCCAACGAAGTACTAATGAATATTGTGCGAAACTAAGAAATGTACTTTTCTACAGTTCAATACGTATAAATGTTATCAAAATGTAAAATTGTGTTATAAAGTTCATTGTATTATATTGTATTATGTTCTAAATAAAATTGCCATTGTAATGATGTGTGCTTTTTGGTATAATACTAAAATACTCTGCTCAAAAAAATAAAGGGAACACTTAAACAACACATCCTAGATCTGAATGAATGAAATATTCTTATTAAATACTTTGTTCTTTACATAGTTGAATGTGCTGACAACAAAATCACACAAAAATTATCAATGGAAATCAAATTTATTAACCCATAGAGGTCTGGATTTGGACTCACACTTAAAATTAAAGTGCAAAGACACACTAAAGTGCAAAAACACACTTGATGTAATGTCCTTAAAACAAGTCAAATTGAGGCTCAGTATGTGTGTGGCCTCCACGTGCCTGTATGACCTCCCTACAATGCCTGGGCATGCTCCTGATGAGGTGGCGGATGGTCTCCTGAGGGATCTTCTCCTAGACCTGGACTAAAGCATCCGCCAACTTCTGGACAGTCTGTGGTGCAACGTGGCATTGGTGGATGGAGCGAGACATGATGTCCCAGATGTGCTCAATTGGATTCAGGTCTGGGGAACGGGCGGGCCAGTCCATAGCATCAATGCCTTCGTCTTGCAGGAACTGCTGACACACTCCAGCCACATGAGGTCTAGCATTGTCTTGCATTAGGAGGAACCCAGGGCCAACCGCACCAGCATATGGTCTCACAAGGTGTCTGAGGATCTCATCTCGGTACCTAATGGCAGTCAGGCTACCTCTGGCGAGCACATGGAGGGCTGTGCGGCCCCCTAAAGAAATGCCACCCCACACCATTACTGACCCACTGCCAAACCAGTCATGCTGGAGGATGTTGCAGGCAGCAGATCGTTCTCCTTTGCGTCACGTCTGTCACATGTGCTCAGTAAGAACCTGCTTTCATCTGTGAAGAGCACAGGGTGCCAGTGGCGAATTTGCCAATCTTGGTGTTCTCTGGCAAATGCCAAACGTCGTGCACGGTGTTGGGCTGTAAGCACAACCCCCACCTGTGGACGTCATGCCCTCATACCCACCCTCATGGAGTCTGTTTCTGATCGTTTGAGTAGACACATGCACATTTGTGGTTTGCTGGAGGTCATTTTGCAGGGTTCTGGCAGTGCTCCTCCTGTTCCTCCTTGCACAAAGGCGGAGGTAGCGGTCCTGCTGCTGGGTTGTTGCCCTCCTACGGCCTCCTCCACGTCTCCTGATGTACTGGCCTGTCTCCTGGTAGCGCCTCCATGCTCTGGACACTACGCTGACAGACACAGCAAACCTTCTTGCCACAGCTCGCATTGATGTGCCATCCTGGATGAGCTGCACTACCTGAGCCACTCGTGTGGGTTGTAGACTCCGTCTCATGCTACCACTAGAGTGAAAGCACCGCCAGCTTTCAAAAGTGACCAAAACATCAGCCAGAAAGCATAGGAGCTGAGAAGCGGTCTGTGGTCACCACCTGCAGAACAACTACTTTATTGGGGGTGTCTTGCTAATTGCCTATAATTTCCACCTGTTGTCTATTCCATTTGCACAACAGCATGTGAAATTGATTGTCAATCAGGGTTGCTTCCTAAGTGGACAGTTTGATTTCACAGAAGTGTGATTGACTTGGAGTTACATTGTGTTGTTTAAGTGTTCCCTTTATTTTTTTGAGCAGTGTATATTACTGCTATAAGCTGATAAACTTCCAAAATGCACATTTTATAAAAGGTTTCCACAATTTTGGCCACTACTGTATATTTATTCAAACCGCTCATAATTATTTGTTTGATCCATTGGTAGTCCTTCACATGTGATCATAGTGAAACAACAGAAATTATTTTTATGTGAATCAACATTTGGATTTCAGGTTTTCTACAGGCTTTCTACATATACTGTACATGAGGTATTGGAAAGGTTTCGTCCTTAATGAACATGTTGGGTGAAGTTTTCAAATATTCATGCCCTTCATCTCTTACAGCTTTTGTATAAGGAATTCCCTCTATAGCCTTTTTTGTGGTGTTCGGACTCCACCCCTAAGACTGCAGTAATATCACAAATCACTACATATCGCACCCGACTTTTACCTACACTTTTAATGGTGGCTGTCCATTGGGCTCTTGTTTCACCAATTCTTTTTTTTTATTTTTTATAATTCTTTATTTTGCATGGTCAAACACTGTGGTAAAACAATACAATGAGAGAGAGGGCAGACGGTCCGAAAACCATTGTCCAATAGGGACCACAATTTTAAAATGAGGAACAAGAACAATCAAAAAGGAAACATTGGCAATTAAGTATCAAATGTAGGGGGGAGGGGGGAGAGGGAGGAAGAAGGGGGGACGGGAAAAAGCGGGAAGACCACAAGGTAGTCACATATCAGTAGATACTTTGAGAGCTGCCGGACTAGAAAAGAAAGGAGAAGAATGAAAGAGAGGTAGTAGCTGTCACCCATGGGTCAGCGGGTGGAGCTACAGGCTGGGGGGGGGGGGTGATCTACGCTCTGCAAGGAGCCAGGGAGTCCAGACCTGCTCAAAAGTGTGATCCCGATCATGTAGATAGTACGTAATCCTCTCCATAGATGCAATATGCCAAATTTTGGCTTTAAGAGAGGAGAGTGAAGGGGGAGAAGGGTTTTTCCAGTTGAGAGCAATCAATGATTTTGCCAACGTTAGAATATGTGTAGCCAATTTTTTGGAGAATTTATCAAGGATTGGGGGAGGATAACATAGCAGAAAGGTCCACGGTTCTTTCAACATGGGAGATTCCAGAAGGGAATTCAGGAGGGAGTGGACCAGGTTCCAAAAGGGAACAATGACTGGGCAGGTCCACCATATATGGAGCATAGTCCCTCTACATCCACAATTCCTCCAGCAATTTGGGGAGGAAGACGGGAAGAGTTTGCTGAGATGATCAGTAGTATAGTACCAACAATAGTAAATCTTGTATGCCGTCTCTTTGAAAGCAGTTGCAATAGAGCTCCTAGCTATCCCCAGTCTCATGTCCTCCCAGTCCTCATTATCCGGGGGCGATCCAAGATCATGTTCCCAAGCGAGTTCGTGGGATCTGGTAGAGGGAAGGGTTGAATCTAGGAGGAGATAATAAAGTTGGGATATCAAGCCTTTGGAGAGGTGGGAGTTTTTACATATATTTTTAAAAGAGGTGAGGTCACGGAGTAAAGCAGAAGAGGGCAAGGAACTTAAAAAGTGGCGGATTTGAAGGAATTGGAAGGGGTTAAGTGTATGCGAGGGGACCTTCTGCTGAAGATCAGGTAGGGACAACCATTGGCCCCGATCGGCAAACTCAATTGGGAATTTGAAGCCCAGCTGTGCCAATGTACGGAACCTCGTAATCGAGAGTCCAGGAGGGAACAGAGGGTTCTGCCAAATAGGAGTCAATGGTGAGGGAGATTCAACTTCAGAGAGCGAGAGTCCCAAATTTTAAAATTTAATTTAATAATGGGGATTAGTTTGGACGACGGGGGTCGAGAGGTGGAGGATAAGCCCCATAGGGGGTCAGGTCAGGATGGTTAACATAGGCTGACTCAATATCCAACCAGGAGACAGAGCCAGAGTAAGAGGTGACAATATGAGAGAGATGAGAGGCCAAATAGTAGAGTTTGATATCAGGGAGACCTCTACCGCCTGCGGCGGTTGCTCTTTTCAGGGTGTTGGCGGCAATACGGGGGGCCTGTGGTTCCAAATAAATCAGACAAGGGCTTTCTGAATGTTGCGAAGGAAGGAGGCAGGGACAGCTACAGGGAGAGTCTGAAAAAGATAGAGCCATTTGGAAATTATATTTATTTTAATCGCTATGATCCTACCCAGCCACGAAATAAACAGACCATTCCAGGACGTTAAGTCAGCCTGGGTTTTAGTGAGAAGAGGTGAAAAGTTTTCGTGAAAAAGGGATTCGTAGCGAGAGGTCAAATAAATCCCCAGGTATTTGATCTTTGTGGGCTGCCATCTAAAGTTGAAGTTGGCGCGAAGGGAGTCAGCTTCCTTAGAGGGGACATAAAGTAGCATAGCCTCTGATTTGGAGTAGTTGATCTTATAGCCCGAAATAAGACTATAAGAATGGAGGACCGAGAATAAATTTGGGAGTGAGATATGCGGCTGAGACAGAGAAAGTAGGATGTCATCCGCAAAGAGAGAAATTTTGGGGTTGACATGGCCCACGGGTATGCCATGTATACCCTGATGGGATCGAATTTGTGAAGCAAGCGGTTCGATAATGAGGGCAAATATTAATGGGGACAGAGGGCAACCCTGACGGGTGCCATTAGAGATACGGACTGGGGCAGACGGGACGCCATTGATCAAGACCGTAGTAGAAGGGGTGGAATATAGTGCCAGGACACCAGTGAGAAAGACACCAGACAGACCATAGGCCTCCAGGGCGGCTCTCAGGAAACCCCAGGAGATCCAGTCAAAGGCTTTTTCAGCATCTAAGGAGAGCATGATGGTAGGGATCTCCTGGAGTTCGAGATATGAATAAGATCAATAGCACGTCTGGTGTTATCTCTCGCCTGGCAGCCCGGAACAAACCCCACTTGGTCGTAGGGAACAAGGGAAGGGAGATAAGGGTTTAAGCAGTTAGCCAAAATTTTAGCAAATATTTTCAAGTCTAAGTTCAGAAGGGATATAGGCCGATAACTAGCACAGTTAAGGGCATCCTTGCCTTCTTTAGGGATCACCACAATCCTAGCCTCTAATATCTCAGGAGGAAAATAGTCGCCATGGACAATCTTGTTAAACAGGAAGTGAAGGTCGGGAGAGAGAAGGTCGGAAACATTTTTATAGTACAAAGCCGTAAACCCATCAGGGCCAGGAGATTTGCCAGTTTTCTACGCGAGTATAGTCTGGGCAATTTCTTCCACCGAGATCTCACTGTTGAGATGGTCAATGGCGTCCTGAGGAAGTTTGGGCAAGTTAGAAGCAAAGAGAAAGTGAGAGATCAGGTCCAAGTGGGACGGAGAAGATAAAGAAGTCGGGGGGGACGGCAGATTGTACAAGCCATCGTAGTAGGATTGGAAGGCGGCCCTAATGGCAACCGGATCATGAACTAAAAGGTTGCGGGGGTCTCTAACAGAGATATTTGTTTTGGCCCTAGCAGAACGGAGACGTGCCGCCAGGAGTTTGTCCACTTTATCTCCCTTTTCATAGAAAGACTGGCGAAGCCATTTAAGGCATTTGGCCACTCGACTAGAGAGAAGGAGATCAAGTTCCGCTTTAACTTTATGGAGTTCAGACAAAATTGCCTGGTCGGAAGACGCCTTGTGCTGAATTTCAAGGGTGTGGAGTTTGACAGAAAGTTCATTAAACTGGGTAAGAGACTGTTTTTTGGCCTTAGAGGCTAGGCTAATAATATGACCCCAAAGAACTGCCTTATGTGCCAACCAGAGAGTGGATCTAGAGATATCTGGGGAGTCATTCAGGGCAAAGTAGTCAGAGAGTTTGTCCCGAAGCTGGGACCGAAACTGGGTTATGAAGAAGAGAGTCGTTAAGACGTCATGTCATGGGGCGGGGGCGATAGAGTAAGCCAGAGAGGTCACAGGAAATGGGGGCATGGTCTGACCAGATAAGCAGATAAATATTGGCGGAACGGAGGTTCAGAGCAAATTCGTAGCTGAGGAAGATCATATCTATGCGGGAGTAGGAGTTATGAGGTGAAGAGTAAAAAGTGTAGTCGCGCGCAGAGGGGTCTTTTACCCTCCAGGTGTCGTAGAGGAGTTGGGATTTCATGAGACGGAGGAGAGGCCTAGAGGGAGTCTGACGAGGAGGTCTAGGGCAGAGGGGGAGAGCGATCCAAGGAGGGGTTCAGAACAGAATTAAAATCCCCTGCCAGTATGAGTTCCCCTTGTCGGACTTGAGTAAGGAGAGTATCTAGTTTAGCAAAGAACAGCTCCTGATGCTGGTTAGGGGCATAAACATTAGCTAAGGTACATAGTTTATTGTTAAGTTTCCCCACCAGAACAAGAAACCGACCCTCTTTGTCAACGAAAGGAGTCAAGAAGCTCAAAAGTGAGGTGACTGGCAATCAGGATCTCGACTCCCCGTTTTTTGGCCGTATGCATAAAAGGAGTCAGGGTAAGGCTTACATTGAAGTGAAGGGTGTGAGTTATGTAGGAAGTGAGTCTCCTGGAGGAAGACCAAGTCGCCCTTATGAAGTTTGAGAGACACAAAATGCTTTCCCCATTTTTGGGGGCTGTTGAGCCCCTTTACATTAAAAGAAAGGACCTGAAGACCCATGGGCAAACAGCGGGGAAATGTAGGCCTGTAGTGGCAGCATAGAGAAGTAGAAAAGTAGGTAAGAAGGACTTAAAGACGTAAAGCAGTGTGGTCAAAAGGAAGGGATGAAGGGGGGAAGCCGGGAGGGAGGGAAGGATAACTGGTCATCCGGCGGTAGAGGCCAGGACTGGTGGCGCTGACAGGGGGAAGGGATACTAGGTGCCAGAGGGGCACCCAGGTCAGCTGGAGGGCTATGAGCCCCAAGGGAACGCATCAAGGCATCCAGGCGGAGCATCACAAAACGCGTAGCACACAGACCCAAAGCCCCCCCGCCACGAAGAACCTGAGGAAAAAGCTAGAAGAGAAAAGACAAGAACAAAGTGCAAAAGGATCGCTAATAACAAAGAGGAATAGAAGAAGAGAGAGGGAAAACATAGAAGAGACGGAATGTCACATTGTAATAACGGGTAACAACATAACAGCTGAAAATCGACTAAGTGTTCGAAAAATCAGAACAAGGTAACTCTAAGGTGAGACAGCTCCCCAGTAGGAAGTACGACCGGAACAGGTCGACAAATACAAAGTATCAAATCAGGAAACTTGAAGTGAACTCAAGGAACTGGAAGCGGAGCCGGAGAGGTCGTAGAAGCTGGAACCGTAAACCTCTCCGACCGGGGAGGCGGTTTCCGCTGTGTACGCGGAGGCAGGGGTATAGTAGAAAAGTCCTGATCATCGGAGGAAATACCCAGTTTGAATAGTAACGATTGGGCCTCAGACGGGTTGCTAGCCATGAGTAGCTTTCCTTGATGCCATACTAAGATGCGGAAGGGGAAACCCCAGCGGTACTTGATGTTGTGTTGGGAGAGCAGAGAGGTGATAGGTTTAAAGTCTCTATGTTTGGCCAGGGTGAGCGGGGATAGATCTTGGAAAACCTGTAAGGAGACATCTTGAAAGGTTACAGATCCCAGTTGGCGAACTTTTCTCATGATGGCCTCTTTCGCAGTGAAATAATGTATTCTAAGAATGAGGCTGGGAGGAATCTTGAGAGCGAGGCCGGAGGGCACGATGAGCACGGCCCAGAAGGAGATGATCTTCAGGGGTGTCCGGCGACAACTTGGTAAATAGGCGCTTGAGGTAAAGATCAAGGTGAGCTGGTTCAATCTCTTCAGGAATACCCCGAATCCTCAGATTATTTCTCCTCGCCCTATTGTCCTGGTCTTCATGATCCTCCCTCTATTGGGCAACATCTTGGCGGATCTGATGGAGGTCGGTCTCAACCGACTGTTGGAACATCACCACGTCCTCCACCCGTCGTTCAAGGTGATCCGTTCTGGAGCCAATTTCCGCAATATCGGACTTCAGGGAGTGGATAGCCTGGACTGAGGTCTTGACATCCCTAACCTCCTTAAGTAGGGAGAGAAAGTCTCGGCAGGTAAGGGGTGTGAGATCGTCGTCCTCAGGGTCGGAGTCGGAGAGACCGTGAGAATGTTCAGAAACTTTGGATCTGCTCTTGGCCGGGTGTTTTTTTTAGTAAGGAAAGGTGTGAGGTCAGACCCCTGCGACTTTTTGCCGCCTTTAGGCATTTTGGATAGGCGGAAGCAGGGGCAATCGACAAGACAGAAAATAGGGGGAGCGCTCCAGCGGTTTAGCTCAGGACCGGGGGGGAGGGTGGGGGAGGGTGGCAGGTTTAGAGAAAAGTCATAAGGGGTCAGCAAAGAGGCGTGGGCAAAGCTGGGCCAGGGAGCTCCGTCAGCGCTTCGTGTAGTGCAGCCTATCCGCCCCAAGGGGGAGCCAGATAGTCAGGGACAGCGGCAGTGGAGTGCCCCCCTCAACCTCTCCCATCCAAGGCCAGCGTAAAGAAAAAGCCCCAGGGTGAGGTCCGGTCACGGACCAGCCAGTGACCGGGGCCGCTCCAGGAACCAGCAGTGATGGGGGTGCAAGGAAGTAGTGGCCGTAGTTATCCAGGCCACAGCAGCAGGAGTGCCTTCCAAGGGGACCAGGGTAGGTAGGAGCCTGCAGGGAGGGCGAGGGGGGCAGCAGCAGAGACCTCCGTGAGCCCAGCCAGCTCTTCTACACACGCTGGGGGCTTATAACAGGGGCACCACCAGCAGGGGTTCTGGGGACCGGGGGGGCTGAAGGGTACAGAGGAGATTGGGTGGGCAGGTTAAGGAGGGAGCGGCAGCAGCCGGGCAGGAAGCTGGATGTAGAAGGGCGGGAGCGCACAGGCCGCCGGCGGGCGCAGCCGCGGCCGCACAATGCTCCCGGAGCTCACCTCAGGGCCACAGTGCAGGAGGCGTCTGCCGGCTCCGCGGACCTCGCGATCCGGTGCAGGGGGACCCCAGTAGGTAAGGTGGTGGCCCGTGGGAGAGCAGGGGACCGCAGAAGGGGCAGTAATATAGGGTCAGGGCAGGAGCTCCAGCACAGCACTTCTGCTTGTCTCCGCCACCAGGCCACACCCCTTGCTTCACCAATTCTGATGCTGGCAACATCCTCTCTGCCTATAGAAACGGGAACTGTGTGTCTGCTTACGTCAGGGAGGCAGCACTTTTAAATTGAATTCCCTACGTAAGCCTCACATTGGCTGCTGCACAACCTTGCTTTCTAGTGTCACTATAACCCTGTGTTAAACTGGGTACACATTAGACCATAGGTCTTCAACCTGTGGCCCTCCAGCTGCTGCGGAACTACACATCCCAGCATGCCCTGCCTCAGTTTTACCATGCCTTAATAGCAAAACTGTGGCAGGGCATGGTGGGATGTGTAGTTCCGCAGCAGCTGGAGGGCCACAGGTTGAAGACCCATGCATTAGACCATGTGCAAACAATACGATGCTCGTCCCGTTTTCCCTTCATCCCCAAAACAAACAATATAGGACCTCATTCAGTAAGGACTGCAAATTCTGCTTTTTAGCAGAATTTGCAATCCTTTAACTCGCATGCTGGGGGCTGCACAGCATGCTACCTGCCGCTCCCATCTGCGACCACGCGCTAATTGCGATTGTGCCGCAATTAGTGCGTGGTCGCAGAAATAATAGAAGCCTCCTGCCGGCACAGCCTGGCTACGATGGCAGGAGGGCCAGCACCATCGTTTTGATCGGAGCGGCTACATGTGACATCACAGCCACCCCAATAACGCCGCCGCCACACACCCATTTGTAAGCCGCCGCCCCCGCAATGCTCTGTCTTGGAAACGAAGCATTGCCGCCCTGTGAACATCTCTGCCTGTCAATCAGGCAGAGGCATTCGCAAATACTGCAGGGCACCCACATTAAATGCGGGTGCATGCACAGGCCGGACCTGCGCATGCGCCCATGGGGCGAATGTGATTATTGCAGTTGGATAGCGATTTGCAATCCAACCTCAACTAGGCCCATAGTGCATATACACTGTGCAATACTTCAAACAACTGGCCATACACACTGGATGATTTGAACAAAGTCGTTTAAGATATCTTCTGATGTGGCAGATGAGAAGATGTGATGAATGATGAATGGGAGAGAACAATAGTGCATACACATGTACTAGACTAGACGATGTAGATGATTTGTCTTTCCAATTCAGCTCAAAATTACAAATTCCCCAATATATCTTCTAGTGTGTACCAAGCTTAAGACTCCTGGCAAGATTCATATAGATATTGCAGCCCTCAGATCTGAAAATCGAGGCCACTTCTCCATTCAGTGGACCATGCCTAAATTCTAGTGGGCAAAATGCATGGATGGCATTTTGAATAGTTGGCCTGACAGAGTCCACAGGAGCCACTGAGATGTCTGTCTCCCAACTGCTATTGCTTGGTTACTATGGGCATAATTTCCATTTGTCTTCTATGGAAGATATGGTAACTCTACCTTTAAATCTCATACATGATGGTTAGATACAACACCTACACCACAAGGCATTATCATATAACATAACACGAACCTCAATCACTCATTTTATCAGTGAGACTAAATGACATGAGGTCAATATGTCTATCCAGTACTATAGAGGAACTTTCCTCATAAGTGGTGTACCCATGCCAGGTGTACCATTTGATTAGAGGAGAAGAAGGAGATATTAAATAAGCAAGCCAATGAAGGGGTTAGGAAGTCTCTCCATTGCTGGGCCAGAGCAGCACGAGCGGCTGTGAGAATTCTGTATGTTTGAAGATATACCTGTAGCATACAGGGAGAGAAGAGGTCAAACAGGAAAATTCTGTTGACGGTGTAAGAGCACAACTAAAGGTGAGATATTATCTATGCCCGATTTTGACTATGCGATTTCCCTTGAACTCCCCCAGAGCCCAGAAGCACCGATATTGTCTATACACACGGTGCGATATTGGCTATGTGCGATTTGGACTATGGCATACGTTGAACTAGACAGTCGAGATTGACTTGCCTGCACAGTCTATATTTTCTTGCGATACCGATCCTGCGGTGCCGTGCATCGGTATCACAAACTGTGTACACACGGTGCGATTTGCACTAACTTTCCTTACGATTTTGACCATATAGTCAAAATCATAAGGTTACATTGAACCGTGTGTATGCACCTTGAGAACTTAATTTGAACATGTGTAAAACCACGAGCCAGAAGGGCCTGACAACCAGGCAGGACAAGAAGATATGATAAATATGGCCCTTAACCCCACAGTTCTGCCAGAACAAGTTGGACTGAGTATGCCATATAGTATGGAGTACAGCAGAGAGAGACAGAGGCAATCTAATGATGTTATTTTTAACAAAAGAGTTTACTAAAAATGCTATTCCCAGCAAAACTGATACATTGCAAAATACAAAAAAAGTCTGGTCTTTAGACTTTTAAAAGTAGAAAAAAAATATTTCTAATGTTTCATTCAATAATAACTTCTGAATATTTAATACATCTGTGTATGAACATTTGAATTATTGCGATACTGAAAGCCATATACTGAAAATCTCTTCCAGGTCAGCTTATTTGGAAAGCGCCTCATTATACATATGAATATAATGCTTTAACAAATTAAAGTTTGCATACAGTATAGCTGACACAATACACTCTTATTCATCCATGCCGTTGCAACTATGACTTTTGACTATACGAATCACAGTTCCAGGACGGAGTCATCTAATAGACAGGACAGCTTTCTTTTCAGAATTACGGGGAGACCGTGTGGTTTGACAGGTGAGGTCTGCACTGTATTACCACCAGATAGCTGGGTTCTGTGTAGTAAAGACACTGGAGATTCATATGTGTTTACTGTCTTATGGGGGTGATTCCGAGTTGTTCGCTCGCTATCTGCTTTTAGCAGCATTGCACACGCTAAGCCACCGCCCTCTGGGAGTGTATCTTAGCTTAGCAGAAGTGCGAACGAAAGATTAGCAGAATTGCGAATAGAAATTTCTTAGCAGTTTCTGAGTAGCTCCAGACTTACTCTGCCATTGCGACCAGCTCAGTCCTTTTTGTTCCTGGTTTGACGTCACAAACACACCCAGCGTTTGCCCAACCACTCCCCCGTTTCTCCAGCCACTCCTGCGTTTTGCAACTCGAACGCCTGTGTTTTTCCGCACACTCCCATAAAACGGCCAGTTTCCGCCCAGAAACACCCACTTTCTGTCAATCACACTACGATCAGCACAGCGATGAAAAAGCTTTGTTATGCCGTAAAATACCTAACTTTTGTGTAAAATAACTAAGCGCATGCGCTCTGCGAACCTTGCGCATGCGCAGTAAGCGACTAATCGCAGTATAGCGAAAATCGGCAACGAGCGAACTCGGAATGACCCCCTATGTGCGTAAACAACTTCATAATGGTTAGGATAGATTTGCCGGCGTTAAGAATACCAACAGCGGCATCCCGATGGTTAGAATCCCGACAGGGGAAGGTAAGCACTGGCATATTTATAACGGGGCAGAGTGTGCGGTGCACACAGGCCCCCGGGGGCCCACACCGCACACCCATTAATTAAAATACTTACCCTCCGGAGTCCCGCAGCGCTACAGTGATTTGTGCATGCGCAGTAGGAAAATCACTGGGAAAATGTCCGCCGCGCCATTATTCCGGAGATCTGCGCATGCACTGTAGGGACCCTAGTTCCCAGCCTGCACACGGGCCTCCTCCTCTCTAGAAACGCCCCTGAAGGTAAGTATACATACCTTCCCCCCTCTGGCCCCCTAACCCGCAGCCTAAACCGAACCTCCTCCTGCTGCCTAAACCTAACCTCCTCCCTCCCCCCGCAGCTTACCTCTCTGGTGTGGCAGTGGCTGCTCGTTTGGAATCCTGGCTGTCGGGGTTCCGGCCCCAGGCTGGAGACTCTGGGGCAGATGTATTAACCTGGAGAAGTGATAAAGCAGTGACAAACCAGTGATAAGCACCAGGCAGTCATTATGGTTAGGAGCTGACTGGCTGGTGCGTTATCATCTTGTATTTATCACTGCTTTATCACTTCTCCAGGTTAATACTAATGCCGGTGTCAGCATTCCGAATAGTGTCGGGATTCCGTCATCGGTATTCTGACTGCTGAGATCCTAACCGGATACCCTTCAGGTTCTGTTTTGCAGCAATCACTAACCAATTTTGGATTGGTTAGTACTTTATCTCTCACAATTTTATCTCTTTCTAATAAATATCCCCTTTAGTATTTTCTAATCAAGAGAAAACGCTCACCGATATTTTCGTGGTAGAATCCAATTTATAGTAATCAAGTTTAGGACTGTTGTTTCTGCAGTATAACATTTCAAATCTACCACAGGGGTGAGGGAGAGGAGACCCAGACATGTTCATGTAAAAATGGCCTACTGCTAATTCTATTTGATTCTTGTCATTGGTGCAAGTCTATAAACCCACATTTCAATAGTGCAGCTGGTCTGTGTTGCAAAACATCTTTCGTTAGCCTTATGCCAGCCAGAGTGAGAACTCAAGTCACCTGCACAGACACGCTGGGAACAAAACATAAGCAAAAGCAATTTAATATTTTTCCGGCAGGTGTCACTGTTCTACAGCCGCTCAGCCCATATGTCAGTGGCTCGTCATAGCGGCTTTCCAGCCCTGCTCAGTCTCCTCTCTATCAGCGACTCGCCGGACCGGGTGACGTTGGACGACAAAGATGGCCGCGGGGAGCAGTAACTACTGGGAAGGTGAGAAACGGGTCCTGCGATGGGCTGTCCCAGGGATGGGTGCAATACAGGCGGCCAGCTGCTGCTGGTGTCCTCCCACTGCTCGTTGGTCCCATTAATGGTGTCAGCAAACAACACTGTAATGAAATGGAGAAGACTATTTGCCATAGAGACTGTTCTGTATTAGACTGATAGAGATAAGCTGTCCTGCACAGAAGCACCTTTATATAGTAGACTGTACACCATTAGGAGGCCCTAAATCTGTATGTTACATGGTTTTGTGGTGTGGTCACTTACTGTATGTGCCACTTTGTGTCAATAAATTATAGTAAAGACAATGTGTGGTGGTGTGATCAACTGGAGATTGTTGTTTGTGAGTAGTTTATTAACACTGTTAAAATAAATTAAGACCCCATCCTGGTGCTCTGGTTCCTGTGAGAGAGCTGTCGGACTAGTCTGTTATATTTAAATGGTCACTGGACTCTGCCGTGACTTGGGATATGTTTGTGTTTTATATTTAGTAGTAATGAGTCTTTTGGATGTAGGGCCTAAAATTGAAGAGTCTTATGCCGCTTTCAGACATGTGACCTGGGGCTGTGCTCGGTATAGCGAGCTGCAGATTCCCAGGTCTCTGCTCCATGATCCTGGTCTGGAGCAGAGTCGTGTTGATTGCTTTCACACATGCAGAAACCTGGGGTTGATACGAAATCACGCAAAATCTGGTATATAACTGCACGTTTGATACGCTTTTCACACATGCAGCTATATCCTGGGTTTTTGCACATGAAAGTGCATCAACCCGGGATTTCGGCATGTGTGAAAAGAAACCATGTGGTACTAAGTCCTGGGTCCATGACCCTGCTCCCGACCAGGGTTATTGAGCAGACACCCGGGAATTTGCCGACTTGCTAGACCCGGCAAATTCCAGGGTCACATGTCTGAAAGCAGCATGAAAGAGGTATTAGGGACCTATGTTTTAATAATCGTGGCTGTGCCACAATTAATCTGTATCGCAATGGATATTTTCATTTTGAATGAAAATTTTCCCACTATGTATTGAACTTAACCAGCAGGGACAGCTGCAGCGATAACTACTGTCCCTTCGAGTTACTTTACCAGCATATTGGGGGAGTCTGCAAGATTCCTCTAGACCACAGGTTCTCAAACTCAGTCCTCAGGACCCCACACGGTTCATGTTTTGCAGATCACCTGTAGATTATTAAAATGTGACAGTTGGTGATACACAGTGCACCTGCTGGGTGACATGGAAAACGTGAACCGTGTGGGGTCCTGAGGACCAAGTTTGAGAACCACTGCTCTAGACCACAGGTTCTCAAACTCGGTCCTCAGGACCCCACACGGTTCATGTTTTGCAGGTCACCTGTAAATTTTTAAAATGTGACAGTTGGTGATACACAGTGCATCTACTGGGTGACCTGGAAAACATGAACCGTGTGGGGTCCTGAGGACCGAGTTTGAGAACCACTGCTCTTGGGGAATCTGACACTGCACATGTGCACAGTGTCAGTTTTCGAGCATGAGAGGAATTGGAAAATCTCTCCTGTGAATGTCTCCATAGGGTTAAAGCGGTTTACACCAGCTGCAGATGGTGTAAACGAAAGTAACCAAACTCCGAAAAGCTGCGTTTTTCTAAGTTTGCTACAAAGAGGTCAGTCCGTACTCCTCTTTCATAATAATGGGGATTGTAATCTGCAGCGCCAATGAGCCTTCTCCAAAGCATACTGTGAAATTTCCTGCATAAGGATATTAATACTGTACATAACATCAATTCAAAGGGCGGTATTCAATTGTTATATCATGCCCAATCTTCTGTCTAAAGTGACGGGAGATCGCAGGGCGATATTCAATTGATCTTTTATATCATAGAGGTCAAGTTAAGCTGCGTAAAGCGACTAAACCTGACTAAACTAATGGGCATGCAACGAAAAGTACTGTTTGGGTGCCCAAATGGGTCACTTTTCGCTCATTTGAGTTCGTCACCACCAGGGGTAGCAAGCTGAAATGATTTCTACCCCTGGTGCTAACACAGACAGCTGAAACACAGACAGCCGACATCCCGAAGGTAAGTATGAGCATTACTGTATCAGCGTTACTGTAGGGGTTAGAGGGGTTTTGGGTGTAGGTGGGAGAGTTAAGGTTAGGCACTATTGGGGTGGGGGGTTAGCCCTAGCTGCCACCTCCGGAGGGTGATGTAAAACTACTTACCCCTGCTAACGTCGGAATCTCCATGTGACCGCCGGTATTCCGGTAGATATACCATGTCCAGATGTTAACAATATTAAGGTTCTAACACTTGCTTTGAAAAGCATTCATGTAATTGTCGTATTGTATCTGGAGATAAGGATTCATGGCCATTAAACTGTTGTATGAATGTGTTTGTATTATGCTGACTGCACTATTGTCTGTGGGTGAAAAATGCCACAATTGGACACGATTTAGTAACGCCTACTACAGTAAATGTTCTCTGTCTGTCATGTGAGTTGATTTCAATTTCTTTATTTAATATCTGTAGTTGTGACTACCTGTGTTTTTTATACCCCCACATCAGACCTGAGGAAGCAGGCCAGGCAACTGGAGAATGAGCTGGACCTCAAATTAGTTTCTTTTAGCAAACTCTGTACAAGTTACACCCACAGCAACTCCAGAGAAGGAAGACGCGACAGGTATAGGTACTACTTATTTTTTTTCCTTTTATTGATTTGTTTTCTTTTTCCTTTTTCTACTAAATTCTGACAATTCATCAAGCTGTTAACATTATTGGAATCAAATCAAAACTCTGTTTTAATTATGAAGTTAAATATCTTTAATAAAATAAAAATATCAGTACTTTTTATAAGGTTGATTGGGTGTGTTTTATGTATTGATCCAGATTGAAAGTGCTCTTTCATTCCAAAATCAGAGAAGAGACCTTTTCTGCACTTTCTCTTCCACAGCACTCAGTGGGGTCGATTCTATTCGGCAACTAATGAATAGCGCCGGGAATTAGCTCCCGACGCTATTCAATTCAGCAACTAATTACCTGCAATTGTCGGGAATTCTTCTCTCATCCCCGGGGGATGAGAAGAGAAACCCGACAAAAGTGCTGCCTCGCGGCCGGCGCAAGGCTGATTCTGTCGGGAATCAGCCTCGCGCCGGGGAGTTAAGTCGGAGAATGCCCGTTCTCCCGACAATTCAACTTGTTTTGTCGGCGAGAACGGGCCATCGCCGACGTAACTAGTTGCTGAATTGAATAGCGTCGGGAGCTAATTCCCGGCGCTATTCATTAGTTGCCGAATAGAATCGACCCCAATGATCTTAATGGTCTAAGAGGCCATCATTTTTTTCATTACTGGTGGAACATGAATGCGGCCCTCCATCTGCCATAGAACTACACATCCCAGCATGCCATGTCTCAGTTTTAGCATGCCTTAATAGCAGAACTGTGGCAGGGCATGCTTAGATATGTAGTTCCACAGCAGCTGGAGGGCCACAGGGTTGAAGACCAATGAATTACAACTTGCTTCTGAGAGTATAATGGTTAGCCTATTGGTCTAGACCTGTATGGATTCTCCACAAACCCTATTTTGCTTTCTCCTGAATCACTGGGGAAAATGTTGAGTATATACATAGTTATAAGTACTAGTAC
Source organism: Pseudophryne corroboree (assembly GCF_028390025.1). Classification (NCBI taxonomy): domain Eukaryota; kingdom Metazoa; phylum Chordata; class Amphibia; order Anura; family Myobatrachidae; genus Pseudophryne; species Pseudophryne corroboree. Next base: position 877,552,085 of record NC_086445.1, read on the forward strand.
TGTTATAACAGGAACTAATGTTTTGGTTAAGCTTTAATCATTATATAAATGGTCACTAATCCTCCGAATTTAGATTTTGAGCCATGGTTCACGCCAACCTGACATTCCAGAGCAACTGTGTAAGGATATAAAGAATTGCCTCCAGCATTAGACAGTTGAAGTTCCTCGCACATCTTTAGGACAGTATGTGAAATGAACCTAAAGGGCCATACATACTAGACGATATATTCTGCAGATGTGAACGATAACGACGATTGTGAACGATATCGTTCACATCGTCTAGTGTGTATGGTCCTGCAATCAACGATGCGCGCTCCCGCGCTAGTTGATTGCAGGTTGGCGGTCGCCCCTGCAGCATGCTCAATTGTGACATCGATCATCACGGCATGTCTGTACGGAGCCGCGATGAGCGATGTTCACGATGTGACATTGCTCACATTCACGGCAGCGGCTCACCTTCCCGGCAGCAGCGGCTCTAACCCCTTTGCCCCCCCTGCCCCGGCAGCGGCTGCACCGGCTCCCTCCCCGGCAGTGGCTCCTTTCCAGCTGAGCCGCTGACGGGAGCCGCTCTGGGCGTCTCTATTAATTTCTCCCACCTCCCCACCAATGAAGTTTTTTCACCCACTGTGCCACCAACTTAATAAAAAAGAATAACTACAATGGGTTCATGAATTATATAAAATATATAATTTTATTTTTTATTTATTTTTCCTCGTGTATTATACCAGCCTACGAGATTTGTGGTGTTTGTGCCCAGGAGTACCACACTTGGAGAGAGTGTGTGTATATGTATGTGTATCTCTCTCTCTGGAACTCTCTCTCTCTGGAACTCTCTCTCTCTCTCTGGAACTCTCTCTCTCTCTGGAACTCCTGGGCACAAACGCCACAAATCTCGTAGGCTGGTATAATAATAATAAAAAAAATATATATATATTTTATGAACCTACTACCGGCGCGGTGTGATGTCACAGGCGGGGGCGTGCGGGTATGCATATGCCGGTGGATTATGATCTAATCATGTGGTAATCAGCCCACACTGTGAGCTATATGGTCGAGTTTTTTAAATTGTTTTGTTTGGATGCTGTTTTAAATTTATCAATAAACAAGCAGTCTGCACTATGAGCGCCTTTTCCATCATCCTCTATTCTTAGAACCATATATATAATTTTTTTTATGAACCTACTATTATAATTAATTTTTTATTAAATTGGTGGCACAGTAGAAATATAATTGGTGGGGCAGTGGGTGAAAAGAACTTAATTGGTTCCTCCTTCTACAGCCCTGCCCACACACCCAGAAATGCCTCCCCAATATTTAAAATATGTAATACTCCTTTCAAACTGCCTGAAGTAGGTCGCACCCGGGAGCCTGGCACGGGAACTCCCAGTGTGCAACCCGCCTCAGGCGCCTTTCACACCGCAGTTAGCAGCCCGGCATATTGCCGCCCGTACATAGAGAGTGAACAGGAAACTGGTTGCATCGACCCGGCTCCCGTTCACACCACACAGTGAGCCGGGTTAAACACGTGTCACTCGACCCGGTACTTTAACCCTGGACCTCTTTCACACCGCACATGAACTCGGGTTTTGCGCGTTCATGTGCCAGAAACCCGTGTTCAGGGGTGCTGGTGTGAAGGGGGTATAAAAAAAGGTGCCAATTCCAAAGATATCTTTCTTCTTTCATATTGTTTGAAAAATTGCTTATGCCCCCTACAGACTCTGCGATCCGCCGTCGAGCTGCCTGACAGTGGATACGGGCGACCCGGCGGCGGGGGGAGTGAAGTTTCTTCACTCCCCCCGGCGCCATAGCAATGCATTCTAGTATGGACGAGATTGTCCATATTGGCCTGCATGCATAAGCGGCAGGGCACCAACGATGAACGAGCTCAGGGCCGCGCATCGTTCATCGTTCATCGTTGGTTCCTACACGCTGCATGATATGAACGAGAACGTTCATGTCATGCAGTGTTATCTACCAATGTGTAGGGCCCTTTATACCCCTTTTCCACTAGCTAGCACGGGTCGCAGCCAGGAGTCTGACGTGGCTGCGACCCGTGCTAGAGCCCCTTTCTACACTGCGCTTACCAACCCGTCATATTGCCGGGTTGGTGACGCGGCAGGGGCGACGCTGGGAGATCACATGATCTCCCAGCGACGCCCTCCAATACACTGTGAACGTTTACACTACACAGGTTACCAGGTTGAACACGTGTTCAACGCGATAAGCTACCCGGGTAAGATTCCCGGATCACTTGATCCGGGAATTTGCAGGAGGAGGCGTTTCCACTAGA